>NC_044390.1:6166682-6475472 GCF_006542625.1 Nomascus leucogenys | reverse complement strand
GACGTAGTAGCGGGCACCTGTAATCCCAGCTACTCAGGAGGCTGAGGCAGGAGAATCACTTGAACCCGGGGGGCAGAGGTTGCAGTGAACTGAGATTGCACCACTGCAGTCCAGCCTGGGTGACAGAGTGAGACTCCGTCTCAAAAAAAAAAAAGTATTTTTATATATGGCAACATGTTGCTATATAGTTATGAAATAAAGTGTTGACAAAACTTGACTGAATATAATCATAGTGAAGCCAACATGACGTGTCATATGTCACCTGTGCCTGTTTTGTTACAAGTGCTCTTTACAAACCACTTAACATCTTCACTTTGAGGTTGTATGCTCTTATTTAATTCTCCATAGAGTTTTGAGATTGTTGTGAGTTTTCTATTCAACATTGGTTTCTCCAAAGATTTGATCATTTTTTAAAACAGCTGTAAACCTATTCAAAATTTATATAATATATATTCAAAATATAAGGATGCTTTCTGATTTTGAATGCATCTCATGCAGTGAATAAAATTGGTAATTGGTAATTTAGAGTCACAGATAACTCTAAGTAAATAAATTAAAACTGTATACGAATTTGAAAAGAGGATACAGGGCATTAAGGGGACTAACATTTGGTGGCCAAGTCATTACGGCTGTTGTTTGGAAGAATCCGATGATATTCAAATTATCAAAGCAAGTATTTTGAAGAAATAAATGATGTGAAATAGCTGACAAAGAGATACTTTAAACTGACATTATCCTACACTTAAATATAATAAAAATACACAGTAATAAAGCAAAATAACAGATTTGTTGTTTGGCTACAACATCAAGTCATTCACAACTATGTATTTTGAAAATGGTGACTCTAAATATTTTCTCAAACTAAGCTTTCCTAAATATTTTCCCAAACTAAGCTATTTCTTTACTGACTTTCTATGCATTAATTTTATATGAATGGCTATTTTTCTAACATAAAAACAATCTTTACAAATATTTTGAGAATTCAGGAATAAAACTAAAGCATTCAAATGACCACTGCTCAGCTGTACTTGAGAGATTTTGCCCAAAATTACTTAGAAGTGTTGAAATGTAGAAGGTCTTAAAATAGAACTTGTAGAATTTCAATATTCAAAAAGTAAGGTTTGTTACTATGGGTCCTACTGTTGTGAAAAAGCAGTAAAAGAATTCAGAATAATCAAATTGAAACTATTTTGCTGATATAATAAAATATGCCTGATGTTTGTTGTGGTTTTAAAGACTGTATTTTCTCTTTGTACATTTCTCCATCTTTTTTTTTTTTTTTTGGTGTAAAATATACACAACATAAACTTTCCCTTTTCAACTACTTTTAAGTGCACAGTTCTGTGGCATTAAGTACATCTACATTGTTATACAACCATCATCTTCATCCATCTCTGGCACTTTTTCACTATTCCCAGTTGAAACTGTACCCACTAAACACCAACTTCCTATTTTTCCCTGCCCTGGCAGTCACCATTCTACTTTCTGTCTCTGCAGATTGACTACTCTAGGTACCTTGTACAAGTGGAATAATATAATATTTGTCCTTTTGTGAATGGCCTATTTCTCTATTGTTTTACTAACACAAAAGTATTTTACCTGTTATTAATTTTATCTAGTCAGAAATTTGAAACATTGACAGAACCTTTGGCTGATTAATTACACTACAATTGACAAAATGCTGCCCAAACATAAGTGATTTACTAAAATATGGGACATGATGCTTAAAATTAAAAACCTGATGAAACTGTAGTGTCAATCTCAATTGCAGTTGTAATATTTTTCCTATAGCCAATGATTAAAATGTGCATATGTTAGTGATCTTAAATTAATTTATATTAAATTTACTATTTTCCCATCTAAAGCAGAATTAATTATTCATTTCTTTTGGCACATGAATTAAAACATATATACACTGTCTTTGGTTTGCTAAAAGAATGAATGAATGATATAAAGTCATCTCATGTAGAAAGATTTGTTCTGGTTAATTAGCCGGTTTATTAGAATATGGTTTCTTTCATCTGAATTTTGGAGATTGGAAAAACAATCTCCAAAATATAGAGAATGCAGAGAAGTGCAGGGGAAGAGAGAATGGTAAGCTAAAATTTACCACCAAATGCGAAGTGTCAGACCTACACAAACACAAAATTTAACATACTTAACAGTGGCACGTTCAGTGAATATGAGCTGGAGACATGAGCTCAAATCTAATATCTATGATGCCAGAAACTTTGTATATGCTGTATATAATCCTTATGACAATTCTCTGAGTTATATAATTTCCCCATTTTTGCAGATGTCAAAACTGAAGGTAAGAAACGGTAAGAAGTTTGCCTAGTCTCAGCACTAGTGAGTGTCAGAGCCAGAATTCCAATTCATGTCTACATTTCCAAAGCCCATGTTTTTCCCATGACACAAAATTGTAGCATGCCTTATGCTGACTGACTTGGGAGAGTTTTTTTTTCTTAAAAATATAGTATCAATATAATTTTAGCAAATCTTATTGCCATTAGAAACTGGTGGCATTTATTTGAGGATAGAGTTCAAAATCTTTATGAGACGTAAGAAAATTAAATTCCAGAGTAACCAGGAATTTGAGTAGTAGTTTTCACCTTTCAGAGGATGGTTTTTTGGGGATGGTAAGAAACATCTAAGTATTGGTTCTCATTTGGGGGCATGCTTAGAGGCATCAGTAGCTTCTGATAAAGTAAGGGTCTTTCAAAAGAAAGACAAATGAACAGTACTGTATAGGTGCAGTTACATCACAGGCACCACAATAAGGTATAAAAGTAAAGCATTATGATTTTCACTTTGGGAAAGAACTTTGAAATGAGGAAAACAAAATTGCCCAATAAGGGTGATATTTTATAACCAACCTATGTGGACTAGTGGAGCATAAAGTTTCTTTAAAGACACAAAATAGCTGTAGCTTGGATTGCACATGTGGATATATCAAAATAAATATGTCAATCAAAAGTAATATATGAGAGTTTCTGCTTTGGCACATTCTAACTTGGTGTTATCAACCGTTTACATTTTTCATAAGCTAAATAGTATGAAATAATCTTATACAGTAGTTTTAATTTACAGTTTTCTAATGACTAGTGATGTGGAGCATCTTTTTATATGTTTATCATTTGAGTTTTCTCTTCTGTGAACTGACAGTGCATATATTATGCAAATATCCAACCTTCAATGTCCAACTTTGAAGTCTTCTAATAGATGTGAAATTTGTTTATAGATTCTTTTGAACTCTACCTAGACAACATGGGAGAGACGGAGATGCTTACCAAACCCATTCTCTTCCTCCCAGGCACACAGTTACAGTGTGTTTCCCCATCTCTCAGTTGTTTTGCCATGTGACGGACTGAATTCTAGAAAATGTAATGTGGACAGAAATATTGCTATACCTATTCCATAAAACTTCCCACAAATGAACCTTCACTGTGTTTTACCATTTACCAGCTGGTTGGAGAGGATCAGGATCTAAAGGGGGTCACAGATGAGATGAGTAATCGTGTGAAAGGCTGCACAACAGAGAACTCCCACACTGGACTATAATTTGAATGGGAAATTAATCTATTGGGTTAAGCCACTGAAAATTTGAAGTTTATCTGCCATAGTAGCTAATATTATCATTAATAATACACACTAGGTATCGGTTGTGAATAATGACTATTTTGTTTCTTCCTTTACAATCTCTATACTGTTTATTTCCCAGGAGTTGACATTTTATTATGCTTTGTTTCTTTCTTTTCATTTCCCCACTGTGTCACCTAGGAACTCTAGTTCAATGTTGAATAAAAAATTTTGAAAGTGGCCATCTGTGTTTTGTTACTGAATTTCAAGGGTATGTTGAAGCTTCTCTTTTAAGTGGGGTTTTCTTTTCTTTTTTTAGAGTCGGGGGTCTCTCTCTATTGCCCAGGCTGGAGTGCAGTGGTGTAGTTATAGCTCATTGCAGCCTCAAACTCCTGGACTCAAGGGATCTTCCTGCCTCAGCCTCCTGAGTCACTGGGAGTACAGGCATAAGCCACCATTCCTTAAGTAGGTTTTTCATACGTAAACTTAATTAGGCTAAGAAATTTTCCTTAAATTCCTAGTTTACTAGGAAAATTTTACTGTAAATCTGTATTGAATTTTGTCAAATGTTCATATGCTTGTATTAACATAGTAATACATATTTTTTGGCCTTTAACCTGTTAATGTAATGAATTACATAATAGACTTTTCTAATGTTAAACTGTCGTACATTCCTGGGATAAATCCCCCTCTGTTTTTACATATTATTGTTGTCTAATATTTTATATAATAGTTGACCAAAATACCAATGTTTGCTATACTGCTTTTATATCACTGTTATTGGTTATTATTTTCATTCTTGATTAAAATGGCCAATGTTCATTTAGTTTTACTTACATATTTACCAGTTTCTTTACTCACTACTGTCTCTTTCTTCTCACTTTTTCCTTTGAGTTCAGCTTTCTTATTTCTGAATTACAGTCTTCACAGTTCTTCAGCTAATAGCAAAGTTTTAAAGTCTTTTTCTGACAATGCCCTTTTTCATTCTTGAATTTTAGATAGCTGGGTATGAATTCTTTGAAGACATTGAATTCTATTCTGAATTGTATTGTTATTATTGAAAGTTTCTTCTTCTTCCTCCTCCTCCTCCTCTTAGGTAATATCTTTGTCTTTGTTTCTTCTTTAGATATTCTCTTTGTCTTTGATGTTATGCGTTTCACCAAGGATGAACCGTGTAATGGGTCTAGTTGTGAGTTTCTTTTTATTTACCCTATTTAGGATTCTTGACTTTAATCAAATCAATTAAAGTATACTTTTCTCCCATTCTTTTAATATTCTCTGTGGAATTCTTATGAGACATAGATTAAACATTACTTCTATGTCTCTTTTTAACATATCTATATACCTCTTTCTGTGAATATACACACACATACACACATATAGAATATATATATTTGTATATGAATACTACATATATTTTGTGTATATATTATAGATAAAAGTATATATACATATGTGCATATGCATATTGTCTGTATATAAAATTAATCATATGTAAGTTTAATTTCTATATAAATTATATATAAGTTTAATTTATAGTTAATTTAATTATATAAAGATTACATACATATTTGTTTTGTTTTGTTTTGTTTTTACTTGCAGTGCCGAGAGTTGAGGTAATCACGTTCCTCAGTTCATGGCACACTATTGCTATCAGTGGGTGTACTATTTCTCCCTTGGTTGTTTGTTTAATGATCCCTCTTTATTCTCATTTCCCACTTATATTTTCCTTCTCCCATAGGAATCTAATGTATTTGTTAGAATAAGCAACAGCACACTACCACAGTTGTGTAAATTAAAATATATACCCACTAAAGAACATTATGTATTTTTAAAGTACCTATTTCTCACTTTATATATTCAGCATTCTGTTTTAAAGATCTATATATGTTGCTGCATATTTATCTGGTCACTGCTTCTAACTGCTGCATCTTAATATATAATGTGCTGTCATTGCATTTCCCTGATTCATTCTTCAGTGCTGGAAACTCAGGGAACTTCCAGCTTACTGCTGTACAAACAATTATCAAATAAACATTCTTTTACATGGGTTTTATAGACCCTTTTGAGAGTTTCTCTGGGATGTATTCCTAGGAATTAGATTGATTGGTCATTGGATAGATGTATTTGAGCCTTATACTCTTATATTTTGCATCTTTTGCTGAATTTGGGATAGTTTCATTAAATTGATCTTCCAGTTTGTATTTTATATGTTTTAAATTTTCTGTATATTATGATGTTTTGACATCTTATAAAACCCTTTCTTGCTGTAAAGAGACTGCCCTTCCTGGCTCTAGCCAATTCTTAGAGATAGCAAAGGACTCAGTTAGGAGCATACCTTAGATCTGCAAATTAACCAAGTCGTGTATCTTCTGTGTGGCCTGTACACCCCCGGGGAAAAATATGCTTGTGTCTTAATCATTCCAGGGCCATGTACCAGGCAATTAGGGACTATCTCTACAGTTTAGAGCCTGCAGTTATTATTCAAACTAACCAATTCTAAGAAGTTTATCCTGCCCTCCCTCAAGCTTCCTGTCCCATGGAAACGCCAATAAAATTCTAGTTTTGGTTTTCCTCTTACTTCTGTCTTCTGCCACCTGACCAAAACCTGGTGATTCCCCTGTAACTCTGTATGGCATGTGGTGACCCCCTTCTCTAGGACCTGTGAAAATAATAATAAACTTTGTTTTCTTGTGGCTTTCCTGTGTCCCCTGTGCTGCACCTGATTAACCATCACCTAAAAGAACTCAGAATACGATTCATATATTTTCTCTTCATCTGCCTCTAATATGATATTTTTAAAATGTAAATGATTAGAAGCTCTATTTGATTGAGGATAATAGATTGAGAAAATGATTGAGCAGAAAATGAAAATCAAATGAGAATACTAAGACCCTTCAAAAAAGATATGGCAGAAATTCTTCGTGTGTTTTACAATTTTAGATTGTAAACTCATAATTTGTTTTGAGTTCATTTGAAAGAATCACATTTGTACCAGTCAGGAGTTGATCAGAAAAACGGATCGTCATGAATGAAATAGAATAGTGGATTTAATTAGATCTTGTATAATTGGGGAACTGGTTAAGAAGTCCATGCCAGGCTGTTGCTTTTGCATGTGGTATTTATTGGACCTGGGGTCACTGTAGATCAGCTGGAAGGCAATCAGGAATGAGAGCTGGATTTGAAATAGGAAAGGGCAAGGACAAACTGGAACCCACAAGGTCAGATGGGAACCCCAGAGGACAAAATGGAGCCCACCAGGACAAACTGGAATTTGACTCTGTCTCTCATGATCTCTAAGTTCAATAATGTTAGTGACCTGCAGAGAAGTTCGAACCCTTCACCCTGGAGTTGCACAGACACTTGGCCCAGGACTGAAGGAAGTCAAAGAAGGAAATGCACTGGAAGCTGGAGAACTGTGGGTCTAGGTGCTTCTCAGTGTCAATGAGGTGGGTTAATAGATTAGTGACAACATGTGCAAATTGCCAATGCCTGGTGTCATATATTGAGTTTCAGAGTATAAAATGGTGGCTTCTTCATTTGTGCCCTTCAGTTCTCAGACCAATGTGCTTTATGGCCTACTCCAAATTGAGAAACACACAAAGAAATAAATTCTGAGAATGTAATTCCAGTTTAGCTAGGTTGACGTAGTATAAAGCCATATTACACTAGTTTAGTTGAAGGTATGTATCTACGGATATATTTTGTGTTTATTTCTTTTACCACCCTTGAAGTATCTCCAGCTTTGGATTAATTTTAATGTAAATTTTTCATCTTGGAGCTTTCTAGACCAATAGCCAAACTTAAAATGAGTTACTTGACAGTGGTTCTGGGTTCTCAAGGAAGAGTCTCTATTTCGCCATTCTGAACAGAGGCTGAGAAGACAACTTACCCAGTTATTTCCCTATACCTATGGGCATATTAGTTCACACTTATGCTGTTACTTAGAGTGGAGTTTCTCTAGGGTCTAGACGCTGGTGGTCTCTGTTCCAATTCCCTATAGGAGTAGGGACAGAGGACCTTGTCTCCTGCCTCACAGTGGATATTAAGACATCAGCCTCTAGATTACCTAAGACAGCACTTCCCCAGAGTAGACAAAGAGTCAGATCTGGGCTTTACTGCTGTGAGTTTCAGTTCTCTATTATTCTCTGTCCCCTGAGGAGCTATTTATTTTCTTCCTAGTTCAGAAATGCATTAAAAATTAAAAAAAAATTATCTAGATTTTTCAGATGTTTTTAGTTGACATTTTCAGGCTAACTACTCTGCCATGTTACCTGAACAGGAAGTCCATTGCATTTGCAACCAAGAACTTAAATGCAGAGACCTCTTTTACAAGGGTAGGGTGCTTTAGCAAATTCAGATTTACAGGAAAGAAAATTACAAATACACAAAACAGATCAATTAGAGGGATGAATTTGCATAACAAAAGGACTCACCATAGGACTAGTTAAAATAGCTAGGATCTAACGATGAATTTAGAGAATCTAGGAAAATGTGTGTTGTATAAATCTATCAGGCCTGTAGTTAAAGAAATGCTGGGATGAATCCTTTTGTAAAGCAGAAAGTACTTTTTGTAATGTGAATGAGTAGTCTCTAATTTACAAGTCTATAAGTTTGAGTCTCTGTGTATCTGGCTTCTTAAATAATAGAGATCCAGAAAAAGTTATTTACACAGAGGGTTCAGGTTTAACTCTCCTGAGTATGATTTTTCTATGTTAATATAAAATAATCAAAACAATATGCATATTTAAAGAATGGAATCATGAGGTCCTTCAGATGTTTAATATGTGCATTTCTATATAATTTCCCATGGGTCTTGTTACTGGAAATATGTTGAAGACAAACGTTTCCACAAAATGACTGATTTCTTTTGATAGATCTATTTAAGCACACGGTAAAAAACATCTTGACCAGAAACACAATTGCTAATTCACTGTGTTGGACATTAGCTATTGAGTTATTAACCAGTTATCTGAGGGCCTACCATGTGCTGATCAGAGTCAGAGTTCCTTAGATGTCAGGTACCCAAACTCTTCATTTTCCAGGTGAAGAAACTAGTGATGTCAAATGACCTGACAGTTTCATGGCTACTCAGAGGACTGCATGAAACTTCCAGCATATTATACTACTTTCTTTAATAGAGTGAAAGAGTACACTAAATTAAAGAGGTTGCCAACTCCATGGATGAGAAATTTATGTTAAGGAACCATGACTCACCCCGAAGGATGCCAGACTGAGTCTGTGGCATGGTGCAAAGGGCGCAGAGACATGCCATCAGACAGGCTTGTGCCTGCACGTCTTGCATTGATGTTGGGCAATTTATTAACTTCTCTGAACTGCAGTTTCCCCATACACAAAGCAGAAAATTAATACTCATCCTGCCATCCTGAAAATGTGTTGTTAGAAAAGAACATTCTTATATGGGAGATATACTGTACTGTATAAACTCCAAGGTGCTTTAAAAATGTCATTTGTTATGATTATTGCCACAGCTACTCTAGAATACGCATATATCAAAAGACCTATAAACTTTCACAAATATTTTTGCAGATTAATCAAGGA
Source organism: Nomascus leucogenys (assembly GCF_006542625.1). Lineage (NCBI taxonomy): Eukaryota > Metazoa > Chordata > Mammalia > Primates > Hylobatidae > Nomascus > Nomascus leucogenys. The sequence continues at coordinate 6,466,331 of NC_044390.1, read as the reverse complement.
ACAAGTTGTTAACCTTTTCCTCAGAAGCAATAAAGAAGAAAAATCTAGATTAGATGTTTATACAAAAAGCTATTTACAATTCAGAGCTGTGTCGAATGTCATTTGTTATCATTATTCTTATATAAGTAAATTACTTAAAATTTTTAAAAAATAATATATGGAAAGCAATCAGAAGAATGATTTGCACACAAAATGTCTATAAACATTTGTTATTGTTAATTATATCCTCATACTTTTCTATTCTTCCTGCAATTGTGCAAGCCAAACTCTCTCAACTCTGAATTTTATTTTCTATTGTTTGAAATGACAAAGATCATGGGTAGCTGATAATTCAAGCATTGTTTTTGCTCACTGGGAAGACTAAGATGTTGCTTTAGGGAGTAAAAGTATTGGGAGACATTGTAACAACGGCTATAGCTTCAAAGGGCAGTGCGTTTTTAAATGCATGTATACATTATACATTTATTCCCACTTAGCTTCTGTTATCAAAGTCCTGAGACATCTTCCGGGCTTTGATCTGTTTATGGATCCAGATGGCAGAGAGGTGATGAGACCACAGGTTAGAGAGAAAATTTAGTCACAAGATTGGAAATTATAAGCCTTTTACTGCTGAATTATTCCCTTCCTGAATTTCAGAATATGGTCACCTGTGAAGGTTATTTTACTTCAATCACTCCTTGGATGAAGAAGACAATAACCATATCTGTACAAAAGAATGATGAGATGTAAGCATTGCACCAATTTTTACCTACATTCTCTAATTGCTCATTACCTAAGGCAGCTCAGAAATGACTAACTGGCTCCTTTTTCATGGTCAGGACAGCTGCTTTTATATGTTACATACTTGTTTAATATGAACTTCAATGGTTTTTCAAAGAAGGAATAATTAGAAGAGGTACAGCCAGGGGATCTTTATAACTCCTTTAATGAATACTAAATAGTGTTTTATCTTTAAAAGGGACCATGGCTGCCCTTAACTGCAACCAAGTTCATTAATTAAAAGTTTTCATGCAGCAAACACAAAACAATATAAAGAAACCAGAGAAAAATCTAAACTGAGAGCTGTAGTTATTATCTGTGCCCAGTGAATCAGGCCTACTTGCAAAGATGCATACTTATTTTTTAATAAAAAAGAAAAGATTTTGCTGGCTTAACCAACGACAGGTAATGATACTAAAAATGACATGAGAGTAGGATGCTGTATACTGATTCCAGCTGCTTCTCTTTCGAGGTGGGATTATCTGAATTGGAAAAGAAAATCCCCATTTCCCCAGCAAGGTACAGATTGTACAAAACAGAGATCCATCCTTGACCTGGTAAATATCTCATGAAACCAACTCTTCTTTCCATTTTTTTCCCACCCTGAGCCACATGCTGTATATTAAATAAAGGACTCAACTTTGTTCATACTGGAGAAGTTGTCTGGGCTGCTGCAGGATGGAGGTTTACCTGAGGTTACCTGCATGAAGGGTGAATTGCTCATGCTTTAGAACACTGTTATCTTTCTCTCCATGTACTCCTTCAACAGCACAATCTACAGTGAAGTACTTGTCAGGGTAAGCGGTGAGGAAAGTGAGAACAGGTTGATCAATAAAACATAGACTGGAAGAAGCCTCTTCCACAGGAAACTAACAATGCATAAGAAGCATATTCTTACAATGTTTGGCAGGAAACTCAGCAGCATGAAATGTACTTAATGTTTAACAGAAGTTCTGGAAAAAGGCAGCTTTACACGTGATGTAAAGAAGATTGACTGAAGGCATGCTGGGGTCTCTATGGAAAGAGATTTGGATGTGAATAGACCTGGGCTTGAGCTCTGGCTCCACCACGTTCTAAATGTGGGAATGTGTGTGAGTTCCTGCTCCTCCCCTTCCTCTGCCGTAAAATGGGAATGGTAACACCTGCCTTACCAGACTACAAGCAAACAGTGATCTGAGATGTGTGAAAGCTTTGTCAACTCTAAAGCACTATTAAAATGCTTCAGGAAAGTAGAGGGAATTTATCCTGGTCACCTGCCTCGGGAGCAGTCAAGAAACCATAATGTGTTCCCAGTCCTGACACTGGATTCCCTCTGGCTTGAAAACCGGGTCTTGCAATGACTGGCTTTCTTCTGATTTTCAAGGTTGAGTGACTGGCGGTCTGCCTGGGCACACGTCAAAGAGCACCACCACATCAACTGCGTGGCTGCAGTCCCTGTGCAGGCAGCTTCCTTTGCTCCTCAGCAAGTGCAGGGGCTGGCAGAGGCTGCTTCAGCCTTGGGTTGTGGGGGGAAATAGGTGCCACAGGCTGTTATGACCATGGTGACGGTGGGGGCGACTGGTGCTTCTACATACCCTGGTTCTAAGCTCCTTTTCTGGATCTTTGTAGTTACACATGGGAGTCAACAGCCCACTGCCTTCCCTTTCTCCTCTATCTACCCCATTGCCTTCTTCCAGCTTCCCCCCAACCCCCGCCCCCCTCTAATGAAAAAGAAGTTAAATTCCTATCTTAGCATCAAATCCAGCTGTAGTTTTTTCTTCCAACTAAGCACACGCAGTATGGTACCTCCTCCTGTACCATATACCTTCTCCAGTAAGATACTCCTGATCTCTTTCTCCTCCCCTAGGCTCACTTTAAGGTCCTTGTTGTATGTGACCCTATGTATACCCTGAATGTGGTTCTTATTGAGCTGTACTATAACTGTTTACTTGCTTTCGATTAGAATGCGAACTCTTCAAAGGAAATTCTTACTCACCAGTTGTCTCTCCATCATCTAGCATAGTGCTTGGCATACAGTAAATAGATGTAAATGATTATCGAACTGAATTGATCAGACCCTACCACTCCCACTGATTTACAATTATACGTATGCAAAGAAGGGTCATTTTGAGACCACAGTGCAATCAAGATGAACATGTCTCTAACTTCTGACTTCTCTCTTTCTGAATCCATCTACCCTAGCTCACCCATCTGTCTCTGCAAGAAGGGCCAAGAAGAGCACAGACTCAGTCGAACAAAGATGGAAAAAAATCGGTCACAAATTGAACTACTCCTTCTTTATTTGCCATTTCCGTTTTGACGCTTTAAAAGGAATTTCAAAATTTTACTTTCTTCTGGTGCTATTAACCTAAAATGCCTAATAATCTCTACATGGATACACGATTTGAATAATTATACACTTAATGGGGTTATAAGGAAAGTTTGGAAATCATCTTACACCTTCTAGAAATATTCCAAGTCAAATTGATTAAAGAAATTAGTTCTTTCTCCTTAGTTCTAAATCATATGCCAGGAATTCCAGGTTTGTGGATTTGTCATTTAATAGCATATTATTGATAAATAGTATAAAGACCTTTCCTGAGGACTCACTGTTCTGAGTGGTTTCTATAGCTCTGTGACAGACGTTACCAGTTGGCCAGTAAAACCCATTCCAATTTCCTCTCTCTTGCTTGTTTTCTCCTACAGAGGCTGGAAAAAGCTAAGACACACTTTCCCAGTCTCCTGCAAGTTGGACGGTGGCCGTGTGACATGGTCTGGCCAATGAGGTGTAAATCTGAATCTGCTGGAAAGATACTGGAAGAACTTTTGATATCCTGATAAAAGGAATACTTATCTCTATCATTGCTCCCTTCCCCCTTCCTCCATCTGGGAATGCAGATGTGATGACAGAAGCTGCCATAGCCACTCTGCACTCATGAGGCGAAAAACACAAAAGCATGAGGACAAAGTGCCATCACGCTAAGGAGAACAGAGCAAAAAGACAGAAAGGCTCTGGTCCTAAATGGCACTACTAACAAGTGCCCATTTCCATACCTCTTGTCAACCAACACAATTCATGTCCGTATGATTTCAACCCCTGTTGGTCAGGTTTTGGTTACTGGAAGCTAAAAGCATTCCTAACTGATTCAAACCCCAAATAAAAACATTGCCCTAATGACGAAACAGAACTTGGTTCCTTTGGCCTCAATTAAAAAATGAAATGTAGCTAATCTTTAACAAATTCAATCCTAAATAGTTCTCTTTATGCCTACTGTCAGGCAGGCCCTTCTTCTGTGGCTGGATCCGATTCCCTAAAGGCTTAATTTCTAACTCAACATAGCAAAGAGGTGGAGGGAATCAATCATGCCCAAACCCTCATGGGGGTCATGACTTACAGTTGACTGAAGATGGCCTCCATTTGCCACATATTCTATTGCAACTTGAGGTTCCTTTAACAAATACTAGGTCATAACATTTAAAGCTGATATCACAGCTTCTGTTACAAGAATATTATTGTACTAGTTTCCTAAGGTTGCTGTATAAATTACCACAAACTGGGTGGCTTGAAACAGAAATTTATTCTCTTACAGTTCTGGGGGCCAGAATTCTGAAATCAGTGTGTCAGCAGGGCATTCTCCCTCTGAAGGCTCAAGGGGAGAATCCTTCCTCGCTTCTTTGAGCTTCTGGTGGCTCCAGGTGTTCCTTGGCTTGTGGCAGCATCACGCCAATCTTCGTCTTGTCTTTACATGGCCTTCTCTGCTTCCTCTTCTCTTTTGTCTCTTTTCTTTTCTTATAAAAACACTTATTTGACTTAGGGCCTATCCTGTTAATCCAAGATGATCTGATCTTGAATCCTAAATGAATTAGATTTATAAACACTCCTTTTCCAAATAAGGTCACATTCACAGGTTCTACGTGGACATATCTTTTGGAATGCCACCATTCCATCTACTACAATTCTAGAAAATTTATTCCACTTTCCTTATTTATTTTTGTTGGATCTCATGAACTTTGATTTTTTTAAGCTGTGTGAGGAAGCATTTATGGCAATTTAAGTTTTGTGTTGCATCAGAATTTAAGGTTGTTTCAGGAAACACGTTTTATTTCACATTTTAAAGTAAAGAATTATTTCTCCGATTACATTTTAGTCTTTATTTCTCATGTTAAAGTAAACAACAGGTGACTTCAGATCAGTAAGCATATCATGGTAGTGATATTAAAAAGTATTTACTAGGCTTAGTATAACTCAGGCAAAATATTTCTTGCAAATTATTCACCATAATCTTTGACATAGGCTGGATTATTAGTTTTAGGACATGAATTACTTTCTACCCAGGTTACTGGTTTTTAACCCTGTTACACATTACAGTCACCTGGTGAACCTTTAAAAACGCATGCCCAGGACCCATTTCAACCAATGAATGCAAATATCTGGGGATGAGCTTGTGCATAAAAGTCTCCTAAGTTATTCTTACGTATAGTGAGGATTAAAAACTGACCTTGACTCTTATTAGCAGTTGCCTTATTCAACACCATTTATTTATTCAATCAAGTAATCATTATGCACTTTTAAGTGTGTAAGTAGTTGCAGTACATATAAGGACATATAAGAAATGCAGGTTTATAATTTAGTAGTCATGGTGTATAATATTTTGTGTAATGTGCCATTTATACTCCAGGGTGGTAGAGCCAAATGCTTATAGAGACTTTCTCTGTTGGTCACTCTTAAAAATTCAAATCAATTTATAAAAGTAACTTGTATCACAAAAAATTAGCCAGGCCTGGTGATGCATGCCTGTAATTCCAGCTACTCAGGAGGCTGAGGCAGGAGAATCACTTGAACCCGGGAGGCAGAGGTTGCAGTGAGCCAAGATCGCACCACTGCACTCCAGCCTGGGTGACAGAGTGAGACTCCATCTCAAAAAAAAAAAAAAAAGTAACTTGTATCATTATTGCTTTAACTCCTCTGCACTCAGTTGCATGTGTGAACACACACACACATTGCTGGTAATAATCAGAGCAAAATAAGACTCCTATGGTTGACTATCTTCAGATTACACCCTTTACAAGGTCAGGAGCCTTTTAATTATTTTAGATCCCCCTTCCACAGAGTAGAAACCAATATATGCTTGTAAAAAATCACGACTGGTAGCGATCCCTATTAGTAGGAAAAGCTTGAGCAGTAAAGTTGCCTGTGCCCTGGAGAAGGGCTGGGGACTGGAAATTCCTCTAGCTTCCAGCTATTTGGGAAGACCCTTGGGTGCTGAGTCAACATTGGCAGGTGCGAAAGGGAATGACACTGGGGCTGGGGAGAGGATCTGGCAGCCAATTAGCAGCGCTTGTTAGAGCTCACCCCAGACTGCTCTGTGACTGCTCATTCAGACATTCATAGACACCCCTGTCACAAATAAGCCACCTGGAGCTCTGCAGTCATACAAAGCAGCAACAGGAGTGGAGAAGAACCATGTTTGTCAGGAAGGCCCTGCATGCAAGAGAGGGGCAGGGCAGAGAGCAGAGTAGAGCTTGGGGGCTATAAGTGTAATAAGCTTTCAGGAAAAGAGAACTGAACACCTTAATTTTTTTATTTTATTTTATTTTTTGACATGGTCTTGCTCTGTCATCCAGGCTGGAGTGCAATGGCACAATCACTGCTCATTTGCAGCCTGACCTCCTGGGCTTAAGCGATCCTTCCACCTCAGCCTCCTGAGTAGCTGGGACCATAGGCGCGTGCAACCATGCTCAGCTAGTTTTTGCATTTTTTGTAGAGACGGGGTTTCGCCATGTTGCCCAGGCTGGTCTCGAACTCATGGACTCAAGCAATCCACCTGCCTTGGTCTCCCAAAGTGCTGGGATTACAGGCATGAGCCACTGCACCTGACAAGCACTTTAATCTGAGGAGTCATGGAGTCTCATACATGTGAAGTCTTGTTGATGAAAGATAGGAAGATGGAGAGGAGCGGAGGAGAACATGATATTAAGCCAAGTATTTAAAAACTACTGATGAGCTAGGAATCAAGCTGGGTACATTCATTCATATGTTAATCAAATACTTTTTGAACATCCTCTATGTGTTTCAGGTGTTGACAGTGCAGAGGTGAGCATGTGTTCTCCAGGGTGAAGGACACTGGAGGATATTTAGGGTTATAAAAACAAACAAATAACAAACACACATATATTCAGGGTAACATGACAGAAATAGATGGTCAGGAGATACCACCTCGGTTTGGGTGATGAGGAAGGCCTTGACCCAAGGAGGTGACATGATGTGAGCTGAGATGATGCGGAAGGTGTTGGGGCTTAGAAAACAACACCCCAAAATGAAAGCCTCAGAAGCAAAAGTTTTTCTCTGACCTTCTCTGGCCCTCCTGTTTCTCAGTCCCATTCTCTCCTGAGGCTAGCGATAGAAACTGGGATCTCCCTCTTTCCCAGGGTGGGTCATAGAAACCAGACCCCTTCTTCCCCAAAGCCAGCCATAAAATCTAAAAATATTACTCTAACTTTCCCTCCACCTTTCTATGTGAAAACTGGCCACAAAGAAATTATCTGACTTACCTTGTTTGACTGTAGGTCGTAAGACCCCCATTCCACAGAGGGTCTTGCCCAACACAGAGAAGGAAGGAATGCATGCTCAGGGGGCCAAGAAGAATCTAGACAGACAGGCCTTCCTGGGTTTCCTCACTCAGTCTATTAGCATTAGATCAGACCCTCTTTTTGGTCCAATAATATTTCTGCACAGTTGTCCATACTTTGTTGAAACGAAGTGTAAGAATGGACAATCTCCCCTGTATTTTTGGGTCTTCATCCTGAAGGCTCCCATGTTTACATGCTAAATACATTTGTATGCCTTTTCTCTCAGTAATCTGCTTGAATGTGAACTGATTTTTCAGCAAACCTTTAGAGGGCCAAGGGCAACTTTCTTCTTGGCCCCAGCAAAGGAGAAGGACGGAGATGCATGTAAAGCGGTCCAGGCAGAGGGAAGAGCAACTGTAATGGCCCTGAGGCAGGAACACGCTTGGAGTTTGCAAAGAATCAGATGATATCCAGGCTAGAATCAGAGTAAGGGCATGTCTGGAGAAAGTGGAAAAGGCAGCAGGGGTTAATGATAAGTACGTGGCCATGACTGGGCTTCGGGAAGGGTGAGGCTTCAGGTCTTTGTGTTTTGGTCTGAAAGGGACTGAGGTTCCACTGGGTGAGCTGCTCAGGGCACATCCTGATGCAGACAGCCTGTTGGCTCTGACAGCAGCTCTCCCATCCTCCCAGCTGCAATGACTACCGAGTTGGCTTTGCTTTGAGTATTCCAGTCACACAGGGCCTGCACCTCTCTGCATTCCCTGGGGGTGATTTTGATAGTTTCTCTGTGTGCACAGTGATTTTGAGGCAGGAGATACATGAGCGACTGCAGCAGCATAAGAAGTCAGTGGTGTCAACGCCTGACAACTACCATGACTGAAAGTCAGATTCCTGAAGTGACTTCATTTATATTGCCATATCCTGACAGAATCTGAGGCCGCTCTTGGTATATGAACACAGTATCATCTTATATATATGGAAATAAAAAAGAATGGGAGTTTTTTTTTTTTTCTTAAGCAAAAGGAAAATATTAACTCGAGACCCAAACTGTCTTATTCATTTGTGGACTCCCACAATACCTTGCTTATACAGTTATTTCACTGATTCTAGAACACACACTTTTCCTCATTTACCATCTGTGAAATGATAACGCATCTTACAATCCACAGTGCCTCACAATTGCCATCACATGGTTGTCATAGCCCATACCCACATGCTTGGTCATAGCTGTTCATGTGTTGAGTATAATTGGTATTTAAACTGTGTTCAAAAATGATTACATTATAATTTGGCATTAGTAAGAACTCAGTACTTGGAAAGATACGAATACAGTAGGGAGAGGATAATTTGATATTTGTGAAGCAAATAACTTCACTGGAGAAGAGACTGCAACGACATATTTTCTTTAAAAGCATTATAACCATGTGCATTGTGGGTCTGAAGGAAGGAAGATATCCACAAATGCATGAGGCCTTATGCTTTGTTACTGCAATATATGAAAAAGATTACATGTTACATGCCAAGGAACTCAACAAAGGCAGGAGTAATTGACAAAGTCCTCTACATGAAGGAAATGTTCAATCTGTGTGAGGCTGTTGTGATGGGTTTATGTGTTGGACAGAATCACCATAAGGCTCTGTGTCACAGTTTAATTGGCAGCATTTGTTTTTCTTTTGTAGGAATGCATAATATAATGATGCATCTTATAATAGATGGTATTTCTAGGTTCCATGAAATAGAGTGGAACAAAGTAGATGTTTTTGTCTTTAGATGACTAGGGCTATGTAAATACTAGACCTCACTTATCCCATCACGTTCAAAATGTCTCTGCAGTTTATTTACATATTACCAAAGAGCTGTCCACTTGAAAACTTATACTCAGCATTGTGTCTCAAGCCAAGGTAAACCGAACTAAACATTCTTACGGCAACACAGCCGGGCACGGTGGCTCACGCCTGTAATCCCAGCACTTTGGGAGTCTGAGGTGGGCCTCAGCCTGATCAAGAGGTCAGGAGTTCGAGACCAGCCTCGTCTCGACTAAAAATACAAAAAACTAGCCGGGCGTGGTGGCGGGTCTCTGTAATCCTAGCTACTCGGGAGGCGGAGGCAGGAGAATCGCTTGAACCTGGGAGGCGGAGGTTGCAGGGAGCCGAGATAGCGCCGCTGCACACCAACCTGGGAAACAGAGTGAGAATCTGTCTTACAAAAAAAAAAAAAAAAAATTCTTACAGAAACTTGATACTCTTGTTTGGTGAACTGAATTTTACCAACAGCATCTATGGCACACAGGCAGATGATTGTGGAATACATGGCCTTAATGAAAAATAAGCTAACTGCTTAGGCAATTATTTCAAATTCAGTTTAAGGAAGTCACTGTGTTTTAGTGTCTGATTTTGAACATCAGGACTAAAGACCCTGAGGCTTTTTCCCTTTAAGGTACTATCAGGTCAGTGTGAAAAAGCTGATTGCCAGGGGAGCCAGTTGGAAATGAAAGAAATAATTTACATTCCTGCTGTGGGCAAGTTGTCAATCATTATGTGTGAAGCCTGTACCATCATTTTTCTCCTATATCTACACAAGGATGCTGTCTTAAAGATGTAGTCAAGTGCCGTGACAAATAGCAGGTCAATAGCTAAGGACACGTTGCCTGGTGTGTGGTGGTAGAGAAAGGGCACACCTCTATTCCCCAAACTCCAGGCCAGCTGCTTGATGTAATAGCAGGTTGTAAAGCGAAAAAGCTTCTGCATGAAAGGATAGCCTTTACATGGGGTACAGAGCGCAGAAACGCTTTTTGGCCACACATTGGTTTTTCTCAGCCATGGATCATAATGATTGTCAGTAGAATCATTTGTTTTAAATGCAAAGAAGAGCTGAAATGCTTCTATGTATCAATGCTTCTGGAGATTTCTAGAAATGTGTGCTAGGTAGCTCAATTTACCATGTCCAAATGGAACTCTTGATTTCTCCTTCCAAATTTTCCCTCCCAAATATTCCCAATCTCAAGAAACCTCAGGCCAAAAACATTTCCACTTATCCTTAATTCCTTTGATTTATCTACAGTCAATATCACATTCATCATCTCTATTTTCCTTGTAAATCCTGACTCAGATATTCTCACCTTCTTCACCGCACCACTTTAGTGCAAGGCACCACTATCTATCTCTTGCCCCGACTACTAGGTGAATGTCTCAGTAGGTTTTCAATGACCTCCATCCCCATTCCCACAGCAGCCAAAGTGAGCCTTTCAAGCATAAACCAAACCATATCTCTCTCCTATTTAACACCCCTCTGATGCTCACGCTCACTTTTAGATTACTATGCAACCCCTCTCCACAGCTCACAATACCTGGTCCTGGGCCACCACTTTGACATCTTTTCTATCAGCCTTTTCCCTGGCTCATGCTACTACAGCCACACTGGCTTCCTTGCTGTTCCTCAAACAGGCACGGTCCTGCCGCAGGGGATCTGCACTTGCCGCTCCCTCAGCCTGGAGTGCTCATCTCTGCATGGCTTCTTCCCACACGGTTCAGATCTCTGCCTAAATGAAACCTCCTCAAAGACGTCTTTCCTGATCACCCTCCTGAAGATCTGGTCACTGTCTATCCTCTTACCCTGCTCTATGTTTCCTTATAGTATGTGCCACTAGCTGAGATCATATTACAGACTTATCTGTTACCTGCTTATTGTCTTTGTCCAGCTCTAGAATGTAAGTTCCATGAGAGCAGGGGCTCTGTTGGTTTTGTTCCCAATGCATTTCTAAAGACTAGAACAGTGCCTGGCATATAGTAGGTGTTCAGTAAATACTTTCATTCAATATAAATACTGCATATACTTCTTCATATGTTGTCTTCCCAGTTGTATACTTTCTAGGCATACTGGGCCCTCACAAAGATGTATAGAGTGTGGACTACCTTTCAACTGAAGCATTTTACCTGACATGCCAACTGACGGCAGCACCCAGGGATGGCAATGAGATGGTGTGTGCATCACCCAAGTGGCCCTGCACAGTCAAGTAGGTCGCTGAAGTCTGTCTCTGATGACTTTCCCTCCCACGTCTCCCTCTGTGTCTTTCTTTCCCATTCTTCCCCTGGCAGCAATTCACTCAGTGGGTATTTTTAAGCACCTGCTTGGTGAAGGGCATTGTGTGAACATACAGCTGAGCCCTCCAAAGTCAGGTCTTCAAGGAGTTTGGTGTCTGGTGGAGGGGTGCAATGAACCCACATAAATACAAGGGCTGGTAAAAGGTGAAGTGTCTTGCCCCAGTGGAATAAGGAACTAGAAACTGAAATTGGCTCATCTGACTCTGAGTCCAGCCTCTTATCCACTCTGCTGCCTTGTAGCCCACCCAAGCCTGCCTTCCCTCTGGCGCTCCTCTGTAGTTTTAATCTTTGTTCTAAATCCTCCTTTTCCCCTTCTCTATATTCAAAGCACCAAATCCTGCCCTTCTAGGTGAAGTTATACATCAGCTGATGATCAGATCAGACTAGTTCCCAGTAAGTGAGAATGACTCATAGATTCAGTTCTCTCAGGTGGCGTTTGTATTGTAGTTTGTCTCTGCTGCAGCCAGTCACAAGGAGATACGTGTGTGGGATTATCTGTTTCTCTATTTTTGGGGGGACTGCGGGAAAAAGGATGCTACCTGGGGTCTGCTTATTTACTGTGAGTCTTTCTACCTCACCCTGCCTCTCAGGCTTCCATAATGAAGTAGGTCTGGCCATGGGTCTTTCTCCTTCTTTAGTACAATTTCTGAAGGGAAGGCAATATTCCATTTTTGGCATTTGGGAGGTGGTGAAACAGGCAGCCTCTCTGTTCTCTCTCTGTGTGTGCGTGTGTGTGTGTGTATAGTGGTACTACAGGGTCGTTTATACCAGCATGCCTCATAAGTTGCACCCCTATTCATCTTGTGCACTATGTACCCTCCAGTGGCTGCCATGAAGAAGAAATGGAACTTCCTAAGGCAGCCATCCTGACAGACACTGTTGGAAACTTTCTCTGCAAGGCTGAGAACATGAGGGAAAGACTGCGGATGTTCATTCTGTTTTTAAACGTATCTCTGTTGCAAGACCAGCCTAGTGTACCGCCTTTCATGACACAAGACATCTGTGAATATAAAATAACAGGAACTGGTGGCTTTTCTCATCAAAATTCAACCAGTTCTCTTCAGACACTTCTTCACCTGTAAAATGGGAATGGCAACAGTGTGCATCTCATAGGGTTCAGGTGAGGGAAAATATATCAGGATATATGACATATATATGACATATATATCAGACTTAGAACACTCACACAAAAGTGTCTTTAGGTCAATCAACAGGTATTTATTTGCCACCTCCTGTGTGCTAGAAACTGTTCTAGGAGCTGGGGATACAGAAGTCAACAAAATAATCTATGCCCTGATGGGGTTGATGGTGGTTAATAACCATGATAGCAAAGGCATAGCCAGGATCCAAATCCCCGCGGTCTAGCTCCGAGTCCCCAGTCTCCATGACTCCATAGCACCTCTTGTTCACTGAGCAAGAGAATGCGAACAATACACTTGAGATGACGTTGTGAGTTCAGAGCCTGGACCTCTGGGACAAAGACCTGTATTTGGCAGCCATCTACTTTGAAGCTGCTAGCTGAAACCTGTCCAAGAACATAACACTGGGGAAAGGAGGTTTGAGAAAAAATTCTTGAGCAAGATTGACAATTAACGAAGGGGAAGATAAAGGAAGAGTTACTAAAACAAACTCCCATTATTGTTATTATTGCTATTATTCCCTGTGCTCATCTAGAGGAGTCAAGTAACCTAAGGAATCAAATTCAATTAAAAAAATATTGGTTGCACACCCACTCTTTGCTCAGAGTGTGCAACCACCCACTCTGAGCAAAGAGTGGGTGTGCAACAAATATTTCAGCAAGGTACGAAAATGATTTTTCATTAGACAGATACTTTAGTATTTAATTTCCTAAAATAGCTCTGTTTGATGGTCAATGAATTCAATAAACATTTTTCCAGCTTTTTATACATCTAGCAATTCCATGATCACACACAGTGTGTCTATCACCTATCATTCTCTAGTTACTGAATATTGGTTGGGGTTCCTATCCCCCAGTTTTCCACACATTTAGGCCCCCTTGCATGGTACTCTATGCAGGTCATTCTTTTTCCCCTGGTGAGCCCCCACTAATCATCTTAGATTTTCTGAGATGGTTTTGATTTCACATATTTTGAGTGGGGGCTTACAAACAATAAGAAGATCATCCATAATTCTAAAATTCTCTCTTCTTTTGTCTAATCAAAACCTTTGTGGGCCAGGCACATTGACTCATGCCTGTAATCCCAGCACTTTGGGATGCCTACGTGGGAGGATCACTTGAGCCCAGGAGTTCACAACCAGCCTGAGTAATCTAAGGAAACACCGTCTCTACAAATAATAAAAATTGAATTAGTCAGGTGTGGTGGTGTGCGCCTAGTCCCAGCTACTTGGGAGGCTGAGGAGGGAGCACTGCCTGAGCCCAGAAGGTTGAGGATGCAGTGAACCATGATTGCACTCCTGCACTCTAGCCTGGGTGACAAGTGAGACCCTGTCTCGAAACAAACAACAAAACAAAACAAAACAAAACAAAACAAAACAAAAAAACCCATAAAACAAACCCCCAAAAACCTCTGTGGTGCACTGATTGCAGTAATGGTCCTATTTCTTCATCCTTCCCTCCTTTCAAGCTATTTACCGTGTGATTTTGCAGTTGCTCCTATTCAGAGGTGAACTCTATCCTCCCCTCCCAAGCTGATTTTAAGCCTTCCATATAGCTTCCGTTGGCCAAGTGCTGGCAGATGTGATGTAAGTAGAGGTGTAAAAAAGTGCTTGCTCATTTTTGTTTGTTTCTTTCTTTCTTTGTTATGAAGACATGTCTGCGATAGCATACTAGAGAGTGGGGCACAGGGAGTCCCAGCTGTTTCAGCTGAGACCACCCCAGGTCAGTCAACTCTCATATGCCAGAAGACTAGAGCCAACTGCCAGATGTGAGGGAGCCAGATGAGATCAGAAGAAATTTGCAGCCAAGCCCAGCCTAAATCGCTGACCCACAAACTGTAAGCTCAGCTAAACAATGTCTATCGCTTTAAGCCACTTCATTTTCAGACAGCTTGTTCCATAGCATCGTTGAGGCAATGGATAACTGATAATGCTTCCCATAAATCTTAGGAACTTGGAAGCTGCCCCTCCATTTGCCCTCCTTTAAGCAAAAAATTGAATGCTGTTTGCAAAGCATTGTATAAAATGCTTTATTAGATTATCTTATTGAATCCTGACAACAATATCTAGAAGACAGATATAATGTTATTATCCAAATTTCAGAGGCAAGGAAATTGAAGCATAGAGAAGGTTAAGTGACTTGACCAAAGTGCTTTTAGAAAAGCAGAGATTCTACAACCAGTCTTTTAAACCTTGGAAGACTGCTTTTAGCCACTGCTGCCTGCCATTTACTCTTTGGATTCTCCATTCTACCTGTTCTGCTGCCTACTTCTACCCCCTAATTAGGAGAAGACCTTGTGTTCCCATTTGGGATATAGATACCACTTTCATACTGGGTTTACCCCTAATATTTCTCTCCATATCACTCATGTAGATGGTTGTCTTCTGCATTAATCTGGAAATTTTTTGAGAGTAAAGACTGTAAAATACTTATATTTTTTTCGCCACAACTCTATGCAGTAATTTTTTAAAAAAGATCATATTCATGTTTTAAGGTAGCTATTCCATAAAACATATAAAAAGGTAAAAAATATTCTCCTAGTGAATATATGCATATTTAAAAGGACACTGTTATTCAAATTAATCTAATTTGTGGAATACACAGTAGAATGTTTTCCCAATTTTGTTAAATAGTTTTAGTTATATGGTATTTGAATGTAGTGTTTGACTGAATATCTACAAAAATAAAACTCTCTTGACTCATTTATAGATTAATTCTAGAAGCAGGGATTAATATAAAACTGGCAGTGAATAATTTCTGTTTTGCAGTTAGTTTCTGCATTTAAGAAATTGCTTTATGGTTCAGTAACTTGCCCTGAACTTTAGGTATGCTGCCACCAGATGGCATCAGGGTGCCAGGCATAAGGCTTGCAAGCAAAGAATTTGTGTGCTTTCTGAGGCTCAAGGTAATATAGCTCTTTCCTTAAGTTCAAAAAGATTTTCAGACCACTGATTTCCAATTTAGCATAATACATTTCTTTAAAAAAATAGCTGAACTAAAACTCTAAGCCACCCTAAAACATCTTTAGAACAGATATAAATCCTAAGCTATAAAATCACCTACCTCATTATTACTTCTCCTCTCTAGCATCTAATTATTTCCATAATGGCTTATACACCATGAAGGCCTATATGAATCTTATACACCTACCTTAGTGATAGTGTTAACCATTATAATTTACTTTGAATCTTTATTATCAATTTCTGCCATGGCACTGTGTATGTTAGTTTTCAAAATTCTCAATAGTTTTTCTCCAGGTAAAAAAAATCTATCTGGCTTTCCTTTCATCTAAGACAGCAGAAGTTCATCTTCTCAGTATTATCTGAGATCTCCTCTTAAGACCCAAAGTATTTCTCCACTACAGTGGCATGAACAGCGTTTATTTGCATTTCATGTATGTATTTGTGAATATGGGGTACTTTTGCTTTTCTATTTTCTATACTATATAATAATCTACTCGAATATTTCCCCTCTCAAAGCTCTTGGAAGCACAGAGGCAGTTTACCACACTTTAACAGAAATATAGCTGGATTTAAATTTTTTTTTTTTTTTTTTTTTTAGCAACAGGCTCTGCCCTAAATATCTCAAGAAAAGACTTTAAAGAACAAAAATCTTCATGCCAAATTAGCAAGATACAGGAAAAAAGGTAACTGGGCAAAATACAGGGAAAAAAGGTAACTGATTTAATTATAATATATAAAGCTCTGGAACAGATTCTAGGAGGGTTTAGATTTACAGGTGATAAATTGAGAATGAAGCTATATCCCTAACTGCTGAGGCACTACTCTGCTCTGTTCGAAGGTCCTCTGCTTCAAGCACAATGAGGTCTGGGAGGCTGAGGGTTGATGCTGAGGATTGAGGGTCAATGCTCACGTAGCTGGAGAAAAAAGACACCGGCAATTCTGTACCTGAGCACAATCAGAAAAAAAAGGAGGGGAAGTGTTCAGCTTCACCCTGAAAGTTGTTACACAAAGCTGAGAGAGTCTCTCCCTCTCACATTTACCAAGTCCAGGAGTGGGAAGACTTTGAGCAGGAGTAAGCCATGAGGGTTTGGACAAGGCTGGTGGGGAAAAATGATATCTCCTGGGCATACTGGGAAGCTGAGAGTCCAGGGCAGGTGAATGGGGTTGGAGATGGGAATGAGGGAGGGTAGCATCTGAGCAGTAAATCCTGGAACTAGAGTTAGCACATCAAGCAGGGTTATATGCACCCAAGGTAAGTTCTGGCTGGGAGAAGCAGATGGCAACTAAGCTGTGAAAGTAGGCTCCAAGGGACCAGCTCCCAGCCTAACTCTGGGGGAGGGATCTGGGGAAGTAAGAAAAACATAGAGAGGCAAAAGAAAAATAAAATAGGAGGAGAAGAGAAAGGGACGGATCACAAAAAGCTCTTATTTGATTTTGAGTCTCACAGGAAACCCATGAAGCCAGCAGGGCAGATATTTTTTATCCTCTATTTACAAATGAGAAACTGAGTCCCAGAGGGAGTAAGTGACTTTTTTTAAGGTCAACATACCGAGGGGAGGATATAAGATTCAAAGTCAAGTGACCTGATTCCAAGCTAAAGATGAAAGAAGAGAGGGCACATTTGAAACTCTGACACACACACTGTATGTCCTACTCTTTGCTTTATAAACAGTAAGTAAAATTTTCAAATAATGGAAGCTTAGCCTTTTAAGGGTCAAACGGAAGCAGCTTTAGCCACTGTTGAAAAGCATTTCTGAAATGTATTATATTTGCCCTTGCCTCCTTTGAAAACTGACTGTAATCTACTCTCTTCTTGATACACAGGTTATAAATCATAAAAATTTACTACATTTATGAACTTCTAATTCAGAGATACCCTCAGGTTCTATGGAGGCACATGTGTTTTTAAAAAAATTATTTTTTTTTGCTGCCCCACCTAATACATTCATGGCTAGAAATAGCTGTGTAGCAGAATTGGCTGAGTCAGCTCCTTCTTCCCTCCCAGCCAGCTCTTCCTTCTTAAGTGTGTCAGCTGCTGGTCCCTATCTACTGCTTCTGATCAGGTCATTCCCCTTATTAAAATCCTTTAGTGACTCCCTCTAACCACTGGTTGCGGTAGTTTGCAAAACAGGCTGCACATGAAAATCACTTGAGGAGCTTTTAAGACCTCCTGATACCCAGGTGCCAACACCAAAGATTTCAATTCAATTGTTTTAGATATGGGGCCCTCACCTACAGGGGTTAACATAAGTAGCACGAACTTTTGCTTCTGGCCAAGATGGAATAACGGGGGCTAGATTTATCTTTCTAATGGACACAACTAAAGTCCAGATGAATATATTAAACAATGGTTTTCAAGGCAATGGACATGAGGCATTGAAGGACAGTGATCCCTGAGAGATGGAAAACAAACAAAATGAGTTGCATTTGCCTGCAACTGCCCTTGAGAGAATTTCTAGGCCATGGAGCAGAAAGGAAGAATTCAGAAGGAGTCTGCAAGACTCCTTAAATAGAAAAGATGAAGCAGAGAATCCAGGGAGACTAGGGTGGCTAGAGTTTGCCAGGCAGAGTATTAGAGAGCAGGGAGTTCTGATCAGTACATGCATGTGAGGAAATGGTATAAAATCAAATGAAAAACCAGCTGAAAAGATGAGTGGGAATAGTCTTTAAAGCTCAAACTGGACTGGTAAAACTGAGATTTGCAAACTATTCAAACTGGGAAGCCCTGAAATTCAAAGGGCATTGGTCAAGTACTCAGAAGGGTATTGCCCTCGTGGTGGGGAAGTATTGTCAATAGACTGAACAACACTCTGGCCTTGCCTAACGAACCATAAAAGCAAGACCTAAAAGATCAAAGACTATTCAAAGAATTTCCCTGTATCCCAGAGCAATACCTGAAAATATTTGTAGGAATAAAAAAAAAAATCCAGCATCCAACAAGGTAAAATTCATAACGTCTGGCATGTAATAAAAATTACCAGACATGCAAAAAAACAGTAAGGAGAAAAATCAATAAAACCCAAACCTAAACTTTAAACCAGTAACTAACTGTATTCCATATGTTCCACAAGTTGGAGGAAACAGCATGTTTAATAGAGACAGAAAATATAAGAAAGACCCAAGTCTGGCCGGGTGCGGTGGCTCACGCCTGTAATCCCAGCACTTTGGGAGGCCGAGGCAGGCGGATCACAAGGTCAGGAGATCGAGACCATCCTGGCTAACATGGTGAAATCCCGTCTCTACTAAAAATACAAAAAATTAGCTGGGTAAGGTGGCGGGCACCTGTAGTCCCAGCTACTTGGGAGGCTGAGGCAGGAGAATGGCGTGAACCCAGGAGGCGGAGCTTGCAGTGGGCAGAGATCGCGCCACTGCACTCCAGCCTGGGCAACAGAGCGAGACTCTGTCTTAAAAAAAAAAAAAAAAAAAAGAAAAAAGAAAGACCCAAGTCTAATTTGTGAAGATGAAAACTACAATGTCTGAGATAAAAAATACACTGCATAGTAATAGTGACAGATTAGCTATTCTAAGAGATGAGTGAACTTAAAGACATAGCAATAGAAACTATCCAAATGTGTCACAGAGAGAAAAAAGACGGAAAAAAATGAATAAGACATTGGTGAACTGTAGTACAACTTTAAATGACCTAATACTGATGTATTTGGGGTTTCCAAATGAGAGGAGAAATAAGGTGAGTAATAGAAAATATTTTGAGGCCAGATACGGTGGCTTACAACTGTAATCCCAGCACTTTGGGAGGCCAAGGCAGGTGGATCACTTGAGGTCAGGAGTTCAGGACCAGCCTGGCCAACATGGTGAAACCCTATCTCCACTAAAAATACAAAAATTAGCCAGGTGTGGTGTCACGTGCTTGCAGTCCCAGCTACCTGAGAGGCTGAGGCAGGAGAATCGCTTGAACCTGGGAGGCAGAGGTTGCAGTGAGCTGAGATTGTGCCACTGCACTCCAGCCTGGATGACAGAAAAACAAAAAAATTTAAGAGATAATGACTAAAAAATTTCCAAAGTTGATGACAATGATAAGCCTCATATTTAAGAAGCTCAAAAAACTTCACACATAGAAAACATGAAAAAAATGATACCAATGTATGTAATAATCAAATTGCTGTAAACCAGTGAAAAAGACAACACCTTCAGTGCAGCCAGGGGGAAAAAAACTGACCCATTACGTATAGAGGGACAACAAAATGGCAGCAGGTTTCTGGTTAGAAATAAAGCAGAAGAGAGGCTGGTGGAGCAATATCCTTAAAGTACTGTTACCTTAGAATTCTATACCCAGCAAAACTGTGTTTCATGAATGAAGGGAAAATGAAGTATTTTTCAGACATAAAAAAGCTGTGAAAATTTATCACTAGCAGCCTCACACTATAGAATAATGTCAAAGACAGTTCTTCGGGTAGAAGGAAAATGACGCCAGATGGAAATATGGGTCTACATAAAAGAATGAAGAGCTTGGTTGGCTTCAAGGGTGTGTGACCTGTACAGTTATACAAGGTCCTGCAGATAGAAGGGCCTTGTGCTAGCTTTAATGTTTTGATGTTACTGGCTAAAAATCTTTAATAATTTTTGAACAAGGGGCCCTATATTTTCATTTTGCACTGGTAGCTCGCCCTGATGAAGAATACCTTGTAGCCCATAGGGGTGGAGGCAGAGGCTGGAATGCCGAGCTTGGCTCTGAAGATCCAGGCCATATGTTCAGGCATGGAATAGGGAAGAGATGGAGGTGGCTTCTTCAGAGGAAATTTGGAATGTTTTAATTTTAATCACGAGAAGGGTGAATGAACAGATGTCCACTAAAATAAAAATTTTTAAGGTAGCAATTTCTGGGTAATTAGAACACAATTTTCCTTTCTGCACAGAGATAGATCATAAATGGCTATAATTAGAGAGTTTCAATTCTTTCTACAGTTCATTTGTTGCAGAGTGTTCAAAACTGTCTCTTCAGGCCAAAATGCCTTGTTTATTGTGTGTGTGTGTGTGTGTTTTACTATTTCTGATATCAACGCTTTAAATAATGCCTGTTCTGTAATATTGGCCTGGAGGCACTGCAAGAGTGTAAATTCACTTTACATGCAAAAGAAAAGTTATATTACTTCCAATGACATTTTAGTATTTTAGCATTTTATTGTAGTATAATTCTATCCCAGTTTAGGTCAAAGCTCCAAAGTTGAGAGTAGTATAATAAGTGTGGACATGCAAAAGATGCTGAAAGGTAGTAGACATAATAATGTCAGACCTAGCCCATCACCACCCTCCAGAACATACATGAAAGGACTAGAAATCAATGTTAAGTGTGTATTTACTTGGGAGACTGTCCCTCCTAAATGAGGACAAATGTCAGGGTGCTTTTCCCAAAACTTGGGCTGGCTGAGGGAAGCTTCAAGGGAACCTCTGGAACAGCTTGAAATCTGGATGCAAGGGGTGGAGTTGGTAGAGTCCAGAAGCTTTACCTGATATATGCCTGGAAAAGTCTAAAGCTCAGAGGTGGTATCTAGCTGTCCTGAAGGCTTGTGGGGAGCCAGCTGTACTGTATATAGGTATAAATGCAATGCTTAAATCCACAGATAATTTATAAAGTTCGCTCTACACTTGAATACTCACATCCAGTCATTTAGTTGAAGCCTTCAGCTTTGATTAAAGTTGTTAATATTTGAAGTGTTGACTGATGTAACCTCCCTGGTGTGGAAATATGAATATTTCTCATTTATTATGTCCCGTGGTGAAAGCATAACCTTTTACTTAAAATAATTGGTTTGAAAATGGAATTAGAATATTCATCCTCCCCATTCCTCCCCTGCAATTTGTGAATTTAGTAATTATTCTTCTTGGTTATGAGCATAAGTTACCATTTACCTTTATTCAATATGTACACACACACACACACACACACACACACTCTCACAGAATGCAAAAAAAATTAGGAAATAAAGTTGCAACTTTAGCAATGAGAGTGGGGTAGACAGAAGTGTGAGTTTATAATGCTGATCATGAAATAAAAACATCAAAGCAAGCCTAAATCTGATACTCATAGGATGATAGCTCTACTGCATTTAAAGCAAATAAAGTCACATTTCTCAAGAATTAATGCAAAATTAGAAAGTTTCCTTTGAAAATTTCTTAGCACATCTCCAAGTGGTTAACTTTCCTGGGAAAGCTGGAAATTAAATCAACAACATTGAAAGAAAAAAAACTGACAGTCCTAAATTAAACAGTCATGTAAATATAGTTTCCAAAGCTATTAGGCAAGAAGCAAATGATTTTCTAATCAATTTACTTTTGCAAAAATAATGCCAGATTATTTTCATGGGGCATGTGAAATAATTTTCATGGGACACACGTGGATATTGCTACCTTAGCAATCTTATCTAGTTCTACCCAAAGGTATTTAAAAAACAACCACTGATGCTGAAGTTATTTGTAATCATATCAGCAGCCTCCATTCTCTTCCCCTCCACCAGCCGACTTTTGTATCAAAGCCAGGCTACACTTGCACTTCTCTTTTCACTTAACATAGAATAACAGTTACTGGAGCAATCTGGTTCCCTTAAAACTAGCGACTCATTACAATGGTTCAGGATGTGAACTTCCCTAAAATGCTTTGCTCTAAATCAAGGTGACTGTACATTCCCTTTTAGGCTAGAAAACAACAAACTATGCATTCTTAGTATAGGATTATTCAGCCTATATATTATATGAGACTACCTCATATTTGGGTACCTCTCTCATTAGTTGGGATAAACAAAAGTCTT
The DNA here is from genome assembly GCF_006542625.1 of Nomascus leucogenys. Taxonomy (NCBI): domain Eukaryota; kingdom Metazoa; phylum Chordata; class Mammalia; order Primates; family Hylobatidae; genus Nomascus; species Nomascus leucogenys. The sequence goes on along the minus strand of NC_044390.1, from coordinate 6,444,058 downwards.
GAATTTGAGATAATTCAAAATCTTTGTAAGCCAAAAGGCATGCACACACTTTGCCTTTTTCTCATTGTAAAACTCAGTAACCCAAAACCATCACATGAACTACCCAATTCTATTGGGCATACAAATTTTGTTTTCTGATTTCCAAGTCTGAAGGTTCATATCAATTTTTGTCCATAATTAACATGGACATAATTAATCTGCTGAGTTCAATGACATACAAATCCTCACCATCAAGAGTGTGAACTTGCCCATAAAGTCGTCACGCGGAAAATTAAATTCAATCAGCTTTACTTTAAGGAAAATATACCGAGTTAGTGGTAGACACAGATGGCATGCTCCAGGCCAGAGGATTTTGGCCTTAAGGTCTAAGAGACAGTGACTATGTTTTCAAATTTTGACACAATGCTTGTGACAGGCACTTCTCCCTGTATTGAAGCCAGAAAACTGTTAAGAGCCAACATGGGTGAAAAAGACCACTTTTCTTTTTTTCTTTTTCTTTTTTTTTTGAGACAGAGTCTTGCTCAGTCGCCCAGGCTGGAGTGCAGTGGCCTGATCTCTGCCCACTGCAAGCTCCGCCTCCCGGGTTCATGCCATTCTCCTGCCTCAGCCTCCCGAGTAGCTGGGACTACAGGCACCCGCCACCACACCTGGCTAATTTTTTTTTTTTTTTTTGTATCATAGAGACAGGGTTTCACCGTGTTAGCCAGGATGGTCTAATCTCCTGGGTTGTCATCCGCCCGCCTCGACCTCCCAAAGTGCTGGGATTACAGGCGTGAGCCACTGCGCCTGGCCAGAAAAGACCAATTTTCTATCTCAACTAGAGGCTGATTGGCCTCATGGGTGGTGGTGGATCAGTCCCTAAGCCCTGGCGGTAAAGCCAGGCGCCGTGATCCCCATAGTCACTGCAGCTGTCTACAAGGTCTGGCTGCAGTCACTAAACAGGGATCTGTAGGCTGCAGGTACCCCCCCAGCACTGGGAAAAGTGAGTGCCCAAGCTTACATCTTAAACACTAGTTTAGGCCTTTGGATTTTGAGAGACATAGAGCCTCACATTGTAAGTGATCCTTACTTCAATGAAAACATATAATAGAGTCCTATTAAAATCCATTCTTTACAATGGGAGATTACTGCTAATGCTAGCTAGGTGAGTGATTCATGTGCTACCTATTATAAATATTAATTCTTCAATGGGTAGCAGTGTGATTCAGAAAATGTTACATAGGGATATTTTTCAAGCTATTCCATTAACTAATTAACTGGGATGCAACTTAAGTTGGAAGCTTGTTTGGTTGATGTATGGAAGGTACCCCTTTAACAAATATCTATGAGTAGCCATGTGATGAGTGTCAAGTTCTTGACAGACAATTGAAATCTTAGCCTGCTGCAACCAAAAAGCAACACTGTTTCAGTTAGTTCCGTTGCCACACAGACTGAATGAAACTAACCAAAGGCTTTATGTTAGACTATGAGTCTCTTCTGAAATAATGATAGCTTTTGTGAGGGCATAAGAAGCAAAAAGTTAAGAAAGAGTTACTTATGGCCATACAATCACATTAATTTATCTATTTAATGTGACTTTTAGATTCAAGAACAATTTCTACACGATGTTCTAGAAAAGACATTATTTTTTTCAGAAAGAATTTTAAAAGCAAGGAATAATTAGTTACTAATAATAATCATCATTTAAAATAAGCAATGGTATATAATGTGTAGAACCTGGACTTTTGGCGAGAAAGTGACATAAAGAGTAGAACAGAGCACTTTTGAACCAGCAGAAACTTATTTGCTTTATCTTTTAGTTCATAAATGCCATTTTTCCTCAATCATTTACTATAAAACTAAAACTATTCTTTAAAAAACTAAGTGATTTCTCATTGTTACTGTTAAAAAGAAATGTGTGCTATGCCAAATATAATTCAAATGAATGACCATTTTATGTTATATTTTCATCTTATTCCTACATTTATGCTAGAAAATAACAAAAATAAGAATGCAATGAGAAAAGTATCAAAATCATTTATGCGGATTTAGTTGATCTCTTTGGGCTTGACTATATGGCAACATATGTTGGCCAGTTTTTACAGGAAATCTATGCTAAGTGTATGAATAAAACAGAGACAACATAAGATTAGACACTAGCTTCAGAAAATAAAATTTTGATAACACAGCAGCCTATTTAGTAAGAATAAAAGCAGTCTCTTGGAGCGTGGGATTTGTATATGTGATTAAGAAATAGAGACAAGGAAACATGATAGAGATAGAAAACTAAAAAAATGATAATTTAAATCTTTAACAGTGAATATGAGCAAAGATCAGAATAGGAACCTATTTATTATCATATCTATATCCTATAACTGAAAAAATTTCCTAAAAAGGAAAACACAAAAATGCTTGGAAGATTTTCTTGGATAATGCAAAATACGCTGAGAGTTCTCTCTTTACCTCTCAGTTCCCCCACATTAAAACTTCAAAAGACAATGACTCTGGAGCTTGAGAGAGATCGATATTTAAAACAGAAGGCGTATCTATAAATCCCCATTGGATGTCCAAACAGTTATAAAAAAAGAAAAATAAAATTTCATTTATCAAGGGTTGAATAGTTAAGGTGTCACTAAGAGACCAACTTACATTAATAAGTTCAACCTCCCAGATTTTTTTCAACAGGTCCATCGATGTGTAGCCATTAATTAGAAAGGCTTTGGTGTAGTCGCCCAGTTCAATGGAATCCAGCCACTCAGCTACAGAGGTGGGATGGTAGCCATCATGCCCAATGGGTCTCATCTGTAATGAAGAAAATTACATCAGGATTAAACTGTATACTTTGTGTCCCAACAACAGAATGCAGACTTCCCCTTGAAAATTTATTTGACATGAAGAACAAATCTTTCTGGAGACGGAAACAAGGAAAAAGAAAACACTTTCTGATGTGTTTTCACAATTCTAAACCATTAATAATTTTCACACTGAATTAGTTTTCAAAATATACCCAGAAATTTCCAATTTAGCTGCTAGATTAACTCTATATTTGGAAGAGCTAAACATATCAAACTTCTGTCATAGACATTATTGGCATTCTGGCGAGTGGAATTAAAAATGATGTCAGTTGAATGGTATTAAATTCGACACGAAAGTCACCAGAAAGTGCACTTTCAACATGTAGATGATAATTCTCATATGCACAGCACCAAAGCATGTGAAAATACTGCATGACTTAAACATTCAAAGGGAATTCGTGCTTATGCAAGACATGTATTGGAGGTAGTGCAAACATGCTGGAGAAACACACTGCTGCGGTGAACCAGTAAAGGAGAGGCCTTTGGGTATTTTAAGACCATGTGTTCTGCATCGACTCTACAGTATGTTAGACATGAATAGAGAACTTGCTGGCAGACAGGCATCTATTTTTTGTCAGCTATATACAGATTTTTAAAAAATAGGAGAACAAAGAAATGTGACAGCAACATAATGTTTCTGAGTTTAAATTGGAGTGTGAAAGTAATTTAAGCAAGAGGAACTTCTGGGTTTAAAATTTTGTATGGATTATTCTGGTCCTTCAGCTTTTATTTGAAATTGTAGCTGAATCTGTGGTTCTTGGTTTTCGAAGTGACTCACTTCTAAAACTTGGGCTGCTTGCGTGCCATGCCGTATATCTAATACTTCAGTTATTAAGGAGGGCTGGCACCTCATCAACCTGATGGGGGCCTTTGGTAAAATTCACGACGGAAACAGCAAGACTGGGCAAAACACAACATAGATTTTCCTCTTCCTTCGATTCAAAGAGAAACATATTAATGGAAATTTATATGATTCTGATTTGCGAGCAGAGAAAAGATTAGTCTGGGCATCAGGGATTCAGATTTTAATCTTAAACATGGTAAGCTTTCTGTCACTATGCACGGTTCTCATTTTTGAGATTCTCCCTACTCCTTCATTTTAAAGTTACTTTTTCTCTTTTCCTGTTGTTCTGCTCCCCATTCTAGTTTCCATTTCAAAGTTTAAATGTTCTCTGTTTTGTTTTATTTTATTTTATTGTTTTTGAGATGGAGTCTTGCTCTGTTGCCCAGGCTGGAGTGCAGTGGTGTGATCTCAGCTCACTGCAACCTCCACCTCCTGGGTTCAAGCAATTCTCATTCCTCAGCCTCCTGAGTAGCTGCAACTACAGGTGAGTGTCACCACGCCTGGCTAATTTTTGTATTTGTCTCTACTAAGAGACAGAGTTTCACCATGTTGGCCAGGCTGGTCTCGAATTCCTGACCTCAAGTGATTCACCTGCCTTGGCTTCCTCCCAAAGTGCTGGGATTACAGGTGTGAGCCACTGCTCCTGGCCTAAATGTTCTCTATTTTAAAGTTAGAGTGCAACTTATTATTTACATTAGTCTGAACTTGGTCAGACTTTTGTACTTCACTTTTACATTGACTGACCCATTTCGGCTACTCATTAAATATTTGTTCATGTAACAGTTAACTCTGTGTTTATTAAGTGGTAGCTACAAATGTAAATGACAACTCAGCATTTGCAGAATGAAAGTTAGTGGCATTCACAAATACCCGGATGTTATGTATGTATAAAATCAGGGGCTGGGACCCAAAAGGGAGGCTCATAGGTATTTGGTACCTTCATATTCTATAGAGAATTACAAAAATATTGGGGCTGGCTACATTCTCCAGGCCTTGTTAAAAGGTGGTTGAACTAACTCTGTTAACCTAAATAATCACTCTGGCCCCAGGAATCTTCCTGACTGCCCCAGTGACATGAAATAAGAAAGAAAGGGAAGAAAGTGAGAAACACTAAGGTTGAAGTTAACTGCTTAGTAGGGAGGTCTTGCCATTAGCCCATCCATAAAGCTGACCACCCAGCAGCAGATACTGGGGACAAGCTTAGGGAGTCTTGATGACTGGATTTGGGTCAAAGTCAGTTGTCTCATACCAGAGAACTGTGCAATGGGGTTACCACAGGTTACCCCCAAGCACTTACACCACACTCTTTTGAGGAAGCAATTAGTGGCCATCTGACACACAGAGGGTGTTGATGGTCAGTGGTGGCCAAAGAATCAGGGAACCCACGACAGGACTGCAAAGAAAATCTAGGTAAGTACAAAGACGTTTGCTTGTCCCTCCAATCCCCCTTTCTTGTCCCAATGCCAGAAAATTTAGAATCAGAAGAGAGAAGTGCCAGTCCCTTGGGGGAAGTCTAAACTTGGGGGAGGGGGAGGTGGTGAGGAAAATAAAACTGGAGGTTTCAAATAAATTGGAACTGAGCCTTCAACATTTTACATGGTTGGAAAGTTATTGGAAATGTCTGAGATGATATTTATAAATAGCAAAGGGAGGGCCAGTTGAGCTTGGTTGAATGATTGGAAAAAAAAAAAAATAAAACAGCAACCATCATATCAGGATTGCACTGAATGCAGGCTGTTCAGTGGTCTGATTACTCCTGTAAGGCAAGTTCTCCCAGACCAATCTTAAAGAGGTGAGAGGGAGGGAAATATTTGGTGGGAGGATGAAAGACAAGGGCAGGGTAGAGAGCACAACTGAGGAGACCTTGGAACTGGGTATGCTGAGGTGTACAGGGCAGTATTCATCCACCCACTCATTCAGTAAATACTTAATCAATGCCTATTCTGATGAATGTTGTGGAAATGGTAGAGAACAAAACAGTCATAGTCTCTCCCTCATGGAGATTATAACTCTTAATTAAAATATGCGAACAGATGACCAATAAGTTAAGAAGGTACTGCATACCTGAAGAGAGGAAACCATTAGAGCCAAATGCAGTTACAAAATTAACTTGACACATATTTAATGATATGCAGAATAGTTACTGTGCTGCACAATAATTTCTTCCAAAGCAATGATCCCATCTGTTCCTTTATTTCTGTCCCTACTGCCATTACCCTGTTTTGGTTCTTGTTAGTGCTTACAAAAACTAATGCAATAGCCTTCTACATGGTCTCCCACCTTTGATCCAGCTTGTATCTTGCTACTACATTAGTCTTCCTAAAAGTCAGACCCTTAAGCGTACCCTTGTATAAAAACCTGTAGTGGCTCCTTCTCGAGAAAAGTCGAAATGTCCTATTCCAGCATTCAAGGCCGATTGAGATCAGCCTAATCTCCCACTCCTCTGCTATTGTGTACCCAATAAATGTAACTAGACGCGTGTATGTTTAAACAGTACATTAAATCGCTAGGCATTCCCTGAAAATGACCTGTATATGACACAGTCATATCTTTGCTAATATAACTTCCCATGCTTGGAATGCTTTTGCCCCTACTTCTGGAGTGATTTCTTCAGGACTGGCGTCTCTTCTTGAGCTCTGAGATGCAAATTTCTAACCATTTGTAGGACATTTCACATAAATGTCCTATAGGTGTCACCAACATAAGTCAAAAACAAATTTAACTCCTTTAGTTCAAAAACAGGCTCTCTTCCTCTTTTCTTCCATTTCAGTTAATGGGCAACTATTATTCCACTGCCCAAGCAGAAGCTTGGGAGTTATCTTACTTTCCTCTTTCTGTTTACTATCATATCTAATTAGGCCAACATGGTCTATCAATTTAATTTCTAAGATGACTCTCAATTCACTTCTCTTCTTCCAAAATGGACTTTGGAATATGACATTCCCAGCAGTGCTACGTACTTGTTGGGTGATCTTTGGCAAGTTACTCTTTGAGCCTGTTTCCTCTTTTTTAGAATAAGCATAATAATACCTATTCCAAGTGTTGTTGTAAAGATTATATGAAATAGGGAATACAAATTGCCTAGCACAGTGATTTGAATATAATAGCTATTCAACAATAACTCTTAGTTCTCCTTTCTCCCCATTGTCCTAAATTAGACCCATGCTTATTTTGAAATTGCATAATATTCTGCCATTGGCTGCTAGTCTTTTCAGCTTCCAATCAAAGCTCTCCTTTCTCATCCCTTCCTACTTCCCCTATTTCCTTCTTTATCTTGTTTTAGAAAAGGTTTGCATCTGCTAACATCTTTACCCCTCTCCCCTTCAGCTGACAGTTATTTTTTAGAAACATATCTAACGAGCTCACTCAAGTCGATTGAACTGTTTATTCCAATTCTTTGTTCTCTTACTGTATTAGAATTATGCCCCTGTGCCCTTTGCCAAGGGATCGACATTATGTCTCAATGTGGCTGGAGTTACTTCCCAGTCTCATCAATGCTGGCCAATAGAATGTGTGAAGTGTCAGTGTGGCAGTTAGAGACGAGGTCTCTTGTGCTCCTGTGTTCTACTAATCTTTCAGTGTTCATATGCTCTCTCATAAGAATAGCAAGTGCTGAGAAGTTGCATAACTCGTGGTTCTAGGAGAAAGATGAAGACTTGTGGAGCAAACCTAAATTTAACCCAACGCTTGGAATCTACCCTAGCTCGATGGGGCTCAGGGAAGTCCAGCTGAAGTTAGCTGAAGCACAGCAGACTCGTGAGTAAGAAAAAAATATTTTTTGTTGTTGTTGCTGTGAACTACTGAAATTTTGATTACAGGGAAAAACTGAATAGAGTCACTCCTTATTTAAAAACCCTTGGTGTTTATCCATTATGCCTGTGGAATATAACTCGACCTTTTAATTTATGAATCTATTGGCAAATGCATCTTCATGAGACTGAGAAAGATTAGGGATGCTGAGTAAGCAAACATCAGTATCCTTCCCAAGCGACCTCATTGTCATGCAGAAACTCTGCATGCTGCATCTTTTTTTTTTTTTTTTTTAAGACAGAGTCTCACTCTGTCACCCAGGCACCCAGGCTGGAATGCAGGGGTGCAATCTTGGCTCACTGCAGCCTCCGCCTCCTAGGTTCAACTAATCCTCTCACCTCAGCCTCCCTAGTAGCTGGGACCACAGGTGTGCACCACTATATCCAGCTAATTTTCTTTTGCATTTTTAGTTGTGACCAGGGTTTCACCGTGTTGCCCAGGCTGGTATCAAACTCCTGAGCTCAAGTGATCTGCCCCCCTCAACCTCCCAAAGTGTTGGGATTACAGGCACAAGCCACTGCCCCTGCCCTATATGCTGCATCTTTATTAACCCTAAACTAAGTAGTTCTTTATTGTATGAGTTTGATTTTTAGGACATAATCCACTGTATATGTAATATGCCTCCACACCTTTGCTCATGCCATTCCCTCTGCTAGGAATACAGTTTCTACTTTTTCTCCTAATGAAATTCTATCTATCCTTAAAAGGTCCCATTTAAACATTACCTCCTGTGTGAATCTTTCTCTAATGTTACCATTATTCCCCCGAAAAATCATATCTTCTGCTAGATTTCTGTAGTATTTTCCATAGAGTTCTATCATAGTATTATTAAAGTCTGCTTTCAATAATAGAGAAGTGAGTATCTGTCTTCTTCATTGGACTGCCTACCCCTTGGTGAAGAAATGAGGTGTTAATCATTTTTGAAGTCCCTAAATCGTCCAGCAGAGCATCTCACACATGGCAAGCATATGCTAAATGTTCGTTAAATTAAGTGACTTAATGAATACATGAAGACAAAATGACAAATTCATTTCAGTGGCTTGGTATCTGTTTGTAGGAGAGATTTGTATTTTGTACTCCATATTATGAAAACTAAGGTTATCTTTTCCTGCCTAACAATAACATTCATAACTATTTAAAACCTCCATATATCAAGAACCAATTCCAGATAGGATATTGTGTTACAGAATGCAATGGACTTTGTTTCCATAGCACAGAAGACTTGATTCTATTAGCCATGTAGCCATGGGCAAGTCACTTCATCTCTCTAAGCTTCAGTGGTGTCAGCTAAAAAATGAAGGTGTTGGACCAAAGATCTCAAAGCTGCTTTATAATTCCTAAATTTTGCAATTCCATGACTTGTAAATTAATTTTAAATTAGTATCCTATTTGTTTGCCCAGGAAAGAAAAAATAAGCCCAAAGACAAAACTAAAATTCATATATATATATATATACACATATATCTGACAGGACATGTAGACTAAAGGTCAGATGGCATTCACATTTCTTTTATGTATCTTCAGCAGTACCCACAGGGAGCACTGTGACTGCATTCTCAAATTAGCAATGATGAAACTCTTTTTCCAGCAGGAACATCTGGCAAGACAGGGCTAGGAAGTGACAGCTCCATGGGCCTGCCAGGCCAGCAGTGCTGCTAAGCATGAACGGAAGTCAGGCTAACTCTATAATCTGAGAGGCAGAGTGGTGAGCAGGCAGCAGGCATTCATTACAGAGGCTCGCAAAAAGGCAATTTGATTCAATTAGTTGAATTCCAAAGTCTGGAAAAACCTAAGCTGAGACAGAAATTCGAGATAGCAGTGAAGCTTTAGTCTTGGGAAAATCGAGATATATTAACATATTTTTTTACCTTGTTACCTTTACCTTTACCTTACAATGCCTTCCTTGTTCTTGTTCCACCCAAATGACTTTCCTCCAGGAATTTTTTAGAGCATACTTGGCCTCAGAGAGAGTATGCTGTGAACATCACAGGTGGTACAGCAGGCAGAGAAACCACAGGACAGTGCTCTGTGGAGTTCTGGGGTTGAGGGGGGTCAGCTACGGGGCAGCTGAACAACCCATGCTCTGAGACTGCTTGATCGACTTCAACCAGAGTAACTCTTATTTTATGCGTTTTATGCAAGTAAGAGGAAGAAAGGTTTTCTCGCCTTTAAAAAGAAATGTTTGAAAACCACGAATCTAGAAGACTTTTGTAAGATTACATGATCACTATGGTTTTATTTTCTCTTAACTTTTTAGCTTTATTTGAAATATTATGGATCTGTTATATATATGTGGTTTTTTATATATATATACATATACATATACACACACACACACACACACACACACACACACACACACATATATATATATAGAGAGAAAGACAGAGAGAGAGAGAGAGCCTGTCATTCCATCATTCTTTCTCTTTGCCTGAAGCTAGCATTTTCTGTGCAGATAAGGATAATATCTTATGAGATGACAGAGCCACAAGATGGAAGGTATAGCAGGAGGAAGGCAATAAAAACAGGTAAAAAAAATAAAAAGAGAGAGAAAGGTGATATACATTATAATAGCTTTGGGATTAAATGAGAAAAGTAGTTCTTGATGGGACAACTTATTAACCTAGAATTATGATATTGGCATGGTATTTAGAACAAGAGGATAAGAAACCCCGAAAAGCCAATAATGGATTAGACAGGTATTTTTATGTCCAAAGTGTTAGAAAATTGAGAAAAAGACTACTTGTTGTTCCCTTAAAATTGTCCTCTCTTCTTCCACATAATGGGGTTAAATTGGGTTCATGCCTGCCGGACTAGAGACAAGATACATCAGCTTCTTTTCTGGTTGCTGCTGTGAAAATATGGTTGAGCCTGTGGAATGCTAATGAAAGTGTTGCATGTAGCTTCCAGGTCACCTCTAGCTAAAAGAAGTTCCTTGACCTAGAATTCCTCTTTTTTCTTCATCTTCCTATAAGCTGGAACATCAGTGCCTGCAGTCCAGCTTTGACTACACAGGCAAAACAAGACCCTGGAGTTTGGGAAATGCTTCTCAGACCTCAACGTGCTTAGGAATCATGCAGAGAATCTTATTAGCAGATGATTCTAATTCCGTTATTTGGAGGGAGGATTGGAGATTCTGCATTTCTAACCAGCTTCCTGGTGATGCTAATGCTGTCAGTCCATGGACCACACTTTGAGTAGTAGTGCTTTGGAGGATGACAGAGCAACAAATAGAAGGTCCTCGTTCCTTCCAGAATTGCATAGAGCAAAGCCACCTTGTAAACCTGCACTGCTCATTTCAAGACTATTATATGAGAGAAATTAATATTCCATTCTTTAAACCACTATATTATGAATGTCTCTATTTCAGTATCATAGCCTTTCCTTGAATACAAATATAACTAAAAATAAGGCAGTTTCGCGTAGAACATTTAAATGAAGCCTGTACTTCCATTTGACATTACATTGCATTATCTCTTGTTTTGTGGGGCCATAAGTTTTCACATTTGTTATCGTTAAAGAAGCTTCATTTCCTTTAACTGTGTTTGTTGGCATTTCTCTGTCAGTCACAGCGTCATCCCTTTGTAACAACTATGCAAGGGATAAGAGGGCAAAAATGCAGGGAAACCCCAAGTTTCTAGCTTGGATATCTGGGCAAATGGTGGTGTTACCAGCTAAAAGAGAAAAGAAAACAGACTGGGATGACATGAATAATTTTGAGACATGAGAAATTTAGGATGCTATGCTGTGGAATGGCACTTTAAATTTGGAGAAGTCTGGGGAGACATGCAGCCTTGGGCATCATCAAAGTACAGGTGAGAGTGTTGGCAACTTCACTTATTAGCTATCTGACCTTGAGTAAATTACTCATACTTCCTAAGCATCCATTTTCTGATTAGTAATGTGAAAGATTAAAAGAATATGTATCACTGAGGGTTGCCATATGTATTCAATGAAACTACACAAGGAGAATTTAGCACAATACTTGGCACACAGAAGCACTCAATAAATCTTTGTTATTTTTATTGTGAGAGCTGAAATCACGCACAGGTAGGACTGCAGAGGTGACTTTGTAGTGTGAGAAGAGAAGTGGCCCGAGAATGAACCAACACTTTCAATGAATAAGGAACGGATAAGAATAATACTCAGGAGACCAAAGAAGGAATGGTCAGGACAAGAAGAGAAATGGGGGAAATAAGAGTGTCAAGGAGAGTGTGGTCAGCAGTGAGGGAATGCTGCAGAGAAGTCTAATAAAATGATGAAGGAGAAGCGTTTGTGGGATCACAAATAGGTCATTGGAAATAGGTCACCAGACACCTCACTGAGAAGAGCACAGAAGCTGAGCTGCCCTAGGTTGGGGTGTGAGGTAGAGACGAGGAAGTGGTTAAGTGCAATCTAGATCATCCTTTTGGGGAGTTTGTATGGGAAGAAAAGGGGGAGATGAGATTTTAGAAAGCACAGAGGAAAACACACGGAAAGGGGTAAGAAATGAGGACTCAGGGTTGAGAAGGGTCAGAGTCATAAAACAGTAAGTTCCAGGGTGCAGTGGAGATTGCAGGGGAGGGCTTGCCTTTTGCTTTGACACTTTCTTGAAATTATAGATCTGACAAGGATAGTTGGAGCTAACTTCAGGGTGAATGCTCTGTGTTCAAACGGTGCGAGTGTCTGGAAGCTACATGGTTTAGACTTGGTGAGAGCTGGATGCTTGTATGTGAAGTACATGTGACCTTCTGGTGGAGGTCCACACGTGGGCAAGGGCTGTCACCCGTGTCGTCTTCACTCCTCGGATACAAACACAGCAACCTATCATTTACATAGACCCACCAGTGCCAATATCCCTGATGTGCCAGGCTCAGCTACTTAAACTTGCCTAGGAAGCTGCCATGGACCGTGGCTTCTCTTCACCCACCTGGATGTACTTTGTACACTCAGATTTCCTGCCTGATACGGCTTTTGTAATACAGATAGCTGATATCGTCAGGTACTTCCCTCTATTCTGGCTCCTTGTTCTAGACTCTTCTGCTCTGTCCTGCTGCTACCCAAGTCTTGGACTAACAGCAGTCCTGAAAATAAACGAGGACAAGCAGTGCTAGCAGACGGTGTGCTGCCAAGTCCAAATGCAGGTCTATCAAGTAGTGTGAGGATCAAATCTCCAACAGGCTGTGAGACCTGGGCTGAGACATCACTGTGCTGTTTCGTCAGTGGCTCTTCAAAGGCTGACTGAACATAAAAGAGAAAGGCTGATCTTCTGACCATGGGGCCCCAGAAAAAAGTCTACCCATCACCATCTGAGTGCTAACTATGGCAGTGCAACTTTGCTGGGAGGGACATTTCCAAAATGCTGAGCACTGTTAATGATAAGAACATCACTTAACAACGACATGGGACTTTAAAGGGCCTCAAGTGATTTCACGCATGTCACCTCAGTTGTAAAGTGTTTTAGGTGATCTTTAGGAAGACGCCCTTTAAGGAGTCTGAGAGCCTGAGTATCCCATATAATTATATTCCTTCTGTGGAAATGGAAAGGATTAATATACTGTGACTTCTGTTGGAAAGCAAGGACTGATAAACTCTCTGTGTTGTGCATCTGTAGCAAGGGAGGTATACATGTACAAATACGTCTGCTACTTGCAGCTCCTTTGTTTACAATTAGACTCTGTTATGGATACAATTTCTATAAAAGAATAAAGAGAAACATAAACCCTCAGAAGTAAGAAAACTGTGTCTGATGTCACTATGGACTCACAGCTACAGAAAGTGGTAACCCCTCTATTATTTTTCCCACCACCGACTGAGCCTCACTGATTTGGGGTTCCTTGACTGTTCAGATATTGAAGACTCCCAGCTGTAGGCATAAGGCAGAAGCAGTGAAGAAATAGTATCTGGATATTACCTGATACTATATTTTTGGGAAATAAGGGGAAAGGACAGTGCTTTGGACTAGACACTGTCTCTTAATGGTCTAGGTTTTCTATTTCGCGAAGAAGAGAAATGAATTAAGGTCTAGCCCAGAGAGGGCCTGAGGTATCCCTAATTTTGAAAAGTCTTAGATCATGGAGTAAAACAGAAGTGACGCAATGGACGACAATGAAGGACTAGATTAAAAAATGTTTTCAAGACACATAGGGGATCAGCTTCCAACAGCACAGAATAGCCTAGAAGCACTAGACTGGCCCCATCTCTAGTCATCAGGGATAGGGGGCGCCCCCTCTGGATAAAGGCACTGGGAAGACTACAAGTTAAAGGAGTTAAGTTGCCAACGCAGCCAAGTTCTATAAAGCATCCTTGGGAAAAAAGGTCAACCACTACAGCAACAACTACAAAACAATCTGTCTTATTTCAAGTCGTGTGTGTGAGCTACTAGTCAGGCACTGCTCTTTTTAGCTTCATCTGTGCCCAGAGAGATTAACTCTATCTGTAGCAGCACTTGAGAAATGCTATCTGCCACGTAGGATCTGTGTGGGATGCAGATGAAAAGACCAGTAGAGCCATAACACAGTAGACATATAACATGGTCCTTGGGGTTGAATTATTTTATTGAATGGTTTTGTTGTACCTCTCCCTGAAGCTTTGGGTGAAAGAGATGTTTTTAAAAATTTAATAAAAGGAAATGTTTTTACCATCTTTTCATTTCTAAAATTCTTGCTGAGGTAATGTTGACCCTAGAGCCTTTTGTTAAACATCACTATTTGTTTTGATATGTTTCCTTGTTGCAAAGCTTTTTTTATGAAGCAAGAGTTCAGATTAAAGATGAACAGAGGATTTACTGCAACTAGAATAAGGTGCTGAACAATGTTCACTAGCATTCACATTTCCAAGCTCTACTAGTGATGTGAACTATATTTAGAAAAAAGACATGGGGTCTCTTTTTTTCTCTGACAGTGCATGTTTTCTGACATTCATGCAGCTATTTGGTGGTTATATAGTACACTGCTTTGCTCTTCAAACAGAAACTTTAAATGCTACTATTAATCAGGAATATCATTTGCATATTTTTAGTCTCAACTAAAATAATTTCCCCAAACTTGAGTCTTCAGAAGGTAATGAATGCCCTGAATGTCAATTCTATTTATTTGATATTTAAAAACCATGTCCTTTCTCAGAGCCTCCAGGCACGTGCATAATAACATCATCCACAGAAGTACTTCAAGCAGAGAAATGTACCACACAACCAGAGTTAGCAATATACAAATGAATAACTTATGTTCTACCTGGGTAGGGCAGTACAAAACATATCATTCACATGGTGGTCAAACATGAGTATACTCACATTCACTTAGGGAGTTACAAAAATGAGGACCTACCATCCATTCCATCCATCTGTCCATCCATCCATCCATCCATCCATCCATCCATCCATCCCTCCCATCCATCCATCCATCCATCCACCCACTTATTTACTCAACAAATACTAACAGTGTGCTTGCTATATTCTAAGCACTGTTCTGGATGTGTCAGTGAACAAAACAGATGAAGGTGCCAGTCCTTGTGGAGTTTACCTTGTAAGTGGGGAAGACAGATAATAATTAATAAGCATAATAAATAAAGTATATAGTCTGTTAGAAGGTGATAAGTGCTGTGAAAAAAGAGAAAGTACAGGGTGGAGCCAAGATGGCCGAATAGGAACAGCTCCGGTCTCCAGCTCCCAGCCCCAGCGACACAGAAGACGGATGATTTCTGCATTTCTGCTTGAGGTACTGGCTTCATCTCACTAGGGAGTGCCTAACAGTGGGTACAGGACAGTCGGTGAAGCGCACTGCACGCGAGCCGAAGCAGGGCGAGGCATTGCCTCAAGGGAAGCGCAAGGGGTCAGGGAGTTCCCTTTCCTAGTCAAAGAAAGGGGAAACAGACGGCACCTGGAATATCGGGTCAGTCCCATCCTAATACTGCGCTTTTCCAATGGGCCTGGAAAATGGCACACTAGGAGATTGTGTCCCGCACCTGGCTCGGAGGATCCTATGCCCACGGAGTCTCGCTGATTGCTAGCACAGCAGTCTGAGATCAAGCTGCAAGGCGGCAGCGAGGCTGGGGGAGGGGCGCCCGCCATTGCCTAGGCTTGCTTAGGTAAACAAAGCAGCCAGGAAGCTCGAACTGGGTGGAGCCCACCACAGCTCAAGGAGGCCTGCCTGCCTCTGTAGGCTCCACCTCTGGGGGCAGGGCACAGACAAACAAAAACTCAGCAAGAACCTCCACAGACTTAAATGCCCCTGTCTGACTGACAGCTTTGAAGAGAGTAGCCCAGCACGCAGCTGGAGAACTGAGAACGAACAGACTGCCTCCTAAAGTGGGTCCCTCACCCCTGAGCAGCCTAACTGGGAGGCACCCCCCCAGTAGGGACAGACTGACACCTCATTCAGCCGGGTACTCCTCTGAGACAAAACTTTCAGAGGAACTATCAGACAGCTGAATTTGTGGTCTCACGAAAATCCGCTGTTCTGCAGCCACCGCTGCTGACACCCAGCCAAACAGGGTCTGGAGTGGACCTCTAGTAAACTCCAACAGACCTGCAGCTGAGGGGCCTGTCTGGTAGAAGGAAAACTAACAAACAGAAAGGACATCCACACCAAAAACCCATCTGTACATCACCATCATCAAAGACAAAAAGTAGATAAAACCACAAAGATGGGGAAAAAACAGAGCACAAAAACTGGAAACTCTAAAAAACAGAGCACCTCTCCTCCTCCAAAGGAACGCAGTTCCTCACCAGCAACGGAACAAAGCTGGATGGAGGATGACTTTGACGAGTTGAGAGAGGAAGGCTTCAGATGATCAAACTACTCTGAGCTACGGGAGGAAATTCAAAACAATAGCAAAGAAGTTAAAAACTTTGAAAAAAAATTAGAAGAATGGATAACTAGAATAACCAATGGAGAGAAGGGCTTAAAGGAGCTGATGGAGCTGAAAGCCAAGTTTCGAGAACTACGCGAAGATTGCAGAAGTCTCAGTAGCAGATGCGATCAACTGGAAGAAAGGGTATCGCTGATGGAAGATGAAATGAATGAAATGAAGAGAGAAGGGAAGTTTAGAGAAAAAAGAATAAAAAGAAATGAACAAAGCCTCCAAGAAATTTGGGACTATGTGAAAAGACCAAACCTATGTCTGATTGGTGTACCTGAAAATGATGGGGAGAATGGAACCAAGTTGGAAAACACTCTGCAAGATATTATCCAGGAGAACTTCCCCAATCTAGCAAGCAGGCCAGCATTCAGATTCAGGAAATACAGAGAACGCCACAAAGATACTCCTCGAGAAGAGCAACTCCAAGACACATAATTGTCAGATTCACCAAAGTTGAAATGAAGGAAAAAATGTTAAGGGCAGCCAGAGAGAAAGGTCGGGTTACCCACAAAGGGAAGCCCATCAGACTAACAGCTGATCTCTCAGCAGAAACTCTACAAGCCAGAAGAGAGTGGGGGCCGATATTCAACATTCTTAAAGAAAAGAATTTTCAACCCAGAATTTCCTATCCCGCCAAACTAAGCTTCATAAGTGAAGGAGGAATAAAATACTTTACAGACAAGCAAACGCTGAGTGATTTTGTCACCACCAGGCCTGCCCTAAAAGAGCTCCTGAAGGAAGCACTAAACATGGAAAGGAACAACCGGTACCAGCCACTGCAAAAACACGCCAAATTGTAAAGACCATCGAGGCTAGGAAGAAACTATAGCAACTAACGAGCAAAATACCAACTAACATCATAATGACAGGATCAGATTCACACATAACAATATTAACGTTTAATGTAAATGGGCTAAATGCTCCAATCAAAAGACACAGACTGGCAAACTGGATAAGGAGTCAGGACCCATCAGTGTGCTGTATTCAGGAAACCCATCTCACGTGCAGAGACACACATAGACTCAAAATAAAGGGATGGAGGAAGATCTATCAAGCAACTGGATAACAAAAAAAGGCAGGGGTTGCAATCCTAGTCTCTGATAAAATAGACTTTAAACCAACAAAGATCAAAAGAGACAAAGAAGGCCATTACATAATGGTAAAGGGATCCATTCAACAAGAAGAGCTAACTATCCTAAATATATATGCACCCAACACAGGAGCACCCAGATTCATAAAGCAAGTCCTCAGTGACCTACAAAGGGACTTAAACTCCCACACAATAATAACGGGAGATTTTAACACCCCACTGTCAACATTAGACAGATCAACGAGACAGAAAGTTAACAAGGATATCCAGGAATTGAACTCAGCTCTACATAAAGTGGACCTAATAGACATCTACAGAACTCTCCACCCCAAGTCAACAGAATATACATTCTTTTCAGCACCACGCCACACCTATTCCAAAATTGACCACATAGTTGGAAGTAAAGCTCTCCTCAGCAAATGTAAAAGAACAGAAATTATAACAAACTGTCTCTCAGACCACAGTGCAATCAAACTAGAACTCAGGATTAAGAAACTCACTCAAAACCGCTCAACTACATGGAAACTGAACAACCTGCTCCTGAATGACTATTGGGTACATAATGAAATGAAGGCAGAAATAAAGATGTTCTTTGAAACCAACGAGAACAAAGACACAACATACCAGAATCTCTGGGACACGTTCAAAGCAGTGTGTAGAGGGAAATTTATAGCACTAAATGCCCACAAGAGAAAGCAGGAAAGATCCAAAATTGACACCCTAACATCACAATTAAAAGAACTAGAAAAGCAAGAGCAAACACATTCAAAAGCTAGCAGAAGGCTAGAAATAACTAAAATCAGAGCAGAACTGAAGGAAATAGAGACACAAAAAACCCTTCAAAAAATTAATGAATCCAGGAGCTGGTTTTTTGAAAAGATCAACAAAATTGATAGACCGCTAGCAAGACTAATAAAGAAGAAAAGAGAGAAGAATCAAATAGATGCAATAAAAAACGAAAAAGGGGATATCACCACCGATCCCACAGAAATACAATCTACCATCAGAGAATACTACAAACACCTCTATGCAAATAAACTAGAAAATCTAGAAGAAATGGATAAATTCCTCGACAAATACACCCTCCCAAGACTAAACCAGGAAGAGGTTGAATCTCTGAATAGACCAATAACAGGTTCTGAAATTGTGGCAACAATCAATAGCTTACCAACCAAAAAGAGTCCAGGACCTGATGGATTCACAGCTGAATTCTACCAGACGTACAAGGAGGAACTGGTACCATTCCTTCTGAAACTATTCCAATCGATAGAAAAAGAGGGAATCCTCCCTAACACATTTTATGAAGCCAGCATCGTCCTGATACCAAAGCCTGGCAGAGACATAACCAAAAAAGAGAATTTCAGACCAATATCCTTGATGAACATTAATGCAAAAATCCTCAATAAAATACTGGCAAACCGAATCCAGCAGCACATCAAAAAGCTTATCCACCATGATCAAGTGGGCTTCATCCCTGGGATGCAAGGCTGGTTCAACATACGCAAATCAATAAATGTAATCCAGCATATAAACAGAACCAAAGACAAAAACCACATGAGTATCTCAATAGATGCAGAAAAGGCCTTTGACAAAATTCAACAACCCTTCATGCTAAAAACTCTCAATAAATTAGGTATTGATGGGACGTATCTCAAAATAATAAGAGCTATCTACGACAAACCCACAGCCAATATCATACTGAATGGGCAAAAACTGGAAGCATTCCCTCTGAAAACTGGCACAAGACAGGGATGCCCTCTCTCACCGCTCCTATTCAACATAGTGCTGGAAGTTCTGGCCAGAGCATTCAGGCAGGAGAAGGAAATAAAGGGTATTCAATTAGGAAAAGAGGAAGTCAAATTGTCCCTGTTTGCAGATGACATGATTGTATATCTAGAAAACCCCATTGTCTCAGCCCAAAACCTCCTTAAGCTGATTAGCAACTTCAGCAAAGTCTCAGGATACAAAATTAATGTACAAAAATCACAAGCATTCTTGTACACCAATAACAGACAAACAGAGAGCCAAATCATGAGTGAACTCCCATTCACAATTGCTTCAAAGAAAATAAAATACCTAGGAATCCAACTTACAAGGGATGTGAAGGACCTCTTCAAGGAGAACTACAAACCACTGCTCAATGAAATAAAAGAGGATACAAACAAATGGAAGAACATTCCATGCTCATGGGTTGGAAGAATCAATATCGTGAAAATGGCCATACTGCCCAAGGTAATTTATAGATTCAATGCCATCCCCATCAAGCTACCAATGACTTTCTTCACAGAATTGGAAAAAACTACTTTAAAGTTCACATGGAACCAAAAAAGAGCCCGCATCGCCAAGTCAATCCTAAGCCAAAAGAACAAAGCTGGAGGCATCATGCTACCTGACTTTAAACTATACTACAAGGCTACAGTAACCAAAACAGCATGGTACTGGTATCACAACAGAGACATAGATCAATGGAACAGAACAGAGCCCTCAGAAATGATGCCGCATATCTACAACTATCTGATCTTTGACAAACCTGACAAAAACAAGAAATGGGGAAAGGATTCCCTATTTAATAAATGGTGCTGGGAAAACTGGCTAGCCATATGTAGAAAGCTGCAACTGGATCCCTTCCTTACACCTTATACAAAAATTAATTCAAGATGGATTAAAGACTTATATGTTAGACCTAGAACCATTAAAATCCTACAAGAAAACCTAGGCAATACCATTCAGGACATAGGCGTGGGCAAGGACTTCATGTCTAAAACACCAAAAGCAATGGCAACAAAAGCCAAAATTGACAAATGGGATCTCTTTAAACTAAAGAGCTTCTGCACAGCAAAAGAAACTACCATCAGAGTGAACAGGCAACCTACAGAATGGGAGAAAATGTTTGCAACCTACTCATCTGACAAAGGGCTATTATCCAGAATCTACAATGAACTCAAACAAATTTACAAGAAAAAAACAAACAACCCCATCAAAAAGTGGGCAAAGGACATGAACAGACACTTCTCAAAAGAAGACTTTATGCAGCCAAAAAACACATGAAGAAATGCTCATCATCACTGGCCATCAGAGAAATGCAAATCAAAACCACAGTGAGATACCATCTCACACCAGTTAGAATGGCCATCATTAAAAAATCAGGAAACAACAGGTGCTGGAGAGGATGTGGAGAAATAGGAACACTTTTACACTGTTGGTGGGACTGTAAACTAGTTCAACCATTGTGGAAGTCAGTGTGGTGATTCCTCAGGGATCTAGAACTAGAAATACCATTTGACCCAGCCATCCCATTACTGGGTATATACCCAAAGGACTATAAATCAGGCTGCTATAAAGACACATGCACACGTATGTTTATTGCAGCACTATTCACAATAGCAAAGAGTTGGAACCAACCCAAATGTCCAACAACATAGACTGGATTAAGAAAATGTGGCACATATACACCATGGAATACTATGCAGCCATAAAAAATGATGAGTTCGTGTCCTTTGTAGGGACATGGATGAAACTGGAAAACATCATTCTCAGTAAACTATCGCAAGGACAAAAAACCAAACACCGCATGTTCTCACTCATAGGTGGGAATTGAACAATGAGAACTCATGGACACAGGAAGGGGGAACATCACACTCCGGGGACTGTTGTGGGGTGGGGGAAGGGGGGAGGGACAGCATTAGGAGATACACCTAATGCTAAATGACGAGTTAATGGGTGCAGGAAATCAACATGGCACATGGATACATATGTAACAAACCTGCACACTGTGCACATGTACCCTAAAACCCTAAAGTATAATAAAAATAAAATAAAATAAAATAAAATAAAATAAAAAAAGAAAAAAGAGAAAGTACAATGGGGGGATTGGAAGTACTGGAGTGCGCGTATGGTGTGGCAGGTGCGGTATTAAATAGTGTGGTTAGGGGAAGTTGCATTCAGAAGAGAAGATTTGGACAAAGATTTAAAGACAGTGGATTGGCTGGGCGCAGTGACTCACGTCTGTAATCCCAGAACTCTGGGAGGACGAGGAGGGCGGATTGCCTGAGCTCAGGAGTTCGAGACCAGCCTGAGCAACATGGTGAAACTCCATCTCTACTAAAATACAAAAAACCAGCCACGCGTGGTGGTATGTGCCTGTAATCCCAGCTACTCCGGAGGTTGAGGCAAGAATTGCGTGAACCCAGGAGGCAGAGGTTGCAGTGAGTTGAGATCGTGCCACTGCACTCCAGCCTCAGTGACAAAGCAAAACTCTGTCTCAAAAAATAAAAAAATAAAAAATAAAGATGGTGGATTGGCTGTGTTGAGGGTGAAGATTTCAAGTAGAGGGAACAACTAGAGCAAAGGCCCTCAGGAAGGAGGGTCCAGCGTATGTTCAAGAAATAACAAGGAGACCAATGGGGTAGGAGCAGTGTGTGGGCACAGAGAAGAGAGGGAACCAGGGGCCAGATAAGTGAGGGCTTAAAAGACCTGGCAAGGATTAGCTTTCAATCTGAGGGAAATGGGGAATCAGTATATGCATCTGAGCAGAGTTGTGACATGATCTGGCTTATGTTTCAGCAGAATCACTTTGACTGCTGTGTTGAGTAAAGCTAATAGAGAGGTATTTTCAGAGGCTGTGGAAGTAATTCAGAAGGAAGGGGCTAGTGGCTTGGACAAGGTACCGAAGTAAAGGCAGCAAGAAGTAGTCAGATTCTGGGTATCTTGATGGTAGACCAGCATAATTTCCTGAAACACAAAATAAAATCATCCTTGTTCTCTAACATGGATCAGGAATCTGTCAGTGTGATGGTTGCAGCTGTGTGTCATGGGTCTCAGCTTGAAGAGGACTGTATTTGTCCATCATGTATGGGAACGTATGGGTGACCGACAGGGACAGGCTTGCAGCAGTCTGTGCTCAATAAGGATTCCAGGGGCCTGGAAAGACTCTGCTAAGAGATTCAAGGAATAATAGATGAGTATCAGAGAGAATGGGTGATTCTGAATGATTTTAAAATCTGGCACTCTGACTGTGCCCTGGCCAGTCTCCCATGGACCATCCCTTAAGATGAAGAGGTTTCAATTAAATAGCTGTATCACGAAACATTTTTGGGATATTGAGAACAAAAGGAGTTGGCAGAATTGGCACCAGCAACTTTGTCAGCAAGAAGAGATGGTGCCATATTGCAGATATTGGTGCCCTCAACATTAGGCACCAGCAGTTGGCAATGATGGCCACTTTGGCAGGCTTCAGTGGCATTGGCAGAACATTCAGTTGGCAATGGCTAAGGTGCCCTTGATGAGAAGACACCGGGTATCATAGCCAGAGACACAGACATCAGTACCTTTGACACATTGGGCACCTGCAGCTCTGAAGCAGCCCTTGGCATTCATTAGTGGCAGATTTGGCACCTTCAGTGAGTATGAGCAGGACTGACAGCACTTTTGGTAGGTCCTGGTGGCACTGTTTCAAGCCTTGGTGACAGAAAACATCACCACAATAGGCTAGAACAAGAGAGGCAGAAAAGGGCAGATGTCTCATGGTCAGCGGTAGTCTAGTTAACAGTGCACATGTGACAGGAGACACTTTGAATGAATCATTAGGAGGAATTTCAGTAAGGCCTAGAATATACAGAGAAGTGTTGCTCTATGGTTGCTGCTGTTATCCTATTTTGAAGCCCTGGTTGGAGTTCCTGAAAACCCCTTTTATATTTATAGTTAAGGGATAATCTAAGAACTATTTCACTACCATTGGAATGAGAACAGCAGTCACAACAAAAAATAGCTTGATCATTAGGAAAATGTTTCCAGCCTCATAGTCTGTTGTATGTGCATGTGTGTGCGTGTGTGTGTGTGTGTGTATGTGTGTGTTTGTCAGTCCAGAATTTCTAATTATTTCAGACAATGGAGTGACTAAGAATCTTCAGCTCTATTTATGGGAATCCCCAGTAGAGTCACTCTTACAATAGTTTCAGTAGTTATTATTTATTTAATTCAATAAGAATTTTTAGGCACCATAGTGCATCACATATATAACATCATCCTAGATATTGTATATCTAGGACAATATATATAACATCATCCTAGATATTATATAAATGCAAAAGGGAATAAAGTTCCTACCTTCCAGGAATATGTAATTTCCTTGGGTATACATTTGAAATACACGCAAATAAAGTTCTGTGTCAGTTAACAACAAGGATACATCAGAATGCGTCCTTAGGTGATTCTGTCATTGTGCAAACATCATACAGTGTACTTACGCAAACCTAGATGGTATCACCTGCTACCCACCTAAGCTATTGCTCCTAGTCTATAAACTTTTCCTGCATGTTACTGTACTGAAAACTGTAGGCAACTTAACATAAATCACTAGGTGATGGAAATTTTTCAGCTCTATTATAATCTTATGGGACCTCTTATATATGTGGTCCATCACTGACCCAAATGTTGTTATATGGCACATGACTGT
Organism: Nomascus leucogenys; assembly: GCF_006542625.1. Lineage (NCBI taxonomy): Eukaryota > Metazoa > Chordata > Mammalia > Primates > Hylobatidae > Nomascus > Nomascus leucogenys. The sequence continues at coordinate 6,420,188 of NC_044390.1, read as the reverse complement.
ATACAAAGATAAGTGCCAGTTTTTATAAGTTCTAGAAAAAAAAAATGCTAGAGTGGATTGGAGACATTTGGGAGAGTTTCTTTTATAGTTTCTCTTGGGGTTAATATATGGTGAAGTAAGTGATTGTATGTGTGTTTGTGTGTACATGTTTGTTGGGGGGGATGCAGGTGGGAGGGGTGGCGGGTAGACAGAGAGAGAGAGAGAGAGAGAGAGAGAGACAGAGAGAGAGAAAGGGAGGATGAATATGGACATCCATTTCTCCTTATTGTCCCTAGTCCTAGTCCTAACAGGCACAGGCAGCATCCTCTGTCTCAAGTGACTCCTTCAATGTCCTAATTGGCTAAAAACACCTGTTCATTCTTTGAGATTCAGTTCAAGCATCATCCACCTGTCCAAAAAGCCTTCCCTGATCCCCATGCATTTAGCTCTTCTCTCCTCTTGTAGCATTTTCCACATAGTATTCTAGTTTTTGACATATCTATCTCTGTCTAAAATGCAGGCAAACTCCTTGAGGCAGGGACCAAGTCTTCTCCATGTTTTCATTCCCATCTCTGGACTTAGCATAGAGCTGAAATGAATGGACAGTCTGATTGAATGGATGGACAATGAGCAATTTGCTAATGAATGTCTGTGCATGGCCGTGTGGGTGTTTGCGGATGTTATGCCTCTGGAGTTGCTCTAGCTTCCTTTCATCTACCTCTGAGCCTGCTGGGTCTCGGGACACAAGGTAATTGTTACTTTATGTCTACATCATGTGGCACTCGGAAAAGTGATCTGGCTGAAGTGCATGATAATGTAATTGAGTCCCAGAGGTGACAGGCAGGGAAATTGATCGCTCTCTATTTACTGAAATAATCTCTTGTACATCTGTGGGGAAAATTTCACATTCAAAACTTTCTTATGATACATTTACCTCTTAGTATTTAGAAAATTGTAAATACAATCCTTTGCCACCAAGCAGTAGCTTCCAAGTAAAGAAGGGGTTGAGGGTTAAAACTAATATAATGCATTGAAGAAAAAGCTTTTAACCTGTCAGGAGTCTGTGATTCATAAATTATAACCTTAGAAATCATTTAAAGTGTATCCATTTAGCACTTATACCTTCATGAATTCATGGAACAACAAGCAAAGCTAAAATGTATTTCCTCTTGAAGACATGAAAGAGGAATCTAGCTTTCTTGGGTACTCATTTCCTTTGACAAGGGCAGTAGTTATCTATTAACTTAAAAAAAAAAAGAAAAGCTGAATGTCTATTTACTATAATACAAAGCAATAGACTTGCGTGAGATAGTAAAAATGGCCAGTCATTTTTTCCCCAAGATGAGTATACTGATGGTTGATTCCACAGAGTACAGAGATGGGGCACTCCAGTAATAGGAAGTAGAGGAAAGCAGTTAAGGGCATAGTATCTGGAGCCAGGCTGGCCAGTTTCAATCCTGACTCTGACACTTACTAGTGGTGTGACCTTAGGCAAGTTACTTAACTTCTTTGAGCTTTAATTTCTTCACCTGCAAAATAAGGATTTAATTTTGAGATTTAAATGTGTTAATTTAGAGTTAATCTGAAGTACATAGAATAGTGCCTGGCACGTAGGCAATTTTCTATTTAAGTGATTGCTATTAACATAGGGGTTTGGCCCAGAATGTCTTTCTGGCATGCTGAGGAACATCTTGGGGAATGTGTATTCTTTAGGTAGAGTTCACTATGCGTCCACAGAAGACCAACCATCAGGCTAGAACCCAAAGCCAAAGGACAGGTGGAAGAACTACTGGTTTGAAGTTGAAAATCTCATAGATTACCGCCTCTCCTCACCCCCCACACAAATAACCACAAAGAAATACCACGTAATGAAACAGTGCTTAGCTTAGGGAAGGAAGAATAGTAACTATGTCACTAGTTGAGCCTGCTTCATTAAGCTCACTATACGTATTTGTTTGGGTTTCAAATATTTGACTCATTATAGCTTGAAGGACAAAGTGATGAATGAAATTTATAGCTGGATTGATGGCACTGGCTGTATTTCAGCTGTAATAACCAGAAGATGGTTATTACGAATGAGAAAAAATAGCATCTCTATCTGCCTGTTAGCTAAAAATATGCTTTGGATCACTTTTTGCTTGGAGTGTCATGAGTTATCACAAACTTCCACAACAAAGAAGTTTTCCTTTTTAACTTTGATCTATGTATTATTATTATTATTATTATACTTTAAGTTTTAGGGTACATGTGCACAATGTGCAGGTTTGTTACATATGTATACATGTGCCATGTTGGTGTGTGGCACCTATTAATTTTTTTAGAGACAGGGTCTCATTCTGCTGTCCAGACTGGAGTGCAGTGGTGGGATCATAGCTCTCTGCTCTCTAACTGCTGAGCTTAAGCAAACCTCCTGAGTAGCTAGGAGTATCGGTGTGTACCACCAAGCCTGGCTAATTTTTTAATTTTTTTGGAGAGACAGGGTCTCACTATGTTGCCCGGCCTTGTCTTGAAGTCCTTCCCTCACACAATCCTCCTGCCTTGGCCTCCCAAAGTGCTAGGATTACAGGCATAAGCCAACATGCCTAGCCACAACAGAGAAGTTTTAAAGGTACATAGGAATGGCTTTTTGATTCATCTGTCTCCTTCTCCAGGAACCTACTCTTGATTCCCTGAGCAGAAGAGACCTTCCCTTTTACTTAACATACAAAACTTGTATTTTTACTCCTATTATAGCTTGTTTCACGTTCTGACTTGTACTATATTAAGATCACTTGCATACTGGTCTGACTGCCTTTGCTAGACTAAAATCTTCTTGAAGGCAGATACTGTGTAATTTCATCTTATTTTTCTCCTTGCACTGTGTCTTGGGACATAAGTAAATGCTCAATTCATTTGCAGAAATAACTTGAACAGAAATATCTCACTTGAATGCCATTGATGGAAAATAAGAAATATAGCCAAATTCTATTCAACAATTAAGTTAGCACTTATTTCAATTGCATGGTAAAGGCAGGTAACAATGCCTTATTCAAAATGGCGAATATGCTGTTTTACAGCTTTTGTGTAAATGCACACAGTTCTGCTTTTCTATGAAATCACAATGCCTTTAGCAACTAAATGGAACTACACTGTCAAGATCTGACTGCTCAGCTTCTCAGTTCACTTCCATTCCATTCTATGCTATGTATATTTATATCGAGTCCTTGCTTCTAAGAGATGCAGACAGGAAGGTCTCTCTGTATTAGGCTTATTCATTTAATCTCTCTCTCTTTTTTTTTTTGTTTTTTGAGATGGAGTCTCACTCTGTTGCCCAGGCTGGAGTGCAGTGGTGGGATCTTGGCTCACTACAAGCTCCGCCTCCCGGGTTCAAGTGATTCTCCCACCTCAGGCTCCCAAGTAGCTGAAACTAAGGTGCGCGCCACCACACCAGGCTACTTTTGCTATTTTCAGTAGAGACGGGGTTTCACCATATTGGCCAGGGTGGTCTTGAACTCCTAACCTCGTGACCTGCCTGCCTCGGCCTCCCAAAGTGCTGGGATTACAGGCATGAGCCACCGTGCTCTGCCCATTTAATCTCTTAAATAGGGAGGCATGAGTTATGACTTTAAACACCTTCTCTTCTAGCTTCTGATGGACTAAACAATAATCTTTAAATACATTTCAAAATTATCAGTTTAGTAGATGACAATCAAATTGGAAAGTTGTACCAGTTTCTTATCTAGAAAATGAATAATCTGCACTGTGAGAAATCCACTAGCTGAGAGTAGAATGTTCACTATGCAATGCAGTCACGGACATTTTTAGTCAGACTCTCTTATGTCAGTAATTGAGTTCTCTTCTGTTACTTCTTGGCTCCAGGCAAAAGCAACATCAAAAATGTATTGATTTTTGTTAATTTAGGGAGAATTTATTGAACAAATGCAAGTGGTCATAACTAATATTGAATTCCTCTAAATGTCAGAAACTTCATATGCATTTTTGTATTTATATCTCACAATGACCTAATGTGATAAGTTCCACTATTACCTATTGTTTTATAGATAAGGACACTGGGATTACAGAATTTAAGTAACTTGGCCAAGGTGACACAAGCAGTAGGTGGCTAAACTGGGATTAAATTAGATTTAACTAAAAGCTCAAGAGAGTTATTTTTTGAGCCCCTGCAAGATTGCGAGTTCCTTAAAGATGCCTTAAGTGGATTATTTAGCTTACTCATCTCACTATCCCCTTAGTATCCTTAGGGTGCTTTGAAGTACAGCGTTTAGACAATACAGTGGGGTGGTTAAGAACCTCTGTTAAGCCGACTCAGTATGAATTCTAGTTTATCCACCTGAAACAGCATTCACAAATTCCCATCATTTTCTGTCCATTTCTTGCTTAATTAATAGTTCTCCACAGCATTTATCATTACCTGAAATTATATAGTTTTACTTCTTTTTTTCTGGGTCCCTCACTAGAATTTAAGCTGCATGAGGACAGTGATCTTGTAGGTCTTGCTTCCTAACACCAAATTCTCAATAGCTAGCACAGTGCCTGGCATGCAGTAAGTGGTTTAAAAATATCTATTGAATGAATAAGTAAAAGGAGATACATTTTGCTTACTGTTTATGCCTGGAGTAGTAATTTTCAGATACAACGAATGGGCCAAATGAACCCTACCTTTTTTCTTGGTTCAGCTTCAAACCTTCTTTTTAAAAGTGTATTTAATAGACACTAATATAGCACGTATGCTTTGGAAAACTCCATTTTATGTGCTTTACAAATATTGACCCATTTAATTCTACAGAGAAGGTGAAATCATTACATCCATTCTAAAGGTGAGGAACCAGGCACAGAAAGATTTAGAAGTTTGCCCATGGTCAGACAATTAGGCAAAGAATGGAGCCAAGATTCAAACTCGGATAGTCTGACCATGTTCCCAGCCTTTCCGTCATGCTGCTTCCTAGATTAATCACATAAAAATGTCACTTTCCTGGAGTTTAATGCTCCAAAGATGTGTCTTCACTTTCTCTTAGAGAATGACCTTCCATTTTGCCTATTTTTCTTTCCTCTCTACCCAGATTAAGAAGGAAAATAAATTAGGATTATTTTACTTATCGAAACAGCACAGTATGCTATCAGTGAAGCTTCTCTCAGGCTACCTTCAAGGATAAATAAGTGAATGACCCCGGTGGCTGCTGGCCAGCTCACATGGCCTATATCTGCTTTTCTTCTTTTTCGTATTTGTCTTTTTCCTGTATTTCTAGAGCTCTTGGTTTCCTTCCGCAACCCTCCCTTCTAGCCTTGAGAAGGGAGTTCAGTGGTCCATGGAGGCTGCAAAAACTGCCTTTTAAGCCTGAAATGTAAAAGGAAGGCCGATTTTATAAATGATTCCTGTTCTTGCTTTTAGTCAATTGGTTCTTTCATTTCCTGTCCCTTTTCAGTTTCTTTCACAAACACACAAGCAACTCACAGCCTTGGGTCTCTGATATAGCACAGTACTCACTCAGGAGGCAATTGTCACGAGCACAGATATCTGGGATTTAGTTCCAGTTCAGTTACTAAGGAGCAATCTTCCTTGGGGCAAGTCAATTAATAGGACTGGGACTTAGTTTCCTCACCTGTGAAATGACTCCAGTGAGAGGAAAAGCTGGAGATTTTTAAAGGTCCCTTCCAGCTCTAAATTGTGATTATTCTTTGACGAATTATGTAAGGAAGGGAAAGTGCTCAGATATCTAAAGCCCTGTTTCTCTCACTACAGATTGCAGGATAACTCCAAGGGAGCCACTGTTCTTTATTAAATGGGGGTGAACTTCTCAGAGTTGAAGGATGACAGCTGCTGGGGATAGCAATAGATCAGAACCTGTTTTCCTGCCTAATTCCTTCCCTATTTCTCTGTAAATATCAGAGGGAGATGAGGAGTAAAAGTGATATTTCAGCTCTGTGGTCTACATAATAAACAATTCCAAGATAAATTCTTAAAAAAAAAAAAAAAAGGCCAGGCTTGGTGGCTCACGCTTGTAATCCCAGCACTTTGGGAGGCGGAGGCGGGCGGATCACGAGGTCAGGAGATCGAGACCACGGTGAAACCCCGTCTCTACTAAAAAATACAAAAAAAATTAGCCGGGAGTGGTGGCAGGTGCCTATAGTCCCAGCTACTCGGGAGGCTGAGGCAGGAGAATGGCGTGAACCCGGGAGGCGGAGCTTGCAGTGAGCCGAGATTGCGCCACTGCACTCCAGCCTGGGCGACAGAGGAGGACTCCGTCTCAAAAAAAAAAAAAAAAAAAAAAAAAAAAAAAAAACACTAAAAAGTTCTGCCTCTTTAGCTTGGGAAGAATGTAGTAGCCATCTTGCTTTGTGAAATTGCCCAAAAAACTTGGAGCAGAGCATGGGTAAGTATGTTTGAATTGTGTGGTCTCATGCCCAGCAGTTTTTTTTTTTTTTTTTTTTTTTTTTTTTTTTTTTTTTTTTTTTTTTTGAGACAGAGTCTCGCTCTGTTGCCCAGGCTGGAGTGCAGTGGTGCAATCTCGGCTCACTGCAACCTCCGCCTCCCGGGTTCACGCCATTCTCCTGCCTCAGCCTCCTGAGTAGCTGGGACTACAGGTGCCCACCTCTGCACCCGGCTAATTTTTTGTATTTTTAGTAGAAACGGGGTTTCACCATGTTAGCCAAGATGGTCTTGATCTCCTGACCTCGTGATCCACCGCCTCGGCCTCCCAAGGTGCTGGGATTACAGGCGTGAGCCACCGCGCCCGGCCAGTTGTTTAAAAATCTATCCAGCCCATACAGTTATTGCTATTTTGCATTTTGTACATACGGGGCTTTGTCATTTCGAAGGGTGCAAAGAGCTTCATGAACATTGGCCATTCCTTCTCTCGATGTGATCCCGTAGAACAGACTAGTTATTGGTCATCACTTGTAAACAGGAAGCATGAATCTCACCCTAGGAAATGCAGGCCGCCAGTGCAGTCATGCTTACACGCATGAAGGACATGCCTTATCCCTTTGTAAAACATTTAAAAATAAAGGCACTCAGTTTGGAAATATCTTTGAGCATCCTAACCTGCCCATTCAGAACTGACCTCTAATCTGCATTCTTGTTTGGCTCAGTCCAGTCTAATAAATATTAACTGGGCATTACTATGTTCACGATCCGTGTGCTCCATACCTAGGAAAGGAAGATGAACGTGGCCAAGGTCCTAATCTTGAGTAAGACACAAATTAGTCAATAGGTGGTTTTTATGAGGTGTACTGGGAACACAGAAGGGTTAAATCATCTATCCCAGAGAGAAGATGTTGTAAAGATTTCTCCAAGGCTTAAGTATTAAGGAATGAATAGGAGTTACCCATGGGAAGAAGGATGACAGTTAAGGTACAGAAGGAGATGATGTTTCTGGCACAGAATGACTAGATTCTCAGGAATTCTATCACGTATTCCTAGGAAGAGAGATAATATTTCTTGGCCTAATTTGCAGTTTAATGAGGGCTATGAACCTGAATCCTGGTGAATCAAATGTGGTTTAAAGTAAGTGATGCATTTCCTGTCCTGGCAATAGAACATCCCAAGTGATCTTCTATGTTCGTGTCTACCCTGTTGTCATGGCAGCCCATAAAGAACTCCCGGATGGAAGGGTCCATGATGGAAGAAGCCAGGGTCCCTGAATTACTGGTTGGAGGAGAGCTGCCTGACCCACACTGGACTTAGCATGTGTGAGAAATAAATTTAACAGTGTTAAACCACTGAGAATTTGGAGCTGTTTGTTACAGTGGCTAGGTTCCTTACCCTGATCATACTGTGTGCCAGGCTAAGGAATAATAAAAGGGATCTGAATGACTTGCTGTCATTTCAACATTTATATAGCCCAAATAACTTAGGTTTTTGACCTTAATGTCGATTACTCTTTTTTCGTTTCTCATCCAATGGCACCAACCATTTCTTTTTTAAAAAGGTGATCTTTTACAGTCTTTCAGCAAGTCAACTGCTCCTCCTGAGTATATTATCAGCACTTTGTGTCTTTTAATGACATTTGTCTATTGTATATAATAACATTATATATAATTATTATATCTATTATTGCATAACATATCATATACAACAAAAAATGTATTATAGCACATATAATATGTTTTATATTATATATACTATAAATTTGTATTATAAAATATATATTATATTGTATGTAATAGGTTATAATAGGAATATAATATGTTAATGTTATACAATATAGCATGTATATGTAAGGAAATATCATTTCAAAGGTATCTCTATATAAAAATCAATTTTTCTCATTAGAATACACATTTTGTGAGGGCAAGGGCTTCATCTATATTACTCATTACTGTAACCCTAGTGCTAAGGGAAATGGCTAGTATATAGCAGGCACTCACAGTTATTTTCAGAATGAATGAAGATAAATAGAATAGAGGCTGGATTTTTTTAAAAGAAATGGACTTCAGCTGTGTTCAGACGTAGGCGTTCTGAAGGCAGAAAGAGCTCCAAACCCAGACAAGGGTTGAAAGTTGCTCATATGAAGGTGATAGCAGAAGCTATGCAGGCAAATGAAGGCACCTCAGGAGGGTAAGGGAAGGAAGAAGATGAGAGAATTAAGGCTGAATTTTAGGAAATATCAATGTATAAAATAGACTAAGCATAAGAAGCTAATGAAACAATATTAGAAAAAGTAAGGAAAGTAGAGAGTATTGTGGCATGGAAACAGAACTCTGTAAGAATCACAGTTTTGGGGTCAGATCTGCGAGTATAGCATATTCAATAAACACCTGTTTATTGATTGAAATAAGTGCTGAACACTGAATAGCATATAGTCCCATGAAGATGGCCAAAGGGGCTGACTCCTTTTCTAACAGACATACAGCAAATGTCATCCCTGTTAATTTTACACATTTCTCTGGGATGACATCAGGAGGCTTGGGTCATCCTGGGGCCTTTCACTAGTCTGATAAAGTAGGCTATATTTCTGATCTGAGTTCTTCCCTGTTTAGAAGATTCTCAGAAGTATGGAAAAGCTCTTAATTGTTGTGGGAAGTCAGGGACCCCAAACGGAGGAACTGGCTGAAGCCATGGCAGAAGAACATAAATTGTGAAGATTTCATGGACATTTATTAGATTCCCAAATTAATACTTTAATAATTTCTTACGCCTGTCTTTACTGTAATCTCTGAACATAAATTGTGAAGATTTCATGGATACTTATCACTTCCCCATTCAATACCCTTGTGATTTCCTATGCCTGTCTTTACTTTAATCTCTTAATCCCGCCGTCTTCGTAAGCTGAGGAGGATGTATGTCGCCTCAGGACCCTGTGATGATTGCGTTAACTGCACAAATTGTTTGTAGAGCATGTGTGTTTGAACAATATGAAATGTGGGCACCTTGAAAAAAGAACAGGATAACAGAAATGTTCAGGGAACAAGAGAGATAACCTTAAACTCTGACTGCAGGTGAGCTGGGTGGAACAGAGCCTATTTCTCTTCTTTCAAAAGCAAATGGGAGAAATATCCCTGAATTCTTTTTCTCAGCAAGGAACATCCCTGAATCCCTGAGAAAGAGAATGTGTCCCTAAGGATGGGCCTCTAAAATGGCCCCCTTGGGTGCGGCCATCTTTTATGGTCGAGCTGTAGGGATGAAATAAGCCCCAGTCTCCCATAGCGCTTCCAGGCTTATTAGGATGAGGAAATTCCCGCCTAATAAATTTTTGGTCAGACTGGTTGTCTGCTCTCAAACCCTGTCTCCTGATAAGATGTTATCAATGACAATGTGTGCCTGAAACTTCATTAGCAATTTTAATTTTGCCCCAGTCCTGTGGTCCTGTGATCTCGCCCTGCCTCCATTTGCCTTGTGATATTCTATTACCTTGTGAAGCACATGATCTCTGTGACCCACACCCTATTCGTACACTCCCTCCCCTTTGAAAATCACTAATAAAAACTTGCTGGTTTTGCGGCTTGTGGGGCATCACGGAACCTATCGATATGTGATGTCTCCCCCAGACGCCCAGCTTTAAAATTTCTCTCTTTTGTACTTTGTCCCTTTATTTCTCAAACAAGCTGATGCTTAGGGAAGTTAGAAAAGAACCTACGTGAAATATCGGGGGTGAATTTTGCCCGATATCTGGCTGAATTTCCCCCGATACTTAATCTAGCTGGATATTTATTGATAAGTTATGAGTCAGTAAACTATGCCTACAGTTTAAGCCTGGTCTATTGCCTATTTTTGTAAATACAGTTCTTTGGAACATGGCCACACTCATTCATTTCTGAATCATCTATGGCTATTTTCACTCTGCAACAGGGTTGAGTAACCACAATATAGGACATATGGCTGGTAGAGTATAAAATATTTATGATATGGCTTTTTACAGAAAAAGTTTGCCAACCCCTGAGCACTGAGCATATCTGTTTTGCATCCCCAGCAAAAAGACAAAAAACAAAAAAACAAAAAACAAAACAAAACAAAACAAAAAACAAACCCACAAGACATTTTCAGAACTGAGTGGAGCTTGTAAGAACCCTGGGAATACCACAGCCTGTCTTACTAAGGACTGGACCTATAGGAAATAGAATATTCTATGCCCTCAGGTAGACTGGGTCCTGTCGTGTATTTACTTTAGGTTAGGACCTCCATGCTAACAGTGCACGTATGTGGGTGTGAGATTCTCTTTGACCGTGTATCTTTAACCGATGTCCACTGGGTGGTGGGCCAACATTGGGTGGCAGTGAGTTTAAGACATGCAATAAAAATAATAAAAAGCAATGCAAGTGAAAAGAATGAGGGTAGACAGAGAGTGAGTGATGGGATGGGAGAATGAAAAGTCGCCCTGTCAAAAGGTACCATGAGAGCATCTGTGCCTGTGGGCTATATTTTGTCATTGCCCTTCTGAAAAATCGCAGAAGAAATAAGAACAAGTTTCTATCATTTTTCTAAGTGACAGGGAAATAAGACTGAACTTTCCTTTCTAGACTTTTAAAGAAATAACATTGGTTGTACACTTTTCCGCTAAAACTTACGCACATCTGCGTCAACCATCAAGACTAGAATTAACAAACATCTGAATGTTAAGGACTTTGAGAGCACTAGCATCTTTAAGAGAATGACTCTGTTCTCTTGAAGACGCTAGTTCTTTCAAGTCCTTAAAATTCTCTTCACAGAATGTCTCTGTTCTCTTAAAGACTCTAGTTCTTTCAAGGTCCTTAAAATTCAGATGTAACTTCTTTAAAAGAATGTCACATTCTTAATACTCCTTTCAAAGGCTGAAATAATCTGTGATCTCATCATATTAAGACTTATTTCTAGAGTGATTCTCTTCATCTATGACATAGGGGTAGCAGAGTGACAGCTATAACCAAATCTGGCCCCCAGTGCTTTGTTTTGTTAACAAAGTGTTTATGAAAGAAACCCACAGTTTTTTTGGGGGTCAGGAGGGGCGGGACTTCTGCTCTCCAGTGTGCCACAGTTTCCACCAGTCCATATTATCTTTTCTTTAAAAGTGTTTGAGTCTTCAATCCCTACCATCTCTGCTCACACCATTTTGAGGGGGTCAACTGTTGCTTTGATCTATTTTCTTCGTTCAGGCCTAAAATTAAATGACCACTTGTAACTTTCTAGCTATGTTAGTTTATTAGAACCTGTTTTATTTGCTAACATTCTTAAAGTTTTGTCCAACAGAGTTTAGTAGACTCACTGACCTAATATATATGGTAAAATACTCTTTTCAGTAATGAGGCAACAATGAAGAATAAGTACATTTTAAGAAACTGTGCTGTTTTATGGGATTACTGATTTGTGTATATCACTTAGATCAGTGATGTTCAGGTTATGAAGTGATTATGTACAATTTGCAAATCTCTAGTGTCCCTAACTTCCGTATTATCTTATATCATGCTACATTATACCTAACTCTACAGACCAGAGATATATGCCTCTTTTTTGAGTGGCAGTAGCAAAGGTGGCTCTTAAATCATCTGACTGTGAACAACAGTCCCAGGAAGATGGCCCAAGGAAATAAAGGGTGTTTTCTTCCTTGTAGTTTTTGATGGATTATTCCATTTTAACTACAAATGTGGACAATGAAAACTAGACTGTAAAGTAGATCATTATAAAATGTACCTGGCAGACTTCTAAGATGTGCCCCACCCCGCCCACCCTACGCCATGGTCCTCACCTCCTGGTATTCACGCCCTTGTGTAAACACCTCTATTGTGTATGAACTGAATCTGGTGACTTGATTGTAATGAATAGAAGATGGCAAAAAGATGGGATGTCACTTCTGTGATTAGGTAGCAAAAGACTGTGACTTCCATCTTGCTAGCACTTTCTTGTCCTCTCACTTGCTTGTTCTGTTGAAGCTAGCTGCATGTTGTGAGATGCTCTATGCGGCGACAAGAAATTAAGGGAGGCCTCAGCCAACAGTTTGTGAGGCACTGAGGCCTCAGTCCGAAAATCCCTAAAAGCCTGAATCCTGCCTACAACCATGTGAGTGAGTTAGGAAGTAGATCCTCTTGACTTGAGTCTTGAGACAGCTGTAGCTCTCTGAAAGATCCAGAGACAGAGGACCCACTCAACATTGTACCTGGCTGGATTCCTGACCCACAGAAATTGGGAGATAATAAATGTTATATGCCACTAAAATTTGGGGTAACTTGTTCTTTAACAATACAGAATATAAATCTTCTATTGGAATAACAGCAAAAATTTTTTAGCCAAAGCCTCAAACTGAGGATAGAAAAAGGGGTAATTTAATCCATTCATTCAGAGGTGCTCAGTGCCATTCAGTGAAAAAAATAATTAAATATACGTAGCTCCAATAAATATTGGTTAAACTGAGCAGAACTCAGAAGTAAAGGGCCACTAAAATTCAGGTGTTCATTATGTAGTAAAGTAACAGTAGCAATGAACAAAAGTGAATACCAAACATTGCACTAAGATCAAGAGTCCTGTGATAAAAATATTTACTAGTCATCAAGTATTTTTGGGTTTGAGTTTTGAGGAACTCCAGGATTTAACTGAGGAGAATGAGTAGGCAGAGAGACAACAGCAGAGATGCAGAGAGTAACTAGGTATCATGGAAGCCGAAAGAAGACAATGTTAATAGTGAAAATTTGCCCCATGGGGTTAACAAGAATCCTTGAGCTTGCCTTGCAAGAAGACAGATGAAGAAACAGCTCGTTATAATTCTCTCTGCTTGCAACAAAACTGGCTGACTGGCTGAAACTGGCTGGAACCAATAAGACTGACTGGAGTCAGAATAGCACAGGATAGACTTGCTCCCCTGGGGGGTGACGTTTTGATGTCACAGGCTGAATTTCCACATCATGTTTCAGATCAGTTCCCCATGAATTTGCACAGGCAACCCATGGAAAAGCACGAAGGGACAACTGCGCATGCTCAAGGGACTTTCCAAACTTCCCATTCCTTTCTGCCAATCACTAACCAACCGTGAAGCCCCGCCCCCAGAATCTCTCCCTTAAATATACCACTTTAAGGCTGGTACAGGGCGACGGATTTGAGCTGGATTCCTGCCTCCTTGCTTGGCCGCCTTGCAATAAAACTTTCTCTCTACAAAATCCAGCGCTTCAGTGTTTGGCCGCAATTGTGTGCAGGTAAATGAACCCAGTTTGGTTGATAACAATAATTGTCAATAGTATCAGAGTCTGCTGAAGTCAAAGTAGGGTGGAGATAACAAAGGGCTTATGGAATTTCTACTCTTCTGCTTGCTGGTGACCTTAGCACTGGTTGTAGGGGGTCGCAGCAGAGAAACAACTCAAGCCCTTGAGGGATTAGTGGAGCAAAGGAAACGGGGAGACACTGAGTATAGACAACTACTAAGTAATTCCAAAAGGTATTATAAAACTGGAAAGCATTAGAACAGGAAATATTGAAAAACAGCGTGAGCATACAATATAAAAGTTGCTTATGTGCTGAAATATACTGTCAACTCAGGTTGAGGGATACGAAGAGAGCAGATGCGATATGAGCCTTGGCACAAAGTCCTGCAAACCTTTAAAATGAAAATCCTTTGAATGCCTGACCTTCAGGTGTTATATTATCAAAGGACAAAAGCGTTTATGCCCTTTTAAAAAGGAAAATGTATTAGAGGATTATCCAAAGACTTGGCCACATGCAATTCTTATCTGGAAAAAACTACGTTATATGTTGAAAATAAGTAATCAGGTAATATCCCTGCGTCCAAAGAGACAGAAAAAGCACAATAAATTTATTTCTAGGATAGTAGAAAAAAAGCCATTTTCTTGTGGAACTTTGGGTTTGTTTCCTTTCATAAAAAGGGAAAAAGGTGAAATTTGATCTTCAAGAAGTCCAGGAGAGCTTTAGAGCTGAGAAAAGACAGAGTTGGGGTTGGTGAGAGAAGTAGACTCTGGGTGAAAATGGTTAATTAAGCTTTACAAAAGGTCAAGCATTGCAAAAGACAGTGAGAAAGATGCATTCTATGTGTTGAATGTATCAAATGTACTTGAGAAGATGTAAATCTTTGCATTGGTGAATATTTCAGTATTAAAAAAGACATATTACAGAACAGCTATTCTTACAAAAGGAATACACTTTTTTCTTTGAAGCTTGACACAACAAATACAAATAAAAGCATGAAAAATATGCTTTGAAGTGTGCTAACATATCAAGATTGTACTGAGCAAAGCACCTTTTCTCTGTTTAGGAACAATCTCACTAATTCCATAACACAATATGTTAATTAAAAGATCCCAGGTAGCAATCATGGCATATTTCTTCTCATGACAGATGAAGAATACGAATATTCTGAAGACTGAAATTGTATAAACAAAATGAAGAGACATTTTGTCCATTTTCTGGCAGTGCAAAGTTAAAGTGAATGCAGGTGAATGTGCTGGCAATAAAATGACACTATTAACTATCTGAAGATTGGGCTCATTACCTAAGAAGGCAAAGCATCAATTTATGGCATCATAACATTCTGTTTGTGCTGCTCAATGTGCATCTGGATGTTTTTATATACTCTCTACTAATTTGTGTGCATAGTAAGCTCTTTTGCATCAGCCTCTCGATAGAAGCTTAATTTTGTATTGTTTCTATTATATTATTTTCTCTAATGAGAATGATATTCTGTATTAGAAATAAACACTTCATTTATTCTCCAAATAATTCTAGGTTCAGTTTCTCTTGTTTTGCATTTTCAAGTGGTGTGTACAGGATTATAGATATATCTTAAAATTGAGGTGCTCTGATTAAAAATATACATTTGAATGACATGTGAGGAAAATATTCATTCATTCAATCACTCATTCATTCTTAAAAGAATGCCGATGTATTGGGTTAAGCATCATGGGAAATTCAAGGATGCTGCACGGTCTCTGCCCTCCGGATGTTTATAGCATAGAAGTGTCTGAATGTTATTAGTACCTTGAGATAGGAACAAGCACAGGGCCATAAAATCTCAGAGGAAAGGGAGGGTCAGTGTATTCTCACATACCACAAGTATTTCTTGAGTACCTACTATGTGACAGGTGCTATTCTAGAGGCTGGATATATAGAAAAGGAATAAGACAGTCAAGGTCCCTGATCTTATGGACCTTGCTTCCTGAGGGTGAGATGGAAAATAATGAAGAAAAAAAGCAAATAAATAATATAACTTCAGATCACACTAAATGGCATGAAGAAAAATAAAGCAGAGCAATAGCAAGGACAGTGATGGTAAGGGAAGGATGTGAATTTTAGCTCATGAAGGCCCCTGTGAAGATGTCACATTCGAGTAGAGATTTGACAATGTATAGGAGCAAGTGTATGAAGTTCTGAAGGAAGGGCTTTCCAGGTAGTGGGGCCTTTGTAGGAGAGGATAAAGACTTTATTCTAAGTGGGAAGGAAATTCACTAGAGAACTAAAGCAGGGTATAGCATGACCTGATTTATATTTTAGAAGGATCATTCCAGATACTGTATAGAAATTCAATTATAGAGGGGTAAGAAGGTAACCCAGACAGAGGTTAACCATCTGTGAATAGTCCAGGATAGAGGAGACCAATGAGAACTTGATTCATGTAGTCTAACCAAGGATGACAGTCTAGAATGCACCGTGGTAGTCCATCTAGATAGAGGTGGTTGGTGAGGACTAGGTTGATGATTACTTAGATGGTAAGGAGTGGTTCCATTTTGAAGGAAGTTGCACAAAGGAAGTGATGTGATATGATAATATCTGAGTTGAACTTTAAGTGAATGGCAGCATGTGACAAAGCAAGTAGTCATTGACTGATTTATTGAGTGCTTATCTATTTTTATGAACCAGGCACTGTGCTAGGTGCTAGAGATACAGCAGTACGGAAGCCATTGCTGAAAGTGAGAACAAAACTTGCTAAGAAGGTAATATTTTAAGCAAACATACACAAGCAGAGAGCTGAACAATATGCTCATAGGAATTACTTCCTGAATTGGTTCTAAGGATGTTTTATTCTTTTCCATTTAGTGTAGAAAATTATCTGATTAAACTCCTTTATATATTTGGCTCAGTGAATGTGCAAAAGGAGTAAGTGTCTATCAGTAGAAATTCAATTCACTGTCAGTTGGGAAATTTCATCAGATAATTTCCTTAGAAATAGTGGTTAATATTTACTTTTCCCACTCTGGGAGGGAGAAAGTATAGCCTCTCTAGAAAGTACAAGAGGATAAGAGAGTACAAAACCTAGGACAAGCTCAAATATCCAGGTACATCTATTACAGTTCGTCTGCCACGTGCCTCCAATCTGCCCCACAGTCTTTTTGCAAACAGATGACCCAACTTCAACTTTCCCTCCTTCTAATCCCACTTGTACACTGCCTCCAGAATTAACTGGCCTAAAGTAGTCCAGTCATGTCCATTCCCCAGTGCCTACAGAATAAATTTCAAATTCCTCAGCCTGACACACACTGACCCAACCTACTTTTTCTGCTTTATCTCTGACTACACACTCCTCAATTGTTTTAATCACCTTGAATTTTCTTCCTCTTTTTAAAATTATTTTTTGAATTGTGTGAATATGTTATGAAATACACATAACATAAAACTTACCATCATCACCATTTTTAGGTGTATATTTCAGTGGCAGGAAGTACATTTGCATTGTTGTGCAAATCCCATTGGATTTTAAATGTCTATTTCCCTCATACTTCCAGCAGTTTGTTGCCTGAACCATATTTGTTTTTATATGGTTCCTGGGGCCTCCTGAAATGCCTTTTCCCATCCAAGTACTAACCAGACCCGAACTTGCTTAGCTTCCGAGACCAGATGAGATCGGGCACGTTCAGGTTGGTATGGCCATAGATCTGAAATGCATTTTCTGTTCCTTATCAATTAAAATCCCACGTATCTGAAAGATTCATGCTCAGATTTTGCCTCTTCCTTTAGGCTACTTTGACACCTTATCTGGAAACAGGAGGTCAACTCTGTTGCTAGGTAACACACTGCTTACAGTAAAAATGATGCCTGGTTGGTAAATTGCATCTGGACTAGGAGGGCCTATACATGAACTATAAATACATGATGGGGATGTGATACTTTGGACTTCCCTGAGTAATGACTCTTGTAATTAGGTCCCTTGTAGGGACCATGGAGGATAAGTCTATGGAGTTGTTACAGGAGATATCGCCTCTTATGGGGCAGGAGGCTTTTAAGCCAGGGCCATTCCTGCACCCACCTAATATGAATCTAGTCTTCTTGAACCTGAGCTGCGACCTGGGGGGCCAGAACCGATAATTTGTACTGATATTAGGACTCTCACTGAAGAAAATCTGAAGCTTCCCTGGTGGCCAGCAGTGTTTTCTGTATCACATTTTTTTAGGTAAATCTCAAGCTAAGTGCTCATGCCTGTAATCCCAGAAGTCTGGAAGGCCGAGGTGGGTGGATCACCTGAAGTCAGGAGTTCAAGACCAGCCTGGCCAACATGGCAAAATCCCATCTCTACTAAAAATACAAAAAAAAAAAAAATTGGCCAGTGGTGTGCACCTTTAACCCCAGCTACTCAGGAGGATGAAGCAGGGGAATTGCTTGAACCGGGAGGTGGAAGTTGCAGTGAGCCTAGATCATACCATTGCACCCCAGACTGGGTGACACAGAGAGACGAGACCTCGTCTCAAAACAAAAAAACAAGAAAACCTCAGGCCAAGTGTGGCCCATAGTAGCCTCGTAAGTCTGAATGTGCAGTTGGACCTAAGAAGATCCACTCTTGAGGTTGCATCAATATGTAGAAATATTGTACTAAATACAAATACTCCTTGCATGCCTGGACTCAAAATCACTGGGAACCGTACACAGGACTAGGGCAATAAAAGTATTGCTCACCTTTGGAAGGAGCTGGATTGCCTGTAGAATTCTTTGTCGGTGCCCAGAATTAAGGATTCCAATTTCCAACAAATCCTGATCTTCCATAACATTGCTTCCCTGAAACAAAACAGAAATGTTACAAGTTAAACCAAGCATTTATACTGTGGATAAATAACAAGGATATATTTAATACAGAGAAAACCAATGAGTGACCTGATTTTTATGAACAAAGACATAGAGTCATTCTTCCGTGAGGGTGAGGGCAGAGTCGGTCACCTTGTTACTGATGTGAAGGCTAGGAGAAAGCTCCCCTCCCCTCACAAATATCTATCGTGGCTTACATCCACGTTGGGTTATCTGCATTGGAGATTCATTCGTGTGACTTAAAACTTTGTTTCTGTAAAATTGTGAATGCTTCTAGTAAGAGTTGCCATTTAGGGTTATCAGTGACTTACACATTGATGTGAATGAATCATTTTCCCTCTCTGATGACAGATTTTGTGAGGAAGGCTGATAGAAAAATTGACATATATTAGGCAGGTTAAAAGTGAGAGTTAATACTTAATTTCAAAATATTGACTCACAATAGCAAACACATAGAATCAACCTAAATGCCCATCAATGATAGACTAGATAAAGAAAATGTGGTACATATACACCATGGAATACTGTGCAGCCATAGAAAAGAATGAGATCATGTTCTTTGCAGGGACATGGATGGAGCTGGAGGTCATTATCCTTAGCAAACTAATGCCGGAACAGAAAACCATAAGCAAGAACCACACGTTCTTGCTTATAAGTAGGAGTTAAATGATGAGAACACATGGACGTAGAGGGGAACAATACATGCTGGCACCTGTTGGAGAGTGGAGGATGGAGGAGGGAGAGGATCAGGAAAAATAACTCATCAGTACTAGGCTTAAAACCTGGGTGATTAAATAATCTGTACAACAAAGCCCCATGACACAAGTTTACCTATGTAACAAACTGCATGTGTACTCTTGAACATAAAATAAAAGTTGAAAGAATTATTGAATGCCAGACACCAGATCACGATATGAAGATTGAATGATGAATAAGATGCAGGGCCCTGCCCACAACTGCCTTTATTCCTTCCAGTCCTGTGATGGAAAGGGACTGTTCAAAAGCAGTTAGGTAGGATGCTGAGACTGTGCTATGATGGTGACACTTGCTTAGGAGTCCAGAGGGAATCCAGGATATTTTTTCAGAGAAAAGGACGTCTAATCAGATATAGGAAAAATGGGTGGTTAAGGCATAGCACCTAAAAGAGGAAGGACAATGGGGAAATTATGTGCAAAGACCCGTGAGTAAGAAGGAATGTAGTATACCTGGAAGCATCATGTTCTGGGAAAATATGGAGAGAGGAGCAAATGGTAAGCCTGGACGAGTAAGCAGAGGGCAGACTATACAGATATTGCATGCCATGCTGAGGGCTTCAGACTTCATCCTGACCATAATGGGAAGCCATGGACAGCTTTTAAGAAAAAGAGTTAGATGCTGAGATTCCAAATTTAGAAAGATTTTTTTGCTTTCTGGGGCTGGGCCTCAGTTTCCCTACCTATAAAATGATAAAGTTGAGCCCACAATGTCCAAGGATCAGTTCAGTCCAAAAATTCTCAGATTTCAATGGTTATTTTAAACCTGTGATTAATATTTGAATGCAGAAGTTTACATATTGCTTATTTTATCCCTAGATCTTAACCTTTCACGGTTTGTAAGACAGAGTTTCTCTTTAAATTGAGGCGTCTATAGAAGTTCAAGAATTCAGATCACTATTTTTTTTTGACAAATCAAACTCTGTCCTACTTATGTGTAACACAAAAACGCAAGAATAGAAATGACAGAATATCCATTTATTTAGAGTGATGAGTACCATTAGACACTCAAAGCAAAGGAGAATGAATTGGAAAGGGTGATTCTGGGGCACGGAGACCACTGTGGTTGTTTTCCAGAGGCAATGTGGGCATAGACTAACGTAGCAGTCACAGGAGCAAAAAGAAGCAGGTGGATTTGAAAACTATCAGGAAGTTTGACTAGGAGATTGAACATGTGGAATGATGGGGAAATGTGGAATACACACCGATTCAAGGCTTGGGCAGTGAGTAGAACTTGATGCCTTTTCCTGCCATAATAAAGAAGGAGGAACAGCCCTAGTGGGGTGCAAAGTGAGACTAATGTCTTTCCCTGGACAGGGACAGAATAGATGCATGTAAAACAACTTAATAATATCTGACTACGCTATAAATGGATAACTGGCTGTTCTTAGAAGGATTAAAGCCACTGGAATGGCACCACAGCTAGGGATTTAAAATGGGCATTCACTGGACAAAAGCGTTCCACCTACTCATAGTGTCATTCCTATGCTTAAGCAACACCAGCCATCTCGGAGGAAGCAGAATGATCCAGGTATTCAGCAGCACGATAATGAAAAGCCTAATGAAAAACAAATAAAGCCAGTCTTGGCAACATGCCACAGGAAATATTGCTCTCAAGAAATTACTCAGTGCACACAACAGAGCATGGCTGAGAATACAAATGACTTCATTTACAGAAAGCGTTTTTATTTCCAGAAATGGACTAGTATGGCATGAGCGAGATATGTGATACCATTCTGACTTTTACTCTTTGAGGAGTTACCTGGCCCTTAAGAAAAAAAATCTTTGGCCATCTTTGTGCTAGAACATTACCAGGTTTTCTGGGTTCCTAACTTACCAACCTACAACTTCAGCCCATGTAGAATAGAGGACCTGGTTTCTTTGCAGAAACAGAAAGCATATGAATATCCCATAGTGTGCATAGCTACTATCTCTAGGTAATCCTGACAACTGGATTTCAGTGTTTGAATACTGAAATGTTTTGGTAAATTAAATCCTAAAGACCACTGTTCTTCCTCTACACCTCCAATATGCTATTTTCTGTATCTTCAGTAGGAGAGGAGTCCTTTTGAAAAATTATAGGGAAGTTAGACATTTTTAAAGAAGGTGTTGAGTACATAAGACCATCTTTTTGAGCCAAATTTCCTAGCATATAGGATAATTGCCAAACATTTCTGAAAAATGAACCAAAATTATGGGAAGCACAAGAAAAATAGTGAAAGTGTGTCAAAGGGGAAATGGCACTAATTGGGAAATGGAAAGGAAAGGATTTACTGTCTCCAGTGAGGCATGCTGTTAGAAATTTTCTATTTTATCTTTTTCTATAATACATAGGGATACCAAAAATATCCTAGTACATCATTCAGCCAGCCTTTTGTCCAAACAATAGGCTAGAGTCTGCAGAACTGGGTTTGGATCATGGCGGGGCAAACTTGGCTAAGTCATATATTCTTTGTAGGCTTCCTGGTCCTCACCCATCAAATGAAGCAGTTTAATGAATATGTATTCAGTTTCAAAATGCTATGATTTCAGCCATGTTTGATTTTTGGTTGGTATCATTACATATAAATACAGATTGTATATTTTATTACGTTTCAGTGTTTCAGAATTTGTAACCTAAAATTAGCTTTAAGAAGTGATTAAAGAGAAATTCAAGAATACATTTTTTTTTGACAAATCAATCTTGGTACGATGGACTTATAAAATTTCTTATTAAAGGAAATTATAAGATAACTTATTTTTGTAGTAGTACAGACTCTTATAGCTTTTCAGGGAAAAACAAAATGTTTCAAACCTCATAACTATCTAACCATTTCTTTGGCACCTGGGTGACAGTTGTGCCATCAAAGACAATAAACATTCCCATTCTTCCTGGGGAGCTGGAATTAATTCTCACTTTATCACTTGCCTTTACTAAATGTTAGTGAATCTCAGTTTAACTTCTTTTTTTTTTTTTTTTTTTTTTTTTGAGACGGAGTTTCACTGTTGTTACCCAGGCTGGAGTGCAATGGCACGATATCCTGGCTCACTGCAACCTCCGTCTCCTGTGTTCAAGCGATTCTCATGCCTCAGCCTCCCGAGTAGCTGGGATTACAGGCGCCCGTCACCATGCCCAGCTAATTTTTGTATTTTTAGTAGAGACAGGGTTTCATCATGTTGGCCAGGCTGGTCTCGAACTCCTGACCTCAGGTGATCCATCTGCTTTGGCCTCCCAAAGTGCTGGGATTACAGGCGTGAGCAACCGCTCATTTTTCTCAATAAAAACTGAACACAACTCTAGCTTTCTTCCTCCTCCATCAATTTTTTTTTCACATAACTACTAGGTCAATGATATGAGGGCAGAGCTCCGTCATATCCATCTTCTGTTTAGTCATCTACTACACTGCACTCTCAATCTCCTCTCCTACCCAGTACCCAGTACACTCCAGTCCCACATTTTCATCTATTTTACTCCTCAACCCACCAGAATAAGCTGTTCCCCCGCATCAACTCCATAGAACTTCTCTGTCAAATGTTACGAATGACCTCTCAATTGCCAAATATAGTTGATTCTTTTAAATCTTGATTTCAAGAATTTGCTTGCCACACGTAGGTGATGGCCACCATATTGGACAACAAAGATACAGAACATTGCCATCACTGTAGAAAGTTCCATTACACAGTGCTACTCTACAGTTATAGACATTGAAACTTTAGTCAAATCACAAAGATGGGGTAGTAGCAGGGAATCAAATCAGGGACTCAAAAATACTCATGAGTTTTTCTCAGGATGTAATTATCCATGTGACTCTTAGTCAAAGTTCATGAACATTAAGTTTAGGATCTTCAGCAAATTCTCTTCTAATTTTCAGTCACCAAAAGAAATTAGGAGGTTGTTCTACTTTCAGCAACATTTCTTTATGGTGGGGCTATAAATCTATGCTATGAAAATGACAAGTCCAACCACTAAGTTATTTTTGACTTTCTTAGCACCCACCAATCACACTGCATAAGGTGTTTAAATAACAATAATCAATAAATAAAGTTGTTTAGTTAATGACTTTCTAAAATGATCAAAGGCCCAAATGCAGTATTTTTAGAATAGCTGTTCTTTGCCTGTCAAGAAATGTCTAATGCAGGGTGTCTTTATTGATCTCTTAAATCATGGAATGGAAAAAGTCACCTAATGTTTTATGCGCTAATAGCTGAAAGTGGAAGTTTCTTTGACCATGGGGAGAATATCTTAGGTACTGAACTTCTTCAGCTGTGATAAACTGTTAGGATGCCCAAATAGAATGAAAAGCAGTGTTTTGTATTTAATTATTCATTAGAAATAAAGCAGCTATTTACCAAAAACGTCTCAAAAATATCTGTACTGATGGCTCTGTCTCTCCAAACTCTGCATTTAAAATTTCTCCTAGTTTTTTAAACTTAATACTGTATCTTATTCATTTGGCCAGCTTTCCTTCATATTATATATTATAGAAAATGTTAGGAAAACATGTTTAAGGACCACAGGGAACTGGCTTATTCTTAATATAAACTTGAGTTGGATAATGTTATTTATTCTCTTCCTTCATCCAGTCCAAGACTAAAACAATCAAGAGGATACTGTTGATTGGGGAAACTTGCTTTTGCTCTGTAATTAGCTAAATTAGATTCTTCTCCACAATTTATGTGACCTTAAATATTTAAAATAGAATCACTGTATAATAGAATGACAGCAAGATCTTACAAACTTACACATAGAAAAACATGTACTTTAGTTTGCTTTTAATATTCAGCCTTTTATAACATAAATAGCTTGGTAGCATGAAACTGTACATAATTTTCTCGGAATAACAATGCTACCTCTGCTTCTATAAAAGCTTTGAGTCAATTTGATATCAATTTACAAGTAAACCCAATGCATGTCTTCTCTGCATGATTATGATAATGGTTATTGTGATAAATACCAGATTTATTATTCCTCTCTCAGTGTTGGAACAAAGCTTTATTTAGCTTGTCATACAGAAACATGGGTGACTATAACTGATCAGATAATGGATGATGTGCTTCTTCCAACTTTAGCTTCCTCTCTCACACTAATGAAATGGCAGTGGAAGAAAATTTTATAGTACACTAAAAAATCCCTCTACCCTAATCCTCCATTTAAACATATTCTGTCTACTGCAATAAAATTTCTTGCATACAACTTAAGTAAATTTTCATGTTTTTAGCTTATGAAGAAAGCTTTCTGGATTCTTCAGACTATGTGGATCACTGATTCAAAAAATATTACATCACTGATCAATAAGACAGCATCTTATATGTGCAAGCTGTGCATTTTAATAAATTATATCTTAAGGTTAAGATATAATTTAGCATTATATATTTAACAGCTACCATGATTACAATGAATTTTCTGTCGCCGATTTTTTCCTCTTTATTTTTGAAACCCAATTCCCCTTTGAAACATCTGTTGTCAAGCTACAGAGAAAGAGAAGGAATTTAAGTAACCAGGTATTTATTCGTTAAAGTATCGAGCAGGATTTGGTGATATCATAAATTATAATTGTAATTCACTTGAGATGTGTTCATGTAGGTTTTAGAATTATGTGTATTTGTAAAAGACTGCAAAATAATTTATACAGTAATTTGTACTGCCTTTGGTCAAAAATTTTATAGCTATGAGAGAAGGAGCCTATTCTTCATTTTTAAGGATGCTAACTCGGAGCTCCTTCAAGTAAGAAGTAAGCTTCTTCAAGTAAGAAGAAAAGTTGATGTGAACAAAACTTTTTTGTATGCTCTTACTTCTCTCCAGATGCATATATCTGTATAAATATAAAGCTGATGAATACCTACTGTCTTCCTTCAACTTTCACACTGATAGCAGTTGGTGTTCATTAGTGTAAAGTAAATAGCACACTTACTGTGTCAGGCACTGTTCTAAATACCTTCCATATATTACTTTATTTAATTCTCACAATAACTTTCTATGAGGTAGGTAGCTTGTTCCCACAGCTGATAGGAGACTTTCTCAAGACTTACCCTATACTACCTCTAGCAGGAATCATGTAGGAGATAAAAGGTTGAGTTAAAAAAACATGGTTAGATCCACACCATTTATATTTTTACTTAAGAGTCATCCGAAATTCACATTTGAAAGTGAGTGTTCCAATGCATTTTATGTTTGATTTCACAGTACCGAAGCAACAGTGAACCCTCTCTATGGAAGAGAACTTGGAGAGCTGTCTGGCCTATTCTTCCCTGCTCTGCTCAGTCCTTTCTGTTCACTGAATCCTGGAATCAGGCTTGGCAGGGACCTGGGGGGTTTCTAGTTTCTAGTCTGAACATTCCCTACCTACCCACAAAGCTTTAACTTCTCTTTTGAAGCGTGGTGTCTCACTGGGTTGACACCATCCCCAGAGAGGTAGGGAGGATATTAAACGCTTTAAATGGTCTTTCCCAGCAGCCGAGTCTGAGCAGGGGGTGCGGCTGGGGTTGGGGTGGCACCTCTGTCCTACTCTTTTAGCTCCCACTGTGGTGCAGACCAAGTGTTGCAGGAGAGCTATCAGAAGAAGAACGTGCCAGAAGCAGAGATGAAAGGAAAACAGTTAGCAGCTGTCCTGTGTCCTTTTGTAATCACAAGCTGTGAAGCTGAAAAAAAAAAAAAACTTCCTTGGGTAGGCTGTACATAATCTTGGCAGATATCTGAGTGTTGTTCTTCTGTCTAATAAGCTGAACATTTCCTAGTGCCTCACAAGAGAAAAGTGAGACGGGGTTAGGTGAGTTTGGACACCTTGCTCCGAGCAGGCAGGGAACATGGCGCCCTTGTACGTTCATCAAGCTCTTGCAAATGCCCTGTCACCGTAGATGCTGATGCAGAGCTCCAAAAGGAAGGGCTCCTCTGCAGGAGAAGCAAAAAGAATTTGCTCCTGGGTATTTCCAGCACAGCCACATATAATGACGCAGAAAGAAATACCTAAAAAGATTACCAGCCATTAAGCATTCACTGTGTAGCAGGTACTTCACCCACCTTATTTAAAACCTTACAGCACTCTTGTAACATAGGTGGTATTATTTTCATCTTATAGAGGAGGAAACTGAGTCTCAGAGATGTGACATTATTGAGTCAAGTTCGCAAGATAAGTATAGGATGGATCTGGGATCTGTGTTTTACTTGGTCAGACTCTGATGCTGATACTTCCTTCACTACATAAAAAAAACCAAATGTTTAGTAGGGGACATTTTCTGGATGGAGATTCTGGTCCATAGATATGTAACGTTGCCAATAAGTTACTCCCATGACCCTATTTTCACACACACAGGCTTACATCTATATTGACAGACCATAGGGAGTGACTGCCAGAGTTTCTCCAACACACTGAATTTCATATAAATTATTTATCTTCTGAAAGGTCAACTGGTTAGTTCTCCTTCTAAACTACCTTAGTGCATTCCAGAACCAAACATGTTAATCAAAGTGGCCCAGGGTGTTTGTGGCTAAAGCACTAACTAACTTGCCATGTTTCCTGCTGCGAGGCAGGAGGTATCAGCATGGCATTAGGTTGTTGTGACAGATTCAGCTGTTCTGCAGTGCCTTGTCAAACGACCTGACTGGTCAACTGGGAAAATGAAATTCTCAGGGCCAACATCATGTTTGGGTGTTTTTCTTTTAGGTCTGTATCAAAGCCAGATTTAAGAGGGAGGGTGTCTACAAATGAACGAAAGCAGAGGATGTCTGGGGACAAGTTAAGGACATTTGTGTCCCACACTGCATGTATTCTGAATCCAGAGAAAAGAGAGTGAGCTGCAGTCTCCTGAGAAGGCTATCCAGGCTAAGGAGCCTGTGATGGTGAAGGTGGATAATTTAGCCCTCTGGGAAGTGCAGACCTGTCAAAAAGGAGACTTATTAATTCATCAAAGATATGGTTGTCTTCAAAGAACAGACATCCCCAGATTTAAGGATGATGGGGTCTCTTGACACTGAGAACTACGTTCAGAAATAGCCAAACAAGAGGAAAGGAGCAAAGAGGAAGAGAAAGGGAGGGAGGAAATGAGAGGAAGTGTTTATCCTTAAGGGTGAAGGTAGTGGTGAAGGGAGTAGAATTTCCTGATAAAATACAGAAATTCAAATTTAAGTGGCATCATGTATTTTTATTCACTTAATCTGGCAGCCTTAGACAGGAGGTCACTGCAATCTGGAAATGAGCTGGCAGAGTCCAGTCCAGAGCTTCCACTGAGGCAGGCATTGTCATTCATTCATGTAGTCAGCATTTGTTTGTTCAATAAATATTTTTTGAGCATTTATTATGTGCCAGGCACTGGGCTGTGGTTGTGAGATACAATGAGATCAGGACAGACAAGGTCGCTCTACCTTTAGAATTTACAGTCTAGTGGGGAAAAAGGGAAACAATGGAATAAAAAAATAGATAAATAATTATTTAGCAAAGTTTTACTATCTACCAAGTATTTACTGTATTAGTAGGGACTATTAAGCACTTTGTCTTGTTTGTTGTTCATGATAAATTCTGATGTTAGTATATACAATTATTATCCTTATTTACAGATAAAAGACTAAGAATTGAAGGCACAGAAAAGCTGATAATTAGTCCAAGGTCACACAGGTAGTAAAACTGACATAAAGGGAATCAATGGAGTTCTAAAATAAAATAAATAAATAAATAACAAGGGAGATCTATGTTAGAAAGACTGGTGAGGAAAGTCTCTCTGAGAAAGTGACATGTAATTAAGACCTGAGGGGATTAGAAGGAGCAGCCTGACTGTGAGAAGAGCTGTTACAAGGACATTCCAGGCAGAAATAACAGCAGGTGCAAAGGCACTGAGGTGAGGAAAAAGGTGAGGCATGTTTTAGGAACAAACAGAAGCCTACTAAGAATTAAATCTAGTGACCGAGGGGGACGAAGACCTGGGAGAGAAATGCAGGAAATAAGACAATACAGAGACTTGCAGACTCTGATAAGGACTTTGATTGTATTCCAAGTGCAATGGGAAACACTGAAGGAAATATACTAATTTGCATCTTCAAATATACTCTGGATTCGGTGTGGAAAATGGATGGAGAAATTGGGAGGTATGGAAGTTGAGCTCAACAGTCAAAACTGAAATAACAGCCTAGAAACATAAATAATCTAAAGGAAATGTGATGAAATATGACCTTTTGGGGGACTATGGGAATGGGTCTCACTGGGGGGTCAAGTCTCCAAGCCAAATGCATCTTTTATTTGAATCAAAGAGAAAAGCCATATGACAAAGATGAAAATCAGAATAGTCTTTGATAAAGGTTCTATGTGGATACAACTATGAATAAAGATTTAGCAGTGCCTATGAAAATGAAAATGTTCAGACTCCATGGACCCAGCAATTCTGTTTCTTGGTCGTGGCAGACATTGCTGGGAGGCTGAGTCCTTTCCCTCTCACTACCTCCCACTGCAGAGGCTGGATAAGCTAAAGTTCTCAGCTTCCCTTTAAAGCAATGGTTGAACATGTGACAGAAGTTGTCACTGGGGAACTTCTGGAAAAGCTTTTGCTTTCCTAATGAAAAGGGAAAAATTCACCTGCTACCCTTCTGTGCCCATAAGAAAGGACTCTCCTCAGGATGAGTGGCTAAACTGTTCAGAGAAGGTGACAGCGATGGGCCCACAGTCCTTGGACCTCCAATGATAGATATCTCCACTGGATACTTGGAGGCAGGCAAGGATAGGCCATGGAAGGGTTAGTTCTGCATAAAAAACGTTATTTAAAGCTCTCTCCATCTTTTGCATCTAAGTTGCTCTGACTAGTGTTTATCTGTCAGTGAAAATAATAATGGGGATGTGTACCATGGCATGTAATTAATAGAGGTTATAATGGAGGCAACAGGATATTTACTATTTATTTTAGGCAGACAGGTACTGATAACATAAAGAATAGCAGAGAATGGATACTAGGAAGAATGAAAGTTATCAGATCCAAGTTGGTGTGTGTGTGTGTGTGTGTGTGTGTGTGTGTGTGTGTCAATTATAGCATTGCCTCTTCTCATTTTGACTCAACATTGTTAATTTCTCATAAAAAGATTACTTGAAGGAATTTCTTTACTCTGGATTTTGGTTTCTATTAAAAACTAAAACAGATGCAAAATTACCAAAGTGCTCATGGGACTAACAGGTTCTAAATCTGGGAGTGGGTTTCAGCTTATAATTGAAGATGACAGGTATCCAGAGATTGTATAAAGTTATGGTTCTAAAGGAAGTACAGTTTTACATAAACCTGGTATTCTACAGGAAAAAATGTTACTCTTGAAATCCAAACACATTATAATCATAACAGGGCAGAAACAATAAGAACATTTAGGGGTATGTTAGGCTGGCTTTAGTGTGTAGCTCTTCCGTGAACTCTTGAGATGTCAAAGTTTTTGTTCAGGTCCTTTGTAATCTGGAATGCCTTTGGTGGGCAGTGAATGGCGATTATTGAAAGAGTTGACTGACAGGATATTCCTGACTTTTCCCCACGTTTATTTTTAGTTTTGGTTTTGGTCTTGAAGACATTTTTCTTAAGATGTCTTCAGGAAAAAAAATTTTTTTCCACATTGAAAACCTTGTTTTGGCTTTTTCAAGTTTAAAATTCGGTGATGGGAAAACTTGCTCGCATCACAACGATGGGATTAAGTGTGAGGAGATGATCGCTGTGGGCAGAGAGGCAGGAGGCTAACCCCATGGAGGGCTAAACTAAAAGCTGAGCAACAGCTCCACTAAGAAGAGCTCTTTGAACTGTTCTGGGACTGGCTAGGGCCACTAATTGTCCTTGGGTTGAATATGAAGGGAAAATTTGTATCAGGCACACAAATATCCTTGTCCTTTGTATAGCATCTATATCATGAAGGATATTATCATTTTTTAACTCCATTTTCTTCACTGAATAATATTACTCAACCTGAAAGAAATACAGGGAAAAGAAAAGGAGGGACATCCATTCTCACAGTGAATGTAATTAAATGTCGTCCTGTCTAGTTTTTCAAGTTAAAGGTTCTGAGTTTTGTTTCCAGAATATTCAGCTGGTACTAAAAGCATCATGAAGTCCCTCATATTTAATTAAATGGTGCATTCTTAAAAGGTGGCACACTCTACCTAGGTTAAAGAGGTGATAAACAGCTATAGAATTTCATGTTTCTTTCTACTTGGTATTATATGTCTTGTTTCCTTTACTGGACAGCAAACTTCTTGGGAGAAAGGATCATGCCTGAAGCATCTTTGCCTCTCCCCTAACATCTGTTCGCTAAGTGTCGAATAAAATAAAAGCTTGAAAGAATGAATCTGTAAGTAAAAACATAAGTTTATTAGATTTATTAAAAAACATTTACTCTAAAGATCACTAAGTAAGTTTATAGGAAAAGCACTGAAAAGTTTGAGCTGGAAATTCTAATATGCAGGATGCCTGATGTGTTTTTCCCCCCTAATTGAAAGAAAGATAAAGATGGAATTGCTGGTACACCATAACACCAAAATGTTCTTAATTTTTTTTTCAGTTTTGCAGATTCTCATGATTTGATTTTCATCCAGGACTGTCAGTTGAGACATCTGATAATCTAAAAGCATTCAGAGAATTAGGATCCCATATGGCTCAAAAATATTTCCTATCCGGCAGGAAAAAGAGAACATATCATGAAAATAATACTGGTATATCCTTCAATTTACGTGTACAAGGAGCACAAATAAGTTTAAATCATTATTCAAAGTATAATAATTATAATGATCATAAGGATTGATTATAACAACCAAAATAAGAATATACAGTTCTTCATAATCATGCGACATTATAAAAAATCAGAAGTATACATCAAATCAACGATAGTAATAGAGTTGTGTTTGTCTAACAGAAGCAACAGTCATTAGAAATAAGCATGGGATTAGGAGTCCTGGCTTATCACTAATTAACTGTATAAATCTGAAAAGGTAATTTAACTCCCTTAGGTCTTAATTTTCTCAACTGAGCCATGAAAGGGCTAGATCAGATGTTCCCTTCTAACACAACATCTGTTCTGGAGGTTCTAACAAGGAGTACATGTACTCATACCCTCCTATTGCCTGAAGAATAATTAATTCTTCTTGCTTTGGGGGAAATGTCATTTTCTTCGCATAAGTGTTCAGTATTGAGAGGTGCACTTACATAATGGTGAGGGAGCAAGGAGACCTGGGCTTAGTCAGCTAATTTCACCAACAAAATTATTACTGTTACTAATAATAACAATAATGGCTATTCATTGAGAGTTAACTGCAGGCCAGACACTGTGCTTTAATTCTCTGAGCAATTCTATAAAACAGATATCACTATTATCATCCCCATTTTACAGATGAGAAAATGGAAGCATAAAGATTACTAGGAACTCGGCTGAGATCACACAGTAAGTGGCAGAGCTGCTGTGGAAATGAAGATGGGTGTTGGAATCAGATTCCCCTCACCCCACTGGCTTCCCATAGCTTTGACAAGTGTCTTCTGCATGGAATTGCCTCAGAGATCTGATGGATGGGGTCTTTCTCTGCCAGCCCAGTCGTCTCCATGAACCTCCTTTCCTACAATTTCTACCCAGGGATTGAGGATTATTAATAAAAAGAAAAGGAATTGAGTGCTCCTGGGTTCACCTTACAGCTCTGCACTTTAATAGCAGTGTGAATCAGGATCAGCAATCTTCTTTCTTTGTCTGTACAATGGGGATAACACTAATGCTTATCTTTTAAGGATATGGTGACATAATGTTTATGAAGTTGCTTTATAAACTCTAAAGTAAAATTGCTAAAAATAAAGCATGCCTGCTAGGAACTACTTTTTTTTTTTTTTTTTTTTTTTTTTAGAACGTAGCACTGTAAATCTTCTAGTTTCATGTTGTTTTTGCTGGAAATAGTCTATTCTGGAAGAGGCAGCATGTGTGATGGCGGAAAAATTCAGGGTTTTTTTTTTTTCCGCCTAGCTCTGCCATTTACTTAATTTTGTGGCCTTGGGAAAGTCACTTGATCTGGCATCCCACAGGGTCCCATACTCTACGGGCCCTGCATTTGGGGTTTAATGTTCTGTGGTTGCTGTTTTGAAGTTCTTCCTAATTTTTTTCTTTGAGTTTGTGTGTTATAAGTGAAGTCTGAAGGGACAACAGAGCATGCGCCAGGCTTGGCACCTTAGATCATGGGAGGTCTTGCTTCCTGCTGCATCTTCAGGATGGGTTCTGCAAGAGACCATCTTCATTGGTCTCTCTATCTTTAGTCCTGTCCAACCTCCCTTTCTCTGTTGAGTCCTAAAATTGCTGCCATCCTTCACTCCTAGCAGGAGTCTGGGTGCTGGCAGAGGGAGGGCTTGGGTGGGTCACTCAAACCCATGGCACCTTGGGGCCGAGCATGGCATCGCCCATCCCCACCCTAACAGGTAGCACCATACCAAATCAAATGGGTGACCAGCCAGAAGCTATCCCAATCCAGATATCAAGCATGTCCTGATGAAGAGGTTTAAAAATCCTTGGAGAGGGGATCCCCTGTCTGCTATGGATGGAGGTAATGGGGCACTGGATAAAAGAGATGCCTGGTTAGGTTTTCCGGGACCCTGCTTTATCCAGGACACTGTGGTAGTCAGGAGAGTGGTGGAGGCCTGGCAGTGGGGCACCTGTGCCCTGCACAGGAGGCACGGTCCAGGGTACCTGCATGGGGCTGCACTCTCACAAGTGTCTTGTGCCTTGGAATGCTCCTTTGGCTGGCTCCATGCCTGGAGCATTCTCCCTCCTTCTAACCGTCCTGGGTTTGGCCTGTATTTGTCTTTTTTGACCAGCTCAAGGCATCCTTTGGATAAAAACACAAAATATAAACTGGGGAATTTGGTATTCCTTCATAGGAGTTAAATGCTTTAATATTTTCGTCTAAAAGTAGCATTGCACAATATAAAAATGAATGACAAAATTCATGCTAATAACATAAAATTTTAATGTTTCTTTATACAGAACATTAAATAGTAAATAAAAAACACCATGACAAGTCTAAAGAGAGACCACAAAAGGAAGGAAAGAGGTTTGTATGGATTTGTAATGGCACTTTTTCCCCTGCCTTTTGAATAGGTGGCCCCACATTTTCATTTTGGACTGAGCTCCACACATTATGTAGCTGGCTGTGCTCCCAGGATGTAAGGTTTGCATAATCACCTGGTCCTTGCTTCACTTCACAGGTATATTTGCAGCAGGTCTGCTTGCAGTTGGTAAGCTCAGTTAAGCAACATAGTTGGACTGACTCAAGAATAGCTTACCATCCAATGATCTGTGGGTTTATCTTTACCTTTCCAAGTGGGTAGAAAAGGAGTAATGGGAGCCATTCCCTTGGAAACTACTGAGGTCATTTAACCTCAGTAGTTTACTGAGGATGATGCTTCACTAGATGTTAATTAGAGATCATTTCCATTTTTAGTTTTAGTTCTAGAGGTTGCCTTAAAAATTATGAGGGCAACAGGAAACACTGAACTTGCCTAGACTTCTGGGGCTTCTTTATTCATTCACTTATTCATTCACCCATTCAATCATTCCCTCCTTCACTCACACTATCATTTCACAACATTTACTGAAGTGCTACCATGCTGCCCACACTTTAAGTATTGAGAATTCAAAAGTGATTGAGGCAGTCTCTCTCCTAAAGAAGCTCAAAGTCACTGGGGGAGGGGTAAGGTGGAGGTGGGATCAGAAGGCACATAAAGAGATTATTTTTATTATTATTTTGAGACAGAATCTTGCTATGTCACACAGGCTGGAGTGCAGTGGCATGATCTTGGCTCACTGCAACCTCCACCTTTCAGGTTCCAGTGATTCTCCTGCCTCAGCCTCCCGAATAGCTGGCATTACAGGCACATGCCACCACGCCTAGCTAAGTTTTGTATTTTTAGTAAAGATTGGGTATCGCCATGTTGGCCAGGCTGGTCTCAAACTCCTGACCTCAAGTGATCCACCCGCCTCAGCCTCCTAAAGCGCTGGGATTACAGGCATCAGCCACAGGGCCTGGTCAAAGAGACTATTTTTTTGATGCAGCACATACAATGATTATGGCTATACAGAGAAAAGATTCCTGAAGTACACAGCTTTGGATCAGGAAAGACATTTTGGGAAGGGGAACATCTCTGCTACCTGCTAAGTGATGAGGAAAAGTTAACTAGAATACAGACAATGGTTGAAGCAAGAGAGAGAAGGCACTGCATAGATCGGTTGCAACACGAACAGGGCAATGAGAAAAGAAACGGTATGGTGAGAGTGAAAACCAATAAGCAGTTTACAGTTAACCAGGTGGAAGAAACAGTGAGGGAGAGACCAGGTAGCGAGCCTTATAAGCGACGATGTGAAGTGGGCTTCATCCTGTGGTTCTGGGCAGTTGGCAAGTTGTTTTATTCCTGGAAGGGAGATGGCTGGATTTACAATGTAGAGTGCAAACTCCCGTGGCTATCTGAAGTGTGGAATTGAAGGGCTAAAACTGGAGGTTGGAAGCCCATTTAAAGAGCTCTTGCAGCCATAATACAAGAGACAATGAAGATCTGGACTAGGACAGCAGCAGCAGGAGTGGTGATGATTAAAGAAATATTACACAGTCAAAACCGACTGAACTTGATTATTGATTAAATATAGGTATTGGTAGAAGACAAGTGTTAAGAATAACTGTCAGCGCTCTTGTTTGGGTAACTGATGGTTAAGGAGTCGGGTGAGAAACAGACTTTCAGAGCAGGTAGAGGGTTTGGAGGTACAGTGTTTTGTTTTTGTTTCTGAGACAGCGTCTCACTCTATTACCCAGGCTGGAGTGCAATGGCATGATCTCGGCTCACTGCAACCTCCACCTCCCGGGTTCAAGCAATTCTTGTGCCTCAGCCTACTGAATAGCTGGGATTACAGATGACAGCCACCATGCCCAGCTAATTTTTGTATTTTTAGTAAAGACAGGGTTTCACCATGTTGTCCAGGCTGCTCTTGAACTCCTGATCTCAGGTGATCCACCCACCTCGGCCTCCTAAGGTGCTGGGATTACAGGCGTGAGCCCCTGCGCTCAGCCTTGAGGTGCAGTGTTCTGTTTGGGACATGCTTAGGGGTCTATGGAACTGGAAGGAGGGGATGTTAGCAGAAAGTGAGAGGAGGCTGAAGTTTGGGGAGAGGTTCAGGCTAATGTAGATTTGGGGATGATCAGGGCTGAGGTGGTAGCTGTATGAAATGGATAAATGCGGCACTGAGAAGAATGGGGAAATGCCATGAGAGAAAGAAGGAAAAGATGAAAAGTAATGAGGAAAAGAGGGAGAGTGTGTTGTCTCAGATGCCAAGAGGGTAACGAGTTTCATGAATAAGGATATGAACCAACTGTTAAATATGGCAGAGAAGTCTTAATGGAAGTAGAAAAGGCCCTTTGGTTTGGTAAAATACAGCAGCTCATGAGGACCCCAGGAGGAGTCTTTCTGAGAGACTTTCCATTGTGGGTACAAAAGCCAGATTAGAGGATTGTGAGACAGAAGGGGTGGAGACAATGAATGTAGATGACTGTTTTGAGAAATCTGAATGAGTAAGGGAGGAGAAAATGTGCAGCACAGCTGGAGAAGGAACAAGATCACAGGAAGTTGCTTTATTTTCTTCTTCTTTTTTTTTTTTTCACTCATAAGAATAGGAGGTGACTGGGCGCACTGGGTCATGTCCGTAATCCCAGCTTTTTGGGAGGCTAAGGCAGGGAGATTGCTTGAGCCCATGAGTTCGAGAACAGCCTAGGCAACATAGGAAAACCCCATCTCTACAAAAAATAAAAAAGTTAGCTGGGCATGGTGGCATGCACCTGTAGTCCCGGCTACTC
This sequence comes from Nomascus leucogenys, assembly GCF_006542625.1. Classification (NCBI taxonomy): domain Eukaryota; kingdom Metazoa; phylum Chordata; class Mammalia; order Primates; family Hylobatidae; genus Nomascus; species Nomascus leucogenys. The sequence goes on along the minus strand of NC_044390.1, from coordinate 6,384,246 downwards.
CGGGGGCTGATGTGGGAACATCATTTGATCCTGGGAGGCAGAGTTTGCAGATCATACCACTGCACTCCAGGTTGGGTGACAGAGCAAGATCCTGTCTCAAAAAATAAAAAAAATAAAAAGAATAGGAGACTCTTAGCTGGGCATGGTGGTTCACACTGTAGTCGTGGCCACTCGGGAGGCTGAGATGGGAGGGAAAATTTTTTGAGGTCAGGAGGTTGAAGCTGCAGTGAGCTATGATCATGTCACTGCTCCCCAACCTGGGCGACTGATAGATATGTGTTTCGAAAAGATAACGCTCAGAGCAGGTTGAAACCCTGTCTCTTTGCTATTGTGAATAGTGCCACAACAAACATACGTGTGCATGTGTCTTTACAGCAGCATGATTTATAGTCCTTTGGGTATATACCCAGGAATGGGATGGCTGGGTCAAATGGTATTTCTAGTTCTAGATCCCTAAGGAATTGCCACACTGACTTCCACAATGGTTGAAAGAAAATGTGGCACAGATACACCATGGAATACTATGCAGCCATAAAAAATGATGAGTTCACGTCCTTGGTAGGGACATGGATGAAACTGGAAAACATCATTCTCAGTAAACTATCACAAGGACAAAAAACCAAACACCGCATGTTCTCACTCATAGGTGGGAATTGAACAATGAGAACTCATGGACACAGGAAGGGGAACATCACACTCCGGGGACTGTTGTGGGTTGGGGGGAGTGGGGAGGGACAGCATTAGGAGATATACCTAATGCTAAATGACAAGTTAATGGGTGCAGCAAACCAACACGGCACATGGATACATATGTAACAAACCTGCACATTGTGCACATGTACTCTAAAACCTAAAGTATAATAATAAAAATAAATAAATAAATAAATAAATAAATAAAAAAGAAACCCTGTCTCTTCAAACAATAATTGAAAAAAAAAAAAAAGGAGACACTTAAGAGAGTTTGCAGGCAGCAGGTAAAGCACTAGTGGAGAGGTAAGTTGGATCCACAGGAGAGGGAAAGGAAAACTGCTGGAGGTAGGAGGGGTAGGCCTTGAGTGAGATAAAGGGCCTGGAGGAGGGAAGCAAGGATGGGTGAGATGTAGAATCCTTACTCCTGAAGCCCTTCACTGCTGATACTTCTGCTATCCTTGGCATATGACAATTTCTCAAGCTGAGGTCAATGCCATTGTGTCAATTGCGTAGTAATTCTCTTTCTTGGGGATTCCTATAAAAACTCCCTCATAACAATTCCCCAAGTCTCTAGTCTTACCTTGACACCCCTCAGTCTTACACAATTCCTTGCTATTTTGACTAGTTTGAGGTTACCCATCATGAACTCCTTTGACATCTCTCCTATCTTGATTTATGTACTCTTCTTGATCTCATTTTTTCCTGCAATGTTAAAAATTCTACTGATCTTTCAAGGTCCAACTCAATTGATATCCCTTATCTATGTCTCGCTTTCATCTTACATATACATTTTTAAATTACTTGATGTCTTTTATGTTATGTTATAAGCTACTTTAAATACTTTTTAGAACAAGGAAGGGATTCAACCAACCTATCAATCGTCATGATACCTTTTCTTATCTCATCTTCTTTTCATCTTCTTCATCTTTTTGACTTATTTTTATATCATTCCTCTACGAAACTATTAAACCCCTTAAGCGCAAGTAAATGTTTTTTGCACCTGCTCTAGTATGACAATGCATTATACATAATACCTACCTACTACAATTAATAAACTGTAAGCTCCTGGAGGACAAGAATTTAGGAGCTAGCTAGCTAGCTAGAGATGAATACATATGCAGAGATATATTTACATTCTCTCAAGTGTACCAATTTAATCTAATACTTACTATATACTTGCTAGCAATTAAGGATATATAAAGATAAATAAATCAAAACACAGTCTTTGTCTTCCAAGGGTGCCAATCCAGTGTGGCAATCAGAGAATGAGAGGGCTTGAATGACACACTGATAAAATTGGTCTGTATTCTGCTAGGTTTCTTGCAGAACTTAGGGCAGAGGATATTAATAGATATGTGTCTTGAAAAGATAATGCTCAGAGCAGGATGAAGGATGAATTTGAAAAGAATGAGATTGGGGGTAGGCAGATCTATGAGGAGGCTTTTGCAATAGTGCAGATGACAGATAATAAAGATCAAGTGAGGGCAAGTTGGTTACAGATGAGATATTGAGTGTACATGCGTGTATGTGTATGTTGGGGGAGTGAGGTTGTGGTGCGCAAGAATAAGTGTCCAGAAGTTATTTGCTAATCTTACTTTTTAAAAGACATTAAATGGTAAACAGTAGTAATAACTATAGCCTATTACATATTGTGTAACACATTTCTCTAGATTGGCCTTAGGCAATATTGAGATCTGTTCCATTTCACCACTTAGGATCCTCTATGCCCGATTTTGGCACTTTGTTCTATATGATCAGCTATTTGTTCTTCTCTTATTATTTCAGGTCTCAAATTTTGATCATCCTATGAGCCCATATATCCTTCAGAGCAAGACAATGTGAATAGGCATCGTTGCACTTGGTAGATGGTTAGGCAAATAGTGGATGCCAAATAAATTCTTGTGGAATTGAATGGTATTACCTGGAGTTCCCTGAAGGTTGTACGTCCTCTTACTCCTTGGCCTTTGGAACGTCCTTCTCTATACCTGGAATTCTTCCTCTCTCTCTTTACCTCCTCTGACTACTGTCTCTTTATCTCACTTTGACCTTCCTAGTTCTGTTTATCACTTCCTCTGAGAGTTGTTGCTTGATGCCCCTGCACTGGGTTAGCAGCTTTTGCTAAGTAGTCCACAGAATCATCTACTTATGTGTTTCTCTGCCAGCTCTATAAAGACAGACTAGACTACCTTGCGGTAATTTGTTCAGTATTTTATCCCCAGGTTGAGCACAGCACCTGTCATACAGTAGACGTTCAGTAAGTATTTGTTAAATGAACATGGTTTTGTGGGGTTTTATTTGTAAATCTGAACATTTTGAAATTTGAATCTTCAAATAGCTGGACATAAAGTGCTAGATCCATCCAGAGGAAACAAATAATGGGAGGCCATCTAGAAAAGTATTTCATTCTTTATGCTATTAAATTCAGTAGAAATTAGTTATTATATTTTTTGAGCATTTTTATGCAATTAACACTCTGGAGAACACTAAGACAGTTCAAATTTCACCTTTCTATCCTGCCCCCCAATAGCATGCAAAATATCTGCTTGGGTACCCGTGTTTTCATGTGTACACACTAGCATCTTCAGTTGATAAGTTCCTGTGGGGCAGGAACAGTAAACACCTCAGAATTAGAAAGCAAAAGTGACAGCAAAAACACGACAACATCAGAAAACCAGATTCTATGTCAGAAAGTCTTAGGGGGTGTAGCTTTAGTGTTTTGCAGACAATCCAATGTCACAGGCAATACTAATTCCCTTGCTCTGGGGCATTTATTAAAAACAAAATTTTGGGGGAGGCTGAGGCAGGCAGATCATGAGGTCAGGAGATCGAGACCATCCTGGCTAACACGGTGAAACCCCATCTCTACTAAAAAATACAAAAAATTAGCCAGGCGTTGTGGTGGGTGCCTGTAGTCCCAGCTACTCGGGAGGCTGAGGCAGGAGAATAGGGTGAACCCAGGAGGCAGAGCTTGCAGTGAGCCGAGATCGTGCCACTGCACTCCAGCCTGGGCAAAAAAGCGAGACTCTGTCTCAAAAAAACAAAAACAAAACCAAAATTTTACTTCCTACTGCCTGGTACCATATTATGCAGTAGAGACAGAGGGGTTAAGGAAATCAGGCATAGTCCTTGTTCTCATGTAGTTTATAGTTAAGGAGTGAGAGAACTGGTGGTGACCTGATTTTGAAGAGGTTGATTCAGGTCAAGGCCCAATTTTGAAGCTGGTCTCCAACAAGAAGAGTGGTTTCTAGGAATATAGCTCTGCACAAGTAAATACATATCCCTCAGACAGTCTGTGACATGGAGTGAGAAACCCTCCCTGACAGATCCTTTACTAGGGATCTCTGCAAGGGCTCAGATCTCGACTTCGATAGAAATGCTCATTGGTACTATCTGAGGATGATTTTTTCCAAGAGGCACTAGGAGATCAATTACTACTGGCGGCCTAATTTGCAAGATAAAGCAATTTCCCATCATTCTAGTATCTTCACAACCACAGTCTACTTCAGCATCATCAGCCAGCATCATGGCATAGTGGAAAAAAAATTTGGAAAAGCGAAAAAGTCACAGATCAGAAGTTCTTATAGCTAAGATGCTGCTATGTGCTTCTTGTTAAAATCCAGAGTTAGGACAAGGGTCAGAGGATTCTTGTCCTTCTACACTTGAGTGGCCTGCAGCCATGTATTCTTCTAAATCATGTTTTGAATTTTGTCTTGAAAGATAATGTTTTAAGAGTGCTAAGCCTATATACTCATACAACAGAAATAATATGTGTGATAAAGTTGGGCAAGAAGTGCTTTTAAAGTTGTCAGTTTCTAAAGGTGTTTTTTTTAAAATGGGTACTTAATAGTTATACCTATTTATGGGATATATGTGATATCTTGATACAAGCATACAAAGTGTAATGATCAAATCAGTATCCATCATCTCAAGCATTTATCATTTCTTTGTGTAAGGAACACTCCAATCCTACTCTTTTCGTCATTTTTGAATACACAAGAAATTGTTAATCATAGTTGCCTTATTGTGCTTCAAAAAAGTTGTCTTTTAGGTTGTCTTAAAATTTGGTTACTAATTGATAACACTAGTCAGAATCATGATTTATATTCTGTAGAACATTGTTTTTCATTTAGCTTTCAGTTATAATACCTCACAGAATAATAAAGGCTGATAGGTTAAGTGTCTTGGTCCTATCTTGAGAATAATGGTTGGGCAAGAACTATAGTCCAGACGTCTGCTCTAGCTGCAATGTTTCCCCTCCCTACTCCATTACAGCACAGTGATGGATGAATGATGGATGCTGCAGCAAATGTAATTACAGTAAAATCAGGATATAAAAACAACTAATATAGTGAAAATATACAAATTAATAATAAATATAAAATACATGCATCTTTAATATTAAGATGTAATATAATTTATAAATTAATATAGCAAATACAGTAATATCTAATGGACAGTGACCCCATCACCCCACTTTTACACCTGCCTCTAAGAGCTGTTTCTTGTTTTTGAAGGGGAGCAGCTACACCCTCACTCTTTGGGTTGCAGTGCCGTGTAGAAGTGATGAGAATGGGAAACTGATACACTCCTGCACAGAGAAGCCAATCTGAATGACAGATGATTAATTAGAAACCTCCACCGTGCTGCCCCAGACTTATAAATGAAGTGCAAATTAAAATGTTAGATAGACATACTCAACAGCCCGTAACATCACAAGGACTGTCTTTGGGGTATCTATTTCTATAAAAAGAAAATCTGGCATTCCTTTTCAGAACATTAGACCAAAGTAGAGGATAATGAAAACAGAAATGCCTTATGCAGTATTAATAATCTTTATACTCAGAGGATTCAGTGGAAACTAGTAACTAAAAAAGATTAGCTTTGCATCAAGACCAAGCTATCCAGAAATCGCCCGGCCTGGGATGCAGATTCACTCCCTTAAATGAGTTGTAACACAGGCTCACTTGTAGGTTAGCCACAATTTTCTTGCAGTTCAGTTCCTTCCTCTGTCAGGTTGCAATAATGAGATGAATTCCTGCAAGAAGTACTCCCAGAAAGACAAGGGGAGGTCTGAGCAGATAAATAACACAGATATCTAGAGAACAGAAGTGCTAGACAAAGAGAGAAATAAACACACACAATGATTAAAACAAAGATTTTTTTAAACCATAGCGACATTACACTTATCTCAATCTTTAAAATCCAGGATATCTATATCTTTGTGTATTTCTCACTGAAACTTTCCCTGGGCCTCCCAGGAAGAACATAAAGAATACAGAATAGGTTCATTTTCTTACAGATTAAGAGATGTGAGGCTCCAAAGACCTTATCCTGGTAACATAGTTACATTACCACAAGAGCAGCATCTTTAATCCCTATGATTCCTACTCCAGTCACTCTTTTCCAGTGAACCCTCATAGTAGGTGATGACGCTGAAAGAGGTACAGAAGATTCAGCTTGTGAAGATAAGCCGGATGACAGAAAATGCACTTTGTGCAAACTTCCATGCAGTGATCACAATGCATTTTAGCCAGTGGTTCAGTTCTCTCTCTCTCCAACTAGACTATGTACCTTGAGGATAGAAACCATCTGTCCACCTAATGTCCCCAGTAGTCAGCACAGTAACTAACACATAGTAGTCAATTAATATTTGAAGAATGTATAAATGAATGAATGAAAGCATGAATGGATCTGGAAAAGTTGCCATCAGGAATTGGGGCCCTGAAGAAAGAATGGGGTTCATAAATAACATTCAGCAATCATAGTCACTGAATTGGGTACTAATATTAGTGAAAATAATAGAGACAGTAAAACCAATTATAAATAGATAAGGTAGTGTTTGTTCTGTTTTGTTTCATAAAAGATTGACAATTTTATTTATGAACACAGGATTTGAGCTAAAAAGAGAACAAATAAGAAGGTAGGTGACTAAAGAAATGGTTGCCAAGAAAAAGTATGAAACAGTTTAGAACAGAGAAGAGGATACAGAGACAATTGTAAAGGTGTTTGACAGAAAAGGGGAAAAGGAGAAAAGAAAAGCTTTCAGTAGGACATTTTATGGGCATAATAGGGTTCTTCTTTAGGGCATTTCAGAAGTTGAGAGAGCAAAGATGAGAACTCAAGAGACATGGAATGGACAAAAGAGAAAGGGAGGCGAGATACATGGTACTGACCACTCATAGGGAATGAGGAAGGGAAGTAAATGGCCTCAAAGAAGTCATAGCCGTCATCAAGCAGGAAATGCCTCCTGTCATGCAGGTGGAATTAAAGCTTAAATGTGAACTGATGGTCTATCTTCAGCTTCTTTCTCTTCTCACTCTGATACCTGCCCTCAAGGTTGCTCCCTGGCTGGCCAGGGAACTCACACTGAGCTGTAGAATGTTCCCAAGCTCTGGACCTTTCTGTACTGTTATTCAATCATCAGCACTTGCCTAGCTTCTGTCCCATTCTCTCGGGATGCCTGTTTTTATTAAATGACAAAGGAAGTTAATTGGTTCATCAAGTAAAGCAATTCCTATTGTGGGCTTAGCTGGCTACTAGTTACCTTACCTATTACATATAACAGCAGTGAAATAAACATAAAGGAAGGAATGGGTGGGCTTTCATTACATGCCAGGCCCTGAGCTAGATGCAGTGGAGTATGGCAGAACAGGACATGGGCTTTGGAGACAGACACACCCAAGACTAATTTCCTAGTTATAAGCTTGAGGAAGTTATCTCCTAGGGTTCTTGGATTTTTCATCTGTAAAATATGAGGAATAATTTCTTCACCCTCAATTTCCTCCTCTATGAAACAGCGATAATGTTGCCTACTTCGCAGGGTTCAAAATACATGTAAGTGATAATAATGTTATTTACTATTTATTCATTTATCCCCACTTTAAAAAGGAAAAGCTGAGGCACAGAGATGTAAGGTGAGACTAAGGTCACCCAGCTGGGAAATTCTAGAGCTGGCATTTAAATCTAGCATTTGTCTTCATGCACTTACCCAACACACTATGTCATCTTAACCAATACACTAAAGCATCATTAGATGTTTCCATCTACAGTCCCTTACAGTGGGGAAACACTTTGATATTCACCAATCTCATTTAACCCTCACAGCACCTCTGTGCAGTACTAACATCTTGCTTTAAGATGAGGAAAGGAAAGCTCAGAGAAGGTAACTGTGGCCAAAACTCAACACAGGCCCAGAGAAGGGAACACCAGCCAAAACTCAAAGAGTTAATTAGTGACAGAACTTGAAATTAGATGTAGGGTTTATGACCACAAATATAAATATAAGAAAGACAGCCAACTCTGGGCACAGAGTAGATGCCCACATCTTTACTAGTTATCTAGGTGGTATTTCTACACTGCTTTTAAAGTTCTCTGACAGCAAAGCTGAAACCTGGCTAGATGTTGTCAGATAGATGAGAAACTGCAAGTGAAGGTGTGAGTTCAATGAGTGGATTTTAACCCTAACTTCAGGAGTACTGGTCAATTATCCCTTACTGAGTGTTGCTATCAGCCCACGGTAAAATAAATTAGATTTTTAAGAAGGTGCAAAATTGCCACTATAAAATCAGATAAGCCTACTGCAGTTGGGAATAAATTCTATCATAGAAATACATCTTGCCTGATATCAAAGGAAGCCAAGAAACCATGCCAAGAGTTGGATGAAAACTGACATTTTCTGCTGTGGAGACAGAAGTGGTAGCACTGATTGGAGAATTATATTTTGAAGAGTTCTAAAATGTTTATCATCATTCTAGGTCATTTATTCATTTACCCTTTTAATGCTCATTTCTTTTGTGCCACTAGGTCGAGCTTAAAAGCAAAGAATGAAAATTCACTGTGTTTTTATATATTAATATGAAGCAGGAAGTTTATTGCTTGGTTTGAAAAATAAAAGTGTTTCTGAGAAATATTAGAACACTAAATGTTCTTTCAGAAACATGTCTTTTGTCATTAATAAGGATGCTGGGTGTATCTGAGCACGTTATGAATTTGTACTTTTTTTTGTTTGATAACTTCCTGTAACTTAAAGTATTTCAAGAAGGGAAAAAGCTGATAAATCTATTAACATTGCCATTGCTTCACTGTATTGATTGCCCCATTATGTTTCTTTCTAGACTTGACTCAGGCATCTCCTTCTCCAGGATGCCTTTTCTGCTCTCCATTCTAATTAAGATGGCCTTCCTCTGTGCTCCAGGAGCATTTACACAAACCACTATCCATCACTGCCCTTATCACACTGCATCTAAGCTACCTGCCCGCACATCTGTGCCCCCTGGAAGGCAATCAGGACAATAACCATGGCTTATATTCCACCTGGTGTCCTCAGCACCTGGCATGGAGCCAGAACTCAGCAAATTTTTACCAAAGAACACTGAATTTTAAAACCTGACTATAGAATGGCAGAATGCTCCTTCTGCCTCCACAAAATTCACTTTCAAGTTGAACAATTATATTAAAAATTCCATTTTCTAATGGCATCAGAGACCTGCAAAGTTAAAGAAAAAGCAAGTCTTATTTCCAGGCCAGAACTTATTTCCCAGGTCCTCACTATTTGGCTTATATAATATTAAAAGGTATTTTTAAGAGTATAATTTCTATTTCTCAGGCTTGAAGGATACTTTTGTTAGTGTCCTCATAGCTTTCTATTTTGGCTTTGCATCCAGAGAAATGAAAGAGGCTTGACTCAGCTGCCGCTTAATACTGCACAAGCCTGAGAGAGAAGACTATTATATAAGCTAATGTGTATTTTAAGGTTTTTTTTTTTTCATAGCCAATACCTAAATGCCACCTTCCAACCTCAAGAAAGTGCTGAACCCCAGTGTGTGGGAAAGCGAGTTCCCCTACATGGCTCTGTATTCCTTATAAGTATAAAAAATAAAAGCAGTTGATTAAGGGTTAGCAATTTTCTTTTCTTTCTTTACACGTACTTGTAATTCATTTAATGCAGGAAGTGGGCTGAGTTTTCTTGTTCTTTCCAATTCAACTGTCAGGGAGCTTTCTTGCCAGCCTGCTATGGTTACCATGGCAACAAGGCGATGGTGGCAGTAATATGATCTCATATGCCTTGTGTCAATAGCATCAGATCATCACGCTTGAGGATAATTTTGACAATAAGCTTCAGATATAGATTCAGGATATATTACCATTTGATTGATTTACCAGAAATACTGAGCAATTATAGCCCTAAACTTCTAATAAAAGCATGTTCACAAAGGTTAGCGTTTTTCCCTAGATATTATATGGCATTGTGAAATTAGTAAATTGCTTTCATGTATCTGCTTCGATTGTCATTAGGCAGGACAGATATAATCATCCCCATTTTATAGAAGAGGAAGTAAAGGCCCGTGCAATGTGCTGTGTAAGGTGGTAAAAGCAACTCCACAGTGAAGCTGAAACTTCAACTTGGAGGCTTCTGGCATCAGAATCACACTTTCCTAACGCCTGTGTTAAGAATTCATGGGTATTATCAAAATGTTCTTAGATGCATAGGTTAGACCCTGGAATGTCTGAATTAAAATAATGTAAATGTATCTATGATAAATAACTACTAGTTTGAGAATACTAGTATTTTATATTTGGGTAATGCTTCATACATTTTATATCTCCCATTACACCTTCCTTTCCTAAGGCTTTTCTGACACTAGATGCACAAATAGATACTTATCTCTTTCTCCTATTTATCAACGTCTTGTCTTTTTTTTTGCTATTAGTGACATTTATTTTTCCATTGTGAACTCCTTGAAAGTAGGGATCATGTTATTCATTCTTGGAAGGTCCCTGATCCTGGCACAGTATGTATGGTGGATCTGTTATGTATCAGGTACTGTACATAATATGTACCAGGTACATAACAGATACACCATAAATGCTTGTTACCTGTTAAATTGAATTCATCTGACACCCACGAACCCCATGAGGTAAGTACAGCTGGCATTATGATCCACTATTTTAATAAAGTGTAAATAGAGGTCATGGATATATCATGGGCAATTAAATTCTTCCCACTCCTAGCCATGTGCTCTTTCCATGTCAGACTGTTTGCTTTATTCTTTCATTGTTTCTCTTTCATTCATTAATTCATCAAACTTCTATTGGTTGCTCTTTCTATATCAAGCATTGCTACAGATAATGGGTTACAAAGATAAATAAGACACAATCCTCACCACCAAAGGGCTCACAGATAATGCAGATAATTTTCTGCCTAGGCAAGTAGTAAAATAAAACCTTATATGGAACTTCGAGTATGCATTATATTATTTCCCAACTTTATTGGCTCTTTAAAATGTATCTTGAGAATATGTTTCAAGTCCCTCTTTAATGCAGTGTTTTAGAACTGGATAAGCCTTGAGCCATTGCCAATACAGGGTGATACTAATTCTGCATCTTCATTTTTTTTCTTGGGCATAAAATCAGCATTTCCAACATCCCACAGAATCCCTAAACTTAACGTGTCCTAAATGAAACTCAGTATCTGACCTGAACGAATGGGAAGTGGCAGAAAAAGGCAGATGGTCAGGGTGAGATGCCAGACTCTGCCATTTGATATGACTTTGAGTCAGTTACACCATGTAGGGGTTTCTTCGTTAGTATCTGGCATGAAACACAGTGTTCAAAATACTTCTTAAATGTATTAATTAATGAATGAGTTGTCAAAGAGGATGAAAAATGATAACATAAAATAGGGATACCTGAAACAGTGTTAGCATTAGGAAGTACTCGATAAACATCTTTTAAAGAGTGGACTAAATATAAATGATTCAGTTCTTCTACCTGAAACATATTAAATTGCCAAGACAAAACTTCTAAGTTATCTTTGTCTCTTTCCACATCATAGAGTCAGGTTTATTTCACCTCTGCAATGTCTTGGACTTGTGCCTTTCTCTTCATCCAATAGCATGATTTGATCCAACCCTCACCCTTTCACTAGTAGACTCTCAGAGAAGGTCCTTGACTGAACTTCCTCTCTTTCCAGGGTCTCCCATTCCACCTTACTGGTGAAACTCTTATTTTTAAAGGATAACTAGGAGCGTATAACTCTTCTGGCCAGAGATTTTGTATTGCTTTGTATATTCTAATTAAGAAACTTTTTAGAATGGCAATCAAGATCCTCTAAAAGGTGATCTTTAGTTATACCTATAGTCATTCCTTTCCATATACTCTAGGTTTTAGCTTCCCCTACACACACTTTTGGACTTTTAAGTTTTCTTCCTTTATTCCTAGTTAGTGGAGTAGTAACAGCTTTGTAATATTTTTGCACAACACTTTGCAATTTGTAAGGAACTGATATATGTTTATAATGAAACTTTGTGATAACCTCAGAGTAGGTGGATATGATCATTTTCATTTCACCAATTGGGAAATTGAAAACCAGAGAGTTAAATCATACAGATTCTCATAACCTTTATGAGAATTCTATTGGAAAATATTTGTGTCTATGATGATTGCTTAACCATGGAATACTTGAATCAAACTCTTTAAATTAACAACTGTGACTTCAAAATGCTAATGATTGACATTTGTTCAGCTCGTTAGCCCAGAGGCTAATCATGATGCTTTTCTTCTGCATAGCAAAATAAACTATCAACAGAGTAAATAGACAACTACAGAATGGAAGAAAATATTTGCAAACTATGCATCTGACAGAAGTCTAATATACAGCATCTATAAAGAATTTAAACAGGGTGGGCATGGTGGCTCACACCTATAATCTGAGTACTTTGGGAGGCCGAGGCTGGTGCCTCACTTGAGATCAGAAGTTCGAGACCAGCTTGGCCAAGATAGTGAAGCCCCATCTCTACTAAAAATACAAAAATTAGCTGGGCATGGTGGCGTGTGCCTGTAATCCCAGCTACTCAGGAGGCTGAGGCAGAAGAATTGGTTGAACTTGGGAGATGGAGGTTGCAGTGAGCCGAGACTGCACCACTGTACTCCAGCCTTGGTGACAGAGCAAGACTCTGTCTCGAAAAAAAAAAAAAAAAAAAGAACTTAAATTCACAAGAAATAAACAAATAACTCCATTAAAAAGTGGCAAAGGATATTAAACATACTTTTCTAAAGAAGACATACATGGAGCCAAGAATCATATGAAAAAAAGCTCATTATCACTGATCATTAGAGAAAACGCAAATCAAAACCACAATAAGATGCCATCTCACACCAATCAAAATGGCTATTATTAAAAAGTAAAAAAATAACAGATGCTGGTGAGGTTGCAGAGAAAAGGCAGCACTTATACACGGTGGGATCATAAATTTATTCAACCCTTGTGGAAAGCAGTACGGTAATTCCTTAAAGAGCTAAAAGCAGAACTACTATTTGACTCAGCAATCCTATTACTGGGTATATACCCAGAGGAATATAAATCATCCTCCCATAAAGACACATGCATGCGATGTTTATTGCAGCAGTATTCACAATAGCAAAAACAGAATCAACTTAAATGCCCATCAATGACAGATGGAATAAAGAAAATGTGGTAAATTTACACCATGGAATACCACGCAGCCACAAAAAAGAACAAGATCATGTCTTTTGTGGGAACATGATGGAGCTGGAGGCCATTATCCTTAGCAAACTAATGCAGGAACAGAAAACCAAATACCGCATGTTCTGCTTTGTAAGTGGGAGCTAAATTATGAGAACTCATGAATACAAAGAAGAGAATAACAGACACTTGGGCCTCCTTGAGGGTGATGGTTGGGAGAAGGGAGATGAGCAGAAAAAATAACTGTTGGGTACTAGGCTTAGTACCTGGGTGACAAAATAATCTGTACAACAAACCCTCGTGACACTAGTTTACCTATGTAACAAACCTGCATATGTACCCCACAACCTAAAATAAAAGTTAAAAAAAAATGATGTTCTTGGCTGGGTGCAGTGGCTCACACCTGTAATCCCAGCACTTTGGGAGGCTGAGGTGGGTGGATCACTTGAGGTGAGGAGTTTGAGACCAGCGTGACTAACATGGTGAAACTCTGTCTCTACTTAAAAAATACAAAATTAGCCAGGTGTGGTGGCACATGCCTGAAATCCCAGCTACTTGGGAAGCTGAGGCAGGAGAATCACTTGAACCCAGGAGGCAGAGGTTGCAGTGAGCTGAGATTGCACCATTGCACTCCAGCCCGGGCAACAAGAGCGAAACTCCATCTCAAAAAAAAAAAAAAAAAAAAAAAAAAATGATGCTCTTAAGCTAGATTGCCTGTGTGGAATCCTGGCTCTACTATTTCCTAGCTGTGTGGTCTTGGATAGATTACTTAATCTCTCTGTCCTTCAATTTCCTCATCATTAAACTGGGGATACCAATAGTTTCTATTGTGTAGGATTGCTGCAAGGATTAGTGGATTTTATGTGCGTAAAGTGCTAGAATAATATCTGACACATAGCAAGCACTCCTAAATGTTGCTACCCTTAAAGACACAACCTAAGAACTTCTTTGGCTAGTCCCTGGTCTGAGAAGGAAAATCAATTACTTCCTCATTGGTGCTACCTTGTTTGGGTCTTCTCTACTGGGGACACTATAGCTGCTTCAGGGTGTTGGCTCAGGATAGGTTCAGAATATCTGAATCTACTTATTAGGGCCAGTCACTGAGTTTCCCTAAGCCTCATTCACCATTTGAAAACATTTTCCTCATGGGATTGTGGTGATCATTTTATTAACTAGTACATATAAGGCATCTAGTGCTTGGCATGGAGTAACTAATCAGTAAAATTTAGTGACTATTACTGTTACATAAATGTTTTGCCCATGATATTTTGACCTTCTTGGGTTAGGACCTGTCTTTTTCGTTATCTTTATGCCCATCTTTGTTGCTTCTACACAGTAGATTTAAAAAAATAAACATTTAAATACAAAAGATTTTTGCTTAGGAGTGTCTTGGGTATATGGGCTCTTTTTCTGTTCCATATGAAATTTAAAGTAGTTTTTTTCTAATTTTGTGAAGAAAGTCAATAGTAGCTTGATGGGAATAGCATTGAATCTATAAATTACTTTGGGCCGTATAGTCATTTTCACTATATTGATTCTTCCTATCCATGAACATGGAATGCATTTCCATTTGTTTGTGTCCTCTCTGATTTCCTTGAGCAGTGGTTTGTAGTTCTCCTTGAAGAGGTCCTTCACATCCCTTGTAACTTATATTCCTAGGTATTTTATTCTGTTTGTAGCAATTGTGAATGGGAGTTCACTCATGATTTGGCTCTCTGTCTATTATTGGTGTATAGGAATGCTTGTGATTTTGCACATTGATTTTGTATCCTGAGACTTTGCTGAAGTTGCTTATCAGTGTAAGGAGATTTTGGGCTGAGATGATGGGGTTTTCTAAATATACAATCATGTCATCTGCAAACAGACAATTTGACTTCCTCTCTTCCTATTTGAATACCCTTTATTTCTTTCTCTTGCCTGATTGCCCTTGCCAGAACTTTCAACACTATGTTGAATAGGAGTGGTGAGAGAGGGCATCCCTGTCTTGTGCTGCTTTTCAAAAGAAATGCTTCCAGCTTTTGCCCATTCAGTATGATATGGGCTGTGGGTTTGTCATAAATAGCTCTTATTATTTTGAGATAAGTTCCATCAATACCTAGTTTATTGAGAGTTTTTAATATGAACGGGTGTCGAATTTTTTCAAAGGCCTTTTCTGCATCTACTGAGATAATCATATGGGTTTTGTCATTGGTTCTGTTTATGTGATGGATTATGTTTTTTGATTTGCATATGTTGAACCAACCTTGCATCCCAGGGAGGAAGCTGATTTGATTGTGGTGGATAAGCTTTTTGATGTGCTGCTGGATTCAGTTTGCCCATATTTTATTGAGGATTTTAGCATCAATGTTTATCAGGGATATTTATCAGCCTGAAATTTTATTTTCTTGTTGGGTCTCTGCCAGATTTTGGTATCAGGATGAGGCTGGCCTCATAAAATGAGTTAGGGAGGAGTCCCTCTTTTTCTATTGTTTGAAATAGTTTCAGAAGGAATGGTACCAGCTCCTCTTTGTATGTCTGGTAGAATTCGGCTGTGAATCTGTCTGGTCCTGGGCTTGTGTTGGTTGCTAGGCTATTAATTACTGCCTCAACTTCAGAAATTGTTATTGGTCTATTCAGGGATTCCACTTCTTCCTGGTTTAGTCTTGGGAAGGTTTATGTGTCCAGGGATTTATCCATTTCTTCTAGATTTTCTAGTTTATATGCATAGAGGTATTTATAGTATTTTCTGATGGTAGCTTGTATTTCTGTGGGATCAGTGGTGATATCCCCTTTATCATTTATTTAAATACAAAAGATTTTTCAATAAAAATGATTAAAGTAGCAGGATAGAACAATCTTTGCAGAGAAAATCCCAAACTCTAAGTGGATGGATGCTGGGACTAAATGCAAAAACGCTAAATTCTAGAAAGAGTTAAATTGGAAAATATCTATTCTTATTACAAAATATTGATCTAGTGGTTGTTGGGAAAATATAAATGTACCATATAATAAATTGGGTTTGGATTATAAAAATTCTATTACCTTGTCCACAATGGAAGCAAGAATATAAATGACTTTATAAAACTAAAAAGTTTTAAATTTTCTTCTGTACATTGGCATATCTCAGAAAGGAATGGAATTGGTTACACTGCATATGAGAACATTTTAATGCAGTATAATCTTTTATTGTGCAGCTTTATATAGCACCCTTTCCTGAAAGAGTGACTGTACAGTGCCTGGTGTTCTAAATCCAGTCGCTAACTCAAATCTTTTCACTTTCATAAAGAGGTTTTGGGAATGAAGTTAATATTCCATTTACCAAATTAAAATATAATATTATGTGCTGCAATGCTGTGAGCCCACCCACCCATCAGACTGCAGATAATCTTCTATTCATATGCTCAAATTAAGTACTATGCATATTTCTAGCTCACTATCAAAAGTAACTGCACATATACAAAAAGAAAGGACAGAAGAAAATGAATGAGCAGTCAAAAATGACTGCAGGCAACTTTAACAATACAAGATCAGCCATTTTTGACAAATATTTGATTTGAAATTCACTGATCTTCTATTAGGACTCAAGGGCTGGCAGGAGTAACGAATTTCCTGAGCTTCTCTTCCGTATGTTCAGAAGTATTGGATCAGTTTTTGGTCTCGGGGTAACAACAATAGCAGCAACACAGTAACAGCAACCAACATGCACTGAGTTTACTTCACACCAGCACTCAGGCAGAACTTCTGCTTCAGTAGGGTGAATAAGAGCCCCCAAAGGTATTAGATCCTAATCCCTGGAACCTGTAAATTATGCCTGATTAGGAAACAGGAACTTGCAGTTGTGATTAAGTTAAGGATCCTGAGATGGGGAGATTACCATGAATTACCTGGATGGGCCCTAAATACAAACACATGTATCTTATAAAATAGATGCAAAGGGAGCTTTGACAGACAAAAGAGGAGGAGGCATTGTGACCACAGAGGCAGAGATTGGAGTGATGTGGGCACAAATCAAGGTATGCTGACAGCCGCCAGATGCTAGAAGAGGTAAGGAACATATTACCCTCTAGAGCTTCTGGAGGGAATGAGCCCCTGCTGACACCTTGATTTTGCCCAAGTGATACTTATTTTGAATTCCTGTTCTCCAAAACTTGGAGAGAAGATAAATGTTGTTTTAAGCCAGGAAGTTCATGGTAATTTGTTACAGCAGCCATGGGAAACTAACTTAAGCATCCAACCACCGAACTAATATACTAATATATTGCTGAACTTTGGTTCATTCCTTCACAAGCCTCCCAAATTCTTGATTTCTTTGTTCTGTGGGGGCTGCTGCCGGTAAGAGTAGAGCTATTAAAGCATCCTTCCACGTGAAGCATCACCTGCTGACATTTTTGCAGAATCCCTTCCATTGTCAGCCCTACCTACTTACAAGTTGAAATTGACACACAGGTGCAGTGAGTCAAGGTCTGACTTGAATGCCTTGTTTTTCTCTCAGTAGATTTTCTTAAATTCAGCAAGTCCTCACTTAATGTCATGGATAAGTTCTTGGAGATTGCAACTTTAATTGAAACTATGTATAAAGAAACCAATTTGACCACAGTCAAATCAATATAAACAAGAGTTCAGTTCCTATGGTATATTTCTGGTCAAAAAAAGTAATCACCAAACTTCTAAATAAAGAAGCAAATACTTCTAATATTAAACATCAAAATAAATGGGAGCTATACATACATTTAAGAAAGATTAATGAAAAGGAAGATGATGATTTACCCAATTATTCCAGTTCAAGGTCACCTGTCTCAGCAACTCAGGGCACCAGGTGGGAACGCACCCTGGACGGGACACCCTCCCATCGCAGGGCATACTCACACCCACATTTGCACTCACTCAGACTGGGACCATGTGGACTTGCCAATTCACCTAGCATTAGCACATCCTTGGGATGTGGGAGGAAACTGGAGTACCTGGAGAAAACCCACGCAGTCATGGGGAGAACAGGCGAACTCCACGCAGACAGTGGCCTGGGCTGGGAGTCAATTTCTTTTCTTATCAACATCATAAGGAAACAGCATTACAGGAAATGGTGTAACTTGAGGACTTGCTCTATAGAACTACACATGCCATTATTTCAGTATGTTTCTTTTCTTGTTTGATCTCATTCATTTGCACACTTGAATCCACCAATAATTAAAAACATCTGTGAATATAATCAATACATAAGTAATGAATTTATTGTTTCTTTGGGCCAGAAAAATGTTAAGAATTTGTTATATGCAAGGCATTGGTTTAAAAACCAGGCATTCAATGATAAATATGATACATTTCTTGACCTCACTTAAATTCTTATTGAGATGAAAAGAAATATTATCAAGTCACAAACAGTACAAAGCTGGGTGTGAAAATGCCATAAGGAGAATATGGAGACAACGCTGACATTCAGATTTCTGGCTTAAATGACTGAAAAAATAGTGATGCCATTTACTGACATGGGAACTGCAGAAGCAGCAGATTTGGGAAGAGCAGTGGATTTGAGGTCCCTGGGGGGCATCCACATGGAAAAACAGGCCTGATGTTAAGGAGAGAGAACTTAGAGGTTTTGAAATTATCTGGGCATTGGTGATAATTAAAATCCTAGGAATGGAACTCATTGCTCCTGGACATTGCATGACGGGAGAAGAAAAGAGAGACTTAGAAAAAGTACAGGGCTAGTAAAGCATATCGCATATTAAGAGAATGAAGACTAACCTAATTTGAGATTTAAAGGGATCTGATAGGAGATAAATTAAAAGTCAGTTGGGTCTATCCAAAGAGGATGACCCTATATGCCAGCCTCCAAAATTTAGACTTTTTTTTTTTTTTGGTCATATGTATTGAGTCATAGTTCAAGGTTTTAATTTGGGGACTAGCAGGATTATATCTATGCTTATAAGGTAAATCCAGGGTAGTATGTAGGATGGACATTAGAGAGAAAAGACAGAGGCTGAAGAGTTGAGTTGGAATGTTAATGTGATGATCTAGAATTAGAGGTAATGAAGGCCTGAAGAACTGTTTTAACATTGTGTATGTATGTAGGTATGTGTGTGTGTGTGTGTGTGTGTGTGTGTGTATTTTCCCCCCAAATATACTAAATAAAATTGGTATCAACATTTCTTATCAACATTATAGGGAAACAGCATTAAAGGAAATGATGTTACTTAAGGTACTTGAGGTTTGATGTTCACTCAAACACTTTTGAGTATTTATTTCTGCATTAAAGGTCTTGCATTTCATACATAAAGGTGAAAAAAGAGGCAGGCAAGATGTCAAGAGAAAAAAATGTGGCGTATGGCCTGACCTAGTTTATTTGTTGAGAACTTTGTGGAAGCAGGATCAGTAGGATGCGCTGTGATGTATCCTGGCAGTGGAGAGGAAAGTTAATAATAACCATAGCCACGGGATGAACAATGGCTGCTCACTGAGTGTTGCTAAGGGCCATCAAGAAGTGAATGAAAAGAATTATCCTTTTGTTCCCTTTATGGAGATGCTGACAAATGAACTGAATTTAACTCAATGAACCACAAAGCCCAAGGGTAACTGTTTTCCTTTGTGGTTTGCTTATTGAAAGTCACTGCTGAGCTGATATGGGTGTTGGGGACAGTGTCTTTGACCTTGGAGTTCTTAAAACCATCCTGAGACTCAATGAAGAGTTGGTAAGGTTTTAGGAATGTCCTAGCAAAAGCACTCTGGATTCTGTAGGCAAGTGAGATAATTCCTGAAGTAATATTTTAAAAATTGTGTGAAACTGTGGAAATATACTCTTCGGAGTCAGATAGATGAGGGTTTGAGTGCCATTTCTATCACTTAGTGACCCTGAGAAAATCTGTCTCCTTAAGCCTTAGGCAAAATGGGGATAATGATCGATTTTGTGAAAATGTTAATAATATGTGGAAAAATAATATATTTGAATTTATAGATGAGACTTAATAGATAAATGTGACTGCCCTCCCATACTTAAGGTCACTAAAAATATTAATTAAGAGTATGTTGAATAGAAGAATTTGGAAAAGAAAATCAATCTGGAGAGAATGGGAGAAATTTCCTTAAGAAATGAAATATAAAATTTTAGGACTATTTGATTTGCTTAATTGCAACTCTATCAAAAGCCATTTTCTGGTTTTTACATGAATCTTCAAATATTTCTAATCAGCAGTATTTCTCTTAACTGCCACTCAGCTTTTAGTTGGATGATGCAGAGATGTAGGTGTTTCGAGTAACTAATACAATTCCCTTCTAGGGTATGTTGCAGGGTGCCTTAACTTACTGTGTATGCAAGGTAAATAACTCCTAATATGAGACAACAAACAAAATACATGTCTAATCAATTCAGAAAAATGTTTAGGAAGCTCCATAAACATGTTTTCATAAACGCATGCTGGCAGCCAACTTGCCTGGCTTTCAGAGTTGCTATAACAACCAGCAGTCCTCTCAGCAGCCTTGGCACTCTGCATTCTTACATCTTTTAATAAGAAATATCATTATCTTGTCTGGGCTCATTAGCTCAATTATTTAAAGCATGGTACTAGTAAAGCCAAGGTAGAGGGTTCAAAAGTATGCATTAGCAAGAAAATTCTATCCATGTGCCCTTTGCCAAGGCGACTTGTTCATTCATTCATTCATTTAAAAATATTTATTGAATGTCTGCCATGTGCCAGGTTCTGTTCTAGGAGCTAGAAATAAATCAGTAAAATTAAAAAATATATATATATATAAAACATGTATATAAACCAACAAAACAACAATAACAAAAGCCAACAAAAAAACAAGAAAAAACCAAAAATAATTAAGATGCCAGTTTTAGTGATGTCTATAGTCTGGTTTGAGGGGCAAGGAGGGAGACAGATGCTGACTAAGCAACAAATTAATATACATGTAGAAATACATGTAGAGTGAAAACAATGAAGACAAAGCAGGGAAAGGGGACAGGTGCTGTGTCCCCTTGCTTGGACCAAAAGTGGAGAAAGTGCCTCTGATATGGTGACATTTGAGCAGAGATTTCGATGAATTGAACAAGAAAAGCTGTAGATAAGTCATGGAAGAATGTTTTAAACAGAAGGTTAGCAGGGCACAAGCTCTGAGGCAAGAGTGTGCTTGGCCGGATCAGGACCAGCCAGGAGACCTGTATGACTGGGGTATTAGTCAGGGTTCTCTAAAGGGACAGAACAGAACTAAGTGGATAGATGAATATATGAAGGGGAGTTTATTAAGGAGTATTGACTCACAAGATCATAAGGTGAAGTCCCACAATAGGCCACCTGCAAGCTGAGGAGCCAGGAAACCAGTCCAAGTCCCCAAATCTCAAAAGTAGGAAGGCCGATAGTGCAGCCTTCAGTCTGTGGCCTAAGGCCTGACAGCCCCTGGCAAATCACTGGTATAAGTGCAAGACTGCCAAAGCCGAAGAATCTGGAGTCTGATGTGTGAGGGCAGGAAGCATAGTCCAGGAGAAAGATGGAGGCCAGAAGACTCAGCCAGTCTAGTCCTTCCACGTTCCCCTGCTTCCTTTTATCCTAGCCATACTGGAAGTTGATTAGATGGTGCCCACCCAGATTGAGGGTGGGTCTGCCTCTCCCAACCCACTGACTCAGATGTTAATCTCCTTTGGCAACACCCTCACAAACACACCCAGGAACAATACATTGCATCTTTCAACCCAGTGAAGTTGACACTCAATTGTGACCATCACAATTGGAGTGGAGTGCTCAAGGGAAGAACAGAAGGTGATGAAATCAGACAGGAAGAGATGATCTGTCCATGCAGGGTCTTGGAAACCACTGTAAGGGATTTTAGATTTCATTCTGAGTGAGACAGGAAACCAATGCAGAGTTCTGAGTAAAGGGGTAATATAATCTGACGTCTACTTTAGGAAAAATCGCTTTGGATCCAGAGACTGTAGGGGCTCAAGAAGGAAAGGGGATCTGTTAGGAGGTTATTGCAATTAAACAGAGGAGAGGTGATGACAGCTTAGAGCAGGTGCCAAGGGTTTAAGAAATAATCAGACTGGATGTTTTTAGAGGTAGAGCCAGTGGGATTTGCTGATGAAATAAATGTTAAATTTTTCTCTTGAGCACTAGAAAAATGAAGATAGCATTTCCGCCCCGGGGAAGACTGAAAAATAAAAGCATGCGCAAACATATTTGTGTGCATGTGTGTGTGTGTGTGTGTGTGTGTGTGTTTGTGTGTATGTGTATAAGTGAGAATGGAGTTGTGGACACCTTAACGTTGAGATTTCTGTGAGACATCTAAGTGGATACTTTCATCTAGGCAACTAAATGTAAATAATAAAATCTCTTTATAGATTTCAGAGTTCAGGAGAGACGTCTGGGCTAAAGATACAACTGTGAGGGTCATCAGTTTATAGATGTAATGTAAGCCATGGGTCTGAATAAGGACACCTAGGAAGTAAAAATGATAGAGAACAGAACACAAAGAACTGAGCCTTTGGGTAATACAATGTTAGACTTGGGAAAGATCGGGGAGGAGCATCCAAAAGGAGAGAATGAGGAGGAATGGCCCACAAGGTGGAAGAACCAAGAGATAATGGGGGTATTGGAAGAAAATTAATTCAATATGAAGGAATTTATCAGTTAAGTCAAATGCTGATGATAGGTCATATAAAATGAGGGCTGAGAATTGACAAATTTGGCAATGGGGGAGTTACTGATGACTGTGGTTAGATCACTTTTGGTAGGGTGGAAAAGAGAAAACATTTCCTGTTAAAGAGAGAATAGAGGGGAAGATGGTGATTACAAGATCTTTTGAGAGGTTTTGCTATAAAGTGAGATGAAAAATCGGACAGTAACTGGGGGTAATGTAGGGTAAACAGAATTTTAAAAATTCAAATGAGGACTTATTGTGACATGTTTGCATGCTGATGAGGACAATCAACAGAGAGGGGAAAATTGATGATGTGGGTGAGAGCAGGGGTAGTGAAGCCTTTGAGTAGGCAAGAGGGGTCACATAGTTTAAATGTGGGAAATTTCATTCATTCATTCCAAAAAGTTAAGCAAACATCTACCATGTGCCAAATACACATCTCAGTACTGGGAACACAGAAATGAATAAAACATGGTTCCCATTATCAGAGAAGTCATTTCTTTGAAAGGGAGAATAAGCATTTTCTCTAATTAATAATTCACGTTCAATGCAGTGATGGTAATGTCAGAGAAATGTACCCAGGGCTCTTTTCTGGGCTCTTTTCATTACAGCATCCTGAATCTTGGGCTGCCATGTCATTAGAAGCCGAGATTCAAGACCTTCATTTCCATCATGCATTGACATGTTCTGGGCTGTACTACTGATGAGACTGATTCAGGCAAGAGTTCTGGGCATGAATTGGTGCTGTGGCTGCACAGATAAAGTTGAGGTATCAGATCTGAGAACTGTGTTCTAGGTAAATCAGCAATCCTAGTGACTGGTTGACTTGAAGTAAGGTAAAGAAGAGGGAGGCTCAAGGATAACTCCTAGGTTTCCCATATTTAGTTTTATCCTGGAGGCGAGGATGCTGATAAACAGATTCCTAACAGGTAGCGTGGGTAGATAAGAAGAAGAATCTGGGCCCTTTTCTTAAAAAAAAATTAAGGTCTGATAAGTACCTGATACTTTCAAAAATATTTGAAAGCAGCCAGATATTTCTGTCTATAAAAAGAAAAAAAAATAGACCTGATCTCTATAGGATGTCACAAATGCTCAAAAAAAATAAAAGATAGGAAAGACTAATAATACAATTCTAGAACACTTTTTGATACTACCTAAGAGACTTAAGAAAAAAAAAACCAAACCCCCAAAACACAGAGTTCTTGGTATGATGTATTTGTTTTTCCATAGAATGGTTTGAGAAATTCAGTGAAAATTAATTGGAACATGTGGTTGTCATTCACATGGTTCCAGACTTTATGGGCTTAATAAAAACATTATGAATAGTTTTTGGAGTTTTGGGAGAAGCAAACATGGCTGGTCTAGGTATCTGCTTTTAGGTTAACTCCTCTAAGCAGGAAGTTTCACAGTGTCATATGGTGCTTTTCAATTTTTCCCACTCAAATGCTCCCACTATCAGAGGGATGAGAATGAGCTTCCCTGGATGGCAGAGGAAGAAAGGGGGTAGGGTAGTCTGAGGGTGTAACTTGAAGTTTCAAGTTGCAAACAGAAAGTTTCTTTTAAGTCTAGTATTTCAATTTAACAGTTTAGCAAATTTTGTGTGCAATTCCGTAAAATATCCATTTCTTTCATATAGAAAAAATAGAGTCTCCCCCTCCCCCCACCTTACCCTGCTCTGAATCACTGAGTAAAACCTATGCATGGGGAAGATATGTCATGTTTTATCTCATGACTTTGATTGCATCCTTGTATCCTGTCACAAAGCAGGGGAAGGGGAAAGACACTGAATCAAGTTTCAGGAGGCCTGGACTCTTCTACGCCAGTTCTACATTTATTTTTAAATTTTCTTTGTACCCTACTTATTTCCAAGAGGAGTTTTGGAGTTGCTGTAAGACTTTTAGAAAATATAAATGATCTGTGCCTTGATTTCCTTATTTCTAAAAACAAAGAAGTTGCTCTACATGATCTCTACATTCCCTTCTTATAGATTAAGAGTCTACTCACTTTTGGTCCAAGCAAAATGTTAACAGGGCTAGTGGATGGTGGCACCAAATGTATACTGGTAACCGATCAATTAACATTTTGGAAAAAATAGAATATTCAGCTAAGATTTGAGTCGTGATGGAAACCTTGAATTTAAAAAAAAACTAACCTTGGGAGATTATTAGAACTTAGAATCCACATATTTGACATGTACTGTAAAAAGAGGTTATTTCTTGAGAAGTAGAATTGCAACTTTCTGCTGAAAAAATATCAATCCTCCAAGGCATCCTCAGTAAGCCCACAGGCAAACTCCCACCTCAGTAGACTGAATAATTTGCCTATAAAATATCACATTGAGTTTGGGAGGCTGAATATGGTGGGAAAAGTTTCATGTAGGAGGGGACCTGCCCTGGAGATGCTCGCCGAGGTGGCAAAGGCAATCGGACTCTCAGAGTAGTCCTCCGTTTAACAACATCCCTTTCTCAGGTACTTCTCTCATCTGCCCGATTACTTTTTTTTTAAAGCCTGACAGGAATGATGCTTCCAGATTCTGAGATGGTAACAATGATCTAAACAGACTGTCATCATTTATCAGCATTCACAAACAGAAAACAGCTACGAATTTCCAGTGGGAAAAAAACTTTAGAATCAAAAAAGCAAAAGGTACATAATGCTGTATCCAATGAAAACTTATAAAAGCATGGTGTTCCCTTTAAACACAACACATTACCCTGAAAGGGTTGCCTCCAGTAAGGAACTGTTTTCCTCTGTGAAGGAAATCACTGGCAATACCAAATCTATAAGGAGTGCCTTAGAAACTTGGCTGCACAAAGGGCCATGTAGTTTTGGGAAAACTCAGCCTGTTATCTTTGTCTCTAGACATTTTTTAGACTTGATAATCCCTCACATGGGTGTTGGGGTGTCTTCAAGGTCTCCAACTCTGTGCTGTACTTCGATCAGCAAATGCTTGGGGAGAATTTCTGTTTTGATTGCATCTGCCATTTGCCTCCACAAATTAGACTTTGTTTAGTAAAATGGAACCCTTTTTTGCTGAGACAAGGATGAATAAAATTTATTTTGAAAAGATACATAAAATGTATTATAAAAGACACAATGTGCAAACCAGAAGTTGAAAACTAAAAACGAACATCACCTACACAGAAAATTCTAAGTTCTTAAACCAGTAGGTTGAGCGACCTTGGGCAAGTTGTTTAACTTCTTTGAATCAATTTCTTCTTTATCTATATAATCGTTTCAAGAAAGTTTATTGACTAGAATCCCTGAAGCCATTCAAACAGATTCAGATTAGCCCTCAGTGTGGCTAATGGCTTCATCTCAATTCTAAGTGCGGCACATACTTTCTTGAAAGTATTGTTAAGTATTTATTTTATAGATGAAAATTGGTTAAAAACTACACAGTAGCTGCATACTCCAATGGATTCTGAAAAGGCCTAGTTCAAACTCTGACCTTCTATAAATAACATTGTGGCCTGCCATATGAAAAGACAGTATTGCTAGTGTCCTGTCTCGGCTGCCTGGTTGATGAAATTAGGACACGGACCATGAATGAGTTGCCTGATTCTGAGTCAGACTATCAGGCAGTACAGAAGGATGCCTTCCTCTAAGAGTTCATCATTTCCTATTAGAATGCTGTGTGTGCTGCACATAGAATTGAGGTGGAGCCCTTAGCCACACTGATGGCTAATTTGAACCTGTTTGAATGGCTCCAGGCATTCCAGTCAATAAACAGAAACTTGTCTGTTCATCTGTACGTTCCTCTCAAATTGGTTGAAATAAATCCTCAACACTTGATGTTTCTGACCTGGTTCTCAGATACTCAGCACCAGCCTGTGGTATAGCATTATGAGAAATTTTCCAGTCTGTTGAGTAGAAGTAATCCAATCCTGCCACTGTTTGTGGTAGAAAGGAGAGAGAATATAGAGATGAGATCCAAGAAAACAAGAAAAGTTCTGAGGCCTAGAAGAAGTGGAATTCTGTGGCAAAAAGTCTGGAGAAACTGAATTTGAGTTTATGGAAAAAGCCAAAAGACAGAACATCCTGGAGAATAGAGCCACTCTTTGACTGGAAGCTTGGAGGATGATTATGAGTAGAATGGCCTGTATCTCATTCTACATGCAGGAGGATGGAGCAGG
This sequence comes from Nomascus leucogenys, assembly GCF_006542625.1. NCBI lineage: Eukaryota > Metazoa > Chordata > Mammalia > Primates > Hylobatidae > Nomascus > Nomascus leucogenys. The sequence goes on along the minus strand of NC_044390.1, from coordinate 6,357,330 downwards.
TGGGGCCGTTTCAGAGCCAGGAAAGGGGTCTCCCTTCTACTGGACTGGGGTGAAACAAGAGCCAAGGAACAAACTGAGTTGCAGTAGCAGATAGAGGAGGTCCAGTCTGAGGGTAAAGCATGGTGTCCAAGTAGCATTCAGCAATGACAGAGCATAAAGTAGATAGTTCCAACTGGTAGCCCAAGATAAAGAAGCATTCAAATGTATGCCTGTGGATGGTGTTCCCTTGTTCCCTTCCCACAAGGCATAGAGGATTCTGGGTCAGGCATCACTCAGAGTTCCAGAGAGAAGGGTATACATCTGTCAACGCATAGCAGGTCTCAGTTCTTCAGCCCAAAGCAAACCATTGGGTAAAACCTTTGATAAAAAGAAATGTGACATGTAGCATGGAGGGTGGGGCAAGACTGAGGCTCAGGAATGAGACAGGGCCTGTCAGAATTACCAGAAGCGAGGCAGCACCACAAGACCAGATCAGCAGCAAGAGTTATTTGAGGCGCAGTCACAAAAGGTGAGTTAGAATTGAAATACATGCCACTTTGGGTTTGGTTTGGTCTTAGGTGTGTGGGCCAAGGCTCAGTCTTGAGGTAGAGCGTGATCTCATTTGTGGTAAGTTGAGAGTATGCTGAAATTCAGAGTGAAAATGGAGAGCAGAGATCCTCCACCTTGCTGTCAGTCTAGACAGAGACTGAAAAACTGGGTTAAAACTTTAAAGTCTTTATAACTTGGCTATGGAGATAAACAAGATAATACTGCCTGGATAAATAGGGGAAGAAGCTATCAAAATAGTATTGACCTTTCCATTTAAGACTATCTATTACCATTCATCTCTTCAACATTTGAAAAGATGTTCAGTATAACATTGGGATTTTAAGTGATGATTGTATCAAAAAATGATAAGTTTAAAACATTTTAGACTTATCAGTGCACAAGAACAGGATGAGTGCTTATCCAGTATTTCTTCCTGTATTTATTATTTGAGTAAATCATGAGTAATAGGTTGGTCCCTTATTTAAAATTTTAGTTATGGCCAATTTTAAGAGGAACACAATAATCTTTTTTGGTCTTCTGTACAGTTGTATCAATTTTAACAGTTTGTTGTCTAGTTTTACCAATGCTATTTTATAATCTTTGCCATTTGCCATGGTACAATGTGTTTAAATGGCACATCAAGGTATACTGATGGTTGCCATTTGCTTAATAACTTAAAAGTAATCTTTAGCAATTTCTTCCACTTTTATTTCTTAACATATGATTTTGTTTTGTGAAACATGAAAGATGAGTCTTATATTTAGGAACCATTTGGTTGGGAAGCTGGGAGAGTAAAATTTAATTGATTTTTTTTCTTCTGCAGCTCTTGAAGAAATAGCATGTGAATCCAGATTAGGTGGCATCATGTATATTTTTGTAAAAGGAATTTTTACTTGCTTAGGCTGAATTCATCCTTATAAGCCTCCCTCAGCCATCCTTAATTCCTCCCTTTCTCTCACTCCTGAAGTCAAGGATTACTATGTTTTATTCCTTTTTCTGCTGCAATATCCCGGACTCTTCTCTGTCCATCGCTGTAGCCACATCAGCTAATAAGCTCCTCTTCCTGTGACCTTCTTCCCGCTCTACTCATCCTCTACAGTGCCATCAAAGTCAGAGTATTAATAAACAAATCCTGACATGTCAGTGTGCTACTCCCCACATTTTGAATGGATTAAGTTCAAATGCCTCATAGGATGGCATTTGAGGTGCCGGTCCTAATTTATCTTTCTAACCTTGTTTCTTGCCTCTTTCTCCCATTCCTGACATGCAAACACTGAACTTCAGTAACACCCCTTTGTCTTCTCAACATACTCTGCACTATTGTGTATTCATGCCCCTTGGTACATGCTATTTCCTCTGCCCAGATATTCTTCCTGGGCTTCTGTACCTGTTGACCCCTTCAACTCATCCTTCAAGGACTGGTTCAAAGACCGCTTCTGTGACATCATCCCTGATTCCCACAGAGTTAAACAAGACTTCTATGACGCGCCACAGCATCTGAAATACATCTGTGCTGGAAACTTCTAACTATATTGCCTTGTTATGATTTGTTAGTGAACCTCTCTCTTCCACTTGGTCTGTAGCTCCAGAAAACCAGTGGCCATTTGTTGCTTACTCATCTTTGCTTTATTCTTCCTCCTGCCTGTCCACCTGCTCTCCCAACCTCCAGGGGCCAGGACAGTCCCTGGCACACAGTGAACACCCAACAAACACTTGGTTTAAGCAATGAATTATTATCTTGCACGAGATTTCATGAGTCTCTTTAGTTTTGCTTTCTTAACTTAATGCTTATTAAGATAAATTTTCACTTTCAGTTCTTCCTGTTTGATTCCAGTTCTTAGTCATGTCTTCCCCTTGGCACAAAACTGATTGTGCAATATATGCTGAAGCCTCACTCTTCAAATTTCTTGACAAAGTCTGAGGGTCCCAGGACTTTGGCCAAGCACAAATAGTAAGTGTCTGGGAGGCATCAACTAAATTATCTGCCAGTGAAAATGCTCTGTCTTCCTTGTCTCAGTTGTTTATGCAGAACAACCGTTCCTGTAAAGCTATTTTTCCTAATTTTTAGCTTAAACTTTTCATTAGATAACAGGCCATTTCTCCCTGTCTCCTCCTATCTCCTCATCTTCTGAGACTGTAAATTATCCTGCAACTTCATTTATAATGGGAACATATTTATTTTCTGTGATGATGGCTCCCCTGAGCCTTTCTTTTTCTTAGCTACATAAAGTTAACTTCCTCTGTGGCAAATTAAGGACAGATTACAAGCAGCCTGGGAACCAGGCTCCGTCACCACAGGGGGCCGCCTACTCAGCCTCCTTCTGTTCAGCCATCGGCAAGATGCAGCTGCTAAGCCAGCCGGGTGCTGGGCTGCTCTCCCCCTGCCTCTCCTGATCCCTCAGAGGGAGTTGAGAAGTCCCTTTCTCCATCAGTCTCTGGTTGGTGTCTGATGCTCTGTTTTCCAGCCTCTCCTCTTCTGCTCCTCCCCTCCCCCAGCTGCCTACCAACTCCTTCCCACCCCCAGGCCAGCAGTGACTGCCTCCAAGACTCCCCCTCCTTCCAGCACCGCCTCATGGTTTCCATGGCAACAGAAAATGTTGGTGGGAAGCAAAAATGCTGAACTGCAACTCGTGTTGGGGCTGGGAGGAGGAGGTGAAATGTGGGCCTCTCTGGACACTGTAGAAAGGTGGGGAGAAAGAAGCCAGGTGAGAAGCCCTGAGAAGAAAGGACCATGAGGCTCAAGAGGAAGGTGCGTTGGCAAGCGGGGATCACTTTGATCAGAAAAATCATCTAGGAGGAAGAAATAGGAAAGAGTTATAAAAAGTAATAGAGAATCCTGGGCCAGGCGAAGTGGCTCACACCTGTAATCCCAGAACTTTGGGAGGCTGAGATGAGAGGACTGCTTGAGCACAGGAGTTTGAGACCAGCTTAAACAGGGAGGCCCTGTCCCAAAAAAAAAAAAAAAAAAAAAAAAAGTAATGAAGAATCCTATATATCATGGTTGATTGAGGGATTACGTTAGGTATAAAACTAGGAATAGGTGACTTTATATTGAAGGTGAGTAGTGAAAGTCAACAAACATAGTGGCCAAAAAAAGGGGGCTTGAGAGTTTAACAATAATATACTTACATGAAAAACAAACGTAGTATTAACAGACCTGGGCTTGTAAATTAACTACTGTCCTTACTTATCAGCCAAGTGTTACTTATCTTCTCTGAGCCTTAGTCTTCTCTTTGCTTGTCTATTAATATAGTGTTATTAATATCCACCTCAAAAAGTTTTCGTGAGGATCAAGTTTAAATAAAGCACATAAAGTGGTCACTCATACAGTAGGTAAGGTAGCAGTTTTTCTTTTTAACCATTGTATGAGGTTGAGGAATGGTACTTCAAATGGGTCTTGGAGCTGGAAACTTAAAATTCATTGAAAACTGTGCCTTGTCATATATTTGATTTTTGTATTTATTTCAATTTTCCATATTTCTTAAGTATATGGCAACATGGTTTTTTTTTTCTTTTTTTTCTTTTTCTTTCTTTTTTTTTTTTTGAGACAGAGTATTGCTCTGTCACCCAGGCTGGAGTGCAGTGGTGCGATCTTGGCTCACTGCAACCTCTGCCTCCCAGGTTCAAGCAATTCTTCCGCCTCAGCCTCTCAAGTAGCTGGGATTACAGGAACATGCCACCACACCCAGCTAATTTTTTGTATTTTTAGTAGAGACAGGGTTTCACCATGTTGGCCAGGCTGGTCTCAAACTCCTGACCTCAGGTGATCTGCCTGCCTTGGCCTCCCAAAGTGCTGGGATTACAGGCGTGAGCCACCGCACCCAGCCAGCATCATGTGACTACATCCCTAAGTACATAGTACCATGGCAATATTTAGTGTTAACCCTTTCATAAAAAATAAGAAGAACCATCCTTTCCTTTTAAATAACCTCCCTGTCTGTGCTTTTCAAGAAGGCTGTGGTGTTGACTCATTTCTCTATCCTTTACAGCCACAATACTGTTGGCATCATAACTTCTCATTTCTTTTCTCTCTCTTCAGTGAAAGGGTTGCTGCAGAAATTATGTTCTAAACCCACAATTATGTTTATAATGGTCCATGAATATTTTTTGACTGAATGTCTGTGTCATCACTTCCTTCAGAAGTCCAAGGCAAGAAAAGCTAAGAAGTTGTGGCCCAACTAGAGATGCCCAAAAGCCTATTTACTCCAGGCTGTCTCTTTGCAATCTTAGAAGATATCAAGTTACTGCAGAGGCTCTACTTCATGCCTCCTTGTCCTGAAATTGGGACAAAAATAGCAACAATGATAACTAGCGCCTGAACTTGTTGTTCCAAGTGCCTCACATGAATGGAATCATATAAACCTCACCTCAACCCGATGGAATTAGCATGTTGTTACCGTGACAGTTTCCACATGTAGAAACTGAAGCACAGAGACATTAAGTAATTTTCTTAAGGTAATATACCTCGTAAGTGTCAGGGCTGGAATTTGAATCTAGGCAGAATCTACCTTCTTAATCATCCCACTGTGCTACCCTCTAGGGAAGAAATATCTGGAACTGTGGCTTGATGATATTACTACTGCTTTTTATAGACAACTATTTTTTTTCCTCACTTGGTATCATCTAATGAATAAAGAAGGAACGTGTTACTGTACTTCTATTTCAAGATGTGTACTGAGCCCATTGGTTTATCTTTTTTCTCCTCTTAGATCCCAGTAAAAAAAGCTAGAAAAAGAATTCATGATCTCACAATAATGAGGATAATTGGAGAAAAGCTATATGGATCTGGGAGATTTCAATAAATTTCCAGAAGTCAGAAAGAGTGTGGAAAGACAATGCAGTGGGGCAGAGGTAGCTTTGGGCTAGTGTGTTTGCAGAGGGTCCTGAATCAAAAAAAGAGCCCAAGTTGCCCATCAGAACCTCGGAAGTTTCAGTCTGAGAGAATGGAGATAGGATGGAGGAGGAGATAGAGAAGTGGGTAGCAAATGAGGATGAATTTAAAGGTCTGTGTATTGAACAGCTGCCCACCTGCCTATAACACACATACCCCCACCCCAATCTCTCTTTCTCTCTCTGTTTCTCTCTGTCTCTATCCCTTTCTCTCTCTCTCTCTCTCTCTCTCTCTCACATACACACACACACACACACACACACACACACACACACACCAGGCATCTACCCTCCATTCTCAGGTCAAAAAGGAAGTAAGCCTAACTCTCTAAAGACATTTTAAAAAGCCTTTCTGGGGACAGCTGGAGCAACTAGTACAGTGGTGTTTGGGACACCCTGATCATTATAGGGACATTCTGCTCACCACACCACGAAGCCTGGGAATTAAAAAAAAATGCACACAGAATTTCCAGTTTGCTTTTCTATTGCCTCTTCCTGAAATATGAACAGAAAATCACAAACTACAGTCATTAGAGGATAGCTTTTAGCACGACCGACAAAGATCAAATGGGAAATAATGCACAGCAGAAAAACTAACTCAAAAGACAATTCCAATAATCTCACTATAAAAATAACTAACCTCTAACTGGTGTTTCTAACAGGTTCAAAACAATACATCAGAGGAAAAAGAAAAGGGTGGCAAAAAAGGAATAGAGAAAAAGAGCCTTGAGAAATTGAAAATATTATTGCCAAAATTTTAAAAATCTATTTAAACATTGAAAGCAATCTCCTAGAGTGTAAGATGAAAATACAAAGAGGTGGTAAATGTGAGCACAAGGATAAAAGACACGGAGGAATGATGGAAGAAATCCAACACCTGGCTAGGAAGATTTCATAAAAAAGGCAACTGAAACGAAGAGATAGATAGAAATGATCAAAGAAATAATAGAAGGGAATTTCCCAAAATGTACCTTTATATTTAAAGTGCCTAACAAGTGTGGAACAGGATGAAAAAGACACCCACTCAGTCACATCTTAGTGACACATCAGGACACTGAGGATAAAGAGAAGATCCTGAAACTTCCAGAGAGGGGGAAAGGTCACCGATAAAAGAAGCAACGTCAGACTCCTCATCAAACACATCAAACACTGTAAGACAAGGGAGCATTGTCTTCCATACTCAGAAAAATTACATCCAGCCTTGAATGACATACTAAGCCACGCTATTAATCAACCACAGGGCAGAATATGGGCATTTTTAGATTCACAAAGGGTTAGAAATTAATCTCTCATGTATTTCTCAGCTGTTTCTTTTATAAACAGTTATTTGAATGTGTGCTCCGGCAACATGAAAAACGACACAGGGAGGAAAGCATCCAAGAAACAGTGGATTCAATGGAGGACTGCAATGAAGAGAGTCCCAAAATGACGAATGTGTGGCAGTCTCAGAGAACAGGTCCAGCTTCGGACAGGAAGACTAAGGAGATGGGTCCCAGGAAAAATGTAGATCAGAAAAACAGATAGTATGATGGAGATTATGAAAACCTTAAGGATAAAGTAAAGATAGGAAATGCAAGATGAAGGAAAAGTAATCAGAGATGACAGGAAAGATTAAACAAGGTTAAAGATTAAACGAGATTAAAAAAGGTAAGTTCTAGGATAACTCTAATGTTCCCAGTAACTGTGCAAATGGGTGTAACCATCATTATCATGGGTGCCCTGCCTCTCAGGACCCAGGTATGGGGTTTTCATCCCTGATACGGCTTCCCACACCCCACGAGTTGGCATGGAAGCAGAGAAATACTTTAAGGTCCTAATGCAAGCTTGGATGCTGAGGACTTCGGCAGGGACCACCATACAGTACAGATTTCCCTGTGTGCCTGGCAGCACTAGGGTCTCTAGTATTAATGGGGTCACAACAAGAGAAGCCAATCCAGATGGCAATGGAATTTCATGCTGGCTCTGCCATGGAGTAAAAACTAAGTTGACTTGAAACACGCACACAAAAAAATGATACTTTGTCGCACTTGAGTTTGTGGGTAAGATTCAGTTTGCAACTGTAGTGTGGGTAGAGGAATTAGGGGAGAGAAGAGATGATAGTATTGACAATGTAAATCCTCATTTCTCACATCAGAATGTCAGTAAATAATATCTAAAGTTGATAAAGCCAAAATTAAGAGCATTTGCATGTTATATGGAGATAACCACCAGAAGGACTAAGCACAGAAATATTGAAAGTGTTTGTTTTTGGAGAGTGGGGCTGGGAACAGGGAGAAGAATGCAGGAAATGGTTTGTATTAAAGTTTTATTTGTGTATTTGTTTGAATGCTTGAAAATTATATATGTATTATTTCATTTTTTTTAAAGTGTGCTCCTTTCTGTCAATTTTACTCTCCTTGCTACCGTGTAGTTAAGCTGTCCTTGGTATCATTGTTCCTGTGTCTATGTAGACCACCGGTTTTGGAAGAAGGTGAGGTTATCAATCAAACGGCTAACCAGTCACAGGCATCTACTCATTCACTTGCTAAGCTCCTTCCTCATTCTTGTTTCCAAGAGTGCTTTCAAGGACACAAGAGAAGACCCTATTTAGTGCCGTCATTGTCTCGGTTGTGGGGTAACAGGAAGCAGAAAAGCCTTAATTTTTAGCATCTAGACTTCGGCTCCAAAGACTGCTATTGAAATGGGAAGCTCTGATTACAGCTTCTAAAGTGCACTGTTTTCTCTGTGCTACAGAACTGTCTTCTGAATTAGTATCAATAAAACGCTTTCTAACAGGATCTCTGACACCAGAAGTCACTACTGATGCCAATGTAATTACCATCCCTGGACGCTAGGCCTTGTCAGGCAGCACAGATAATCACCTACAACCAGAGGCCAATGATTACCCAGTCAGTCAACTGACATTGACTGCTCACTGGGAGGTTCTGCACGGGTAAGAGAGAGGAGAACTGCAATGTCCTTTCCTCAAAGTACTTCAAACTAAACAGGGCTGAGGGTGTGGAGGGGAAGGAAAGCAGAGATTCACACACATCAAAAGACAGAAATAAACAAACCTATCTATTCTCAGTTACACAGAGACGGCTGTGGAGATCTGAGTTGGAGCAGAATAAAAATGGACTTTTGCATCACCTGGCCCCTGTTTGGTAAAAACCTCCTTGGTTTTATGTATTTCCTCTTTTCATATTTTTTAAATGGTGTTATAGATTTCCTCTTTTTCATTTCTTCCCCTGCCCACTAACTGGGCTCAACTATTGAATACCCCCTGTGTGCCATGCTTTTTCTGTGCTTCCATACTAATTATATGCTGTTCCGCTTGCCTGAAAGCTGTTCCTATCACTCGGCCCTTTCAGCTTGCAAATTTTTCTAATCTATCAAGAGCTAGTGTAAACCTGACCTCTTCTGTGGAGCCTTGCCTGAGTCACTCCATTTTAATTCCAATCAGTTACAGTGCTGTGAGCTTTGTGAGAGGAGGGACAGAGTATATTATAATTTGAAAATAATTAAAATTGTTAATATATGTAAAACACTTAGAACAGTAGTGCCTGAAATGTAAGCAAATGTGTTTATTATTATTATTATTAGCATCATTATTATGATCAATGTTTGTATTTAGAAGCCCTAGCATAACATCTGGCATATGAAAGTGGAAACTAAGCACATGTTTCTTTGTTTGAATTCTTGGAACATTTCAGACAAACTGAGTTTTATTGATGAGAAGGTTGATGGGTTTTCTTGGCGGTGGTCATTATTCCAAGGTGAAAGTGAGGATGACTGCTTTAGCTATTGCAACTGAGAACACAGAATATCTTTTAAGAAGCAGAAGCTCTAACAGGTGAATAAATCATTTTGGAGGATAGGAGGATATTCTAGATGATATGAAACTATTGAAAACAGATTTGCTGTTGGTTTTCAGAAAATGTACTAGCCCTCAGGAAGATGGGCTTTTAAAATGTAAATCTATGTGTTTCAAATCTGCATCTTTTATCCTTTAGCATGTGTTGACAGTCTAAAGTAGAAAGTAGATAAGCCTTTGTTAAGGAGTTCTCAGGAGAATCCTTTTGAATGGATTCCCAGGAGGGTTATCCATTCATTCCTAAGGGAACACCTATTGAGTACCTATATACTCATCTAACTGTGCTAAATGTGGTAGAAACTACAAAGAGGCATAGTACAGCATCTGCTTAAAGATCCAACAGTCTACTCAGGGAGCTAAGAGATACCTAATGTAACACAAGTAACTTCATTTTCTTCAGCATTATCTGGAATAGATGGTTAATTAGCCTCAGACAGCTGTTTCCCTGCTTACCCGCCTTTGCTGTCTGTGTGATGTGCACGTGTGTGCTGTCATCTGGGTGAGCCTATCTGGGCACAGTGATGGGTCATTAAGCTGTCTTCCCATATGGTGCATGTATAGTGTCTGAAGCACAGTTTCAGGTGATAGGTAACACTTCCACTCAGAGAGGCATTACATGACCCCTAGGGTTGTCACTAGATCCGTAGCTCTTTTGCTCTTCAAACACTACATGCATTTTGACATCTCACCATCTTTGTTCATTGTTCCATTCAGTGTTATGTCCTTCACCCCGTTCTTTACTGCTTACCTAAATCCACTCAAGCCCACTTCCTCCAGAGATTTCCCCATCACTCCAGCTCATAGATATCTCTTCCATTTCCATCATAATCAGCTTGCTTTCTTCTTTCTTTCTCTCTCCCTTTCTCCCTTTCTCTCTTTCTTTTTCTTTCTCTCTCTTTTTTCTTTTTCTCTCTCTCCCTCCCTCCCTCCCTCCCTCAACCTCTCTCTCTCTCTCTGTTTTTCTGAAACACAGTCTCACTCAGTTTCCCAGGCTAGAATGCAGCGATGTGCTCATAGTTCACTGAAGCCTTGAACTCTTGAGCTTAAGCAATCCTTACGCCTCAGCCTCTCAAGCAGCTGGGACTATAGGCCACCATGCCCAGCTAATTTTTTTCTTTCTTTCTTACTTTCTCTTTCTTTCTCTCCTTTCTTTCTTTCTTTCTTTCTTTCTTTCTTTCTTTCTTTCTTTCTTTCTTTTTCTTTCTTTTTCCCTCTTCTTTTCTTTCTTTTTCTTTCCTTCCTTCCTTCTCTGTCTTTCCTTCCTTCCTTCTCTCTTTCTTTTTTCTTTCTCTTTCCTTTCCTTCCTGCCTTCTTTCTTCTCTTTCTCTCTCCCTCCTTCTCCCCTTCTCTCTCTCTCTTTCCCTCCCTTCCCTCCCTCCTTCTCTCTCTCTCTCCCTTCCCTCCCTCTCTCCCTTCCTTCCTTCCTCCCTCCTCCCTTCCTTTTCCCTTCTTTCTTTCCTTTCCTTCCTTTCTTTCCCTTCTTTCTTCCTCCCTTCCTTTCCCTTCCCTTCCCTGCCCCTTCCTTCCTTCCTTCCTTCCTCCTTCCTTCCTTCCTTCTTTCTTTCTTCTTCTTTTCTTTTCTTTCTTTTCTTTCTTTCTTTCTTTTCTTTTCTTTTCCTTTTTCTTTTCTTTTCTTTTCTTTTCTTTTCTTTTCTTTCTTTCTTTCTTTCTTTCTTTCTTTCTTTCCTTCCTTCCTTCCTTCCTTTCTTCTTTCTTTCTAATATAGGAGTCTCACTGTGTTGCTCAGACTGGTCTTCAACTTCTGCTCTCAGGCAATGCTCCTGACTCAGCCTTCAAAACTGCTGGGATTACAGGTGTGAGCCACTGTGCCCAGCCAGTCATAGATTTCGAACACTAATTTCTCCAGTAGTTACATTTTATATTGTGAAAACACTTACATTGTTGGCTTTTATTAACATTTGAATGTGATTTGCTATTTGCTGTTAAGTATGCTAGTCTTAGCTCCCTGAGTAGACTGTTGGATCTTTAAGCAGATGCTGTACTATGCCTCTGTAGTTTCTACCACATTTAGCACAGTTAGATGAGTATATAGGTACTCAATAGGTGTTCCCTTAGGAATGAATGGATAACCCTCCTGGGAATCCATTCAAAAGGATTCTCCTGAGAACTCCTTAACAAAGGCTTATCTACTTTCTACTTTAGACTGTCAACACATGCTAAAGGATAAAAGATGCAGATTTGAAACACATAGATTTACATTTTAAAATGCTGTGGCATATTTGTTAATATACTTCACAGTCTGAATGCAAGTTTAGGTTAGTTACCCTCGAGGACAAAGCTACTAGACTCTGGAGGATTCAGATAGTCTCATAAAAATCATCACAATGTTATCATTCATAGTTAAGGGAACATTTTGTAATAAGTGGGTGTCTTTGAGTATGTTTCCTAGGGAAAGTGCTAAGTGCAATCTAGTCCATGGAAGTCCCACAGTACTCTGCGAACAACCTGCACTGCTTCATGGCCACTTCACCTGAATGGCTCAGTTCTTTTGAGTGTCCATGTAGTCAACTAATCAGTCTGTGGTGAGTAAGAGTAAATTAAGGTGACTAACTTTCCAACATCCTTTAAAGTTGTTTGATTTAAGGTCGCTGAGCTAGGTGGTTTATGGATATTTCAGTATTCCTGGAATAATTCATGTAAGCTTTTTCCTTGTATCCAATATATTATGAGGGTAAGAGCAATGAAGCCCTGTGCCAATTTCTCCATTTCACTGGCTAATCAGTAATTCTAACATTGTTTGCCAGCTAAATGGAACAGGCACTCCTGTCACCATCATGATTCATTGCCTAACTGAAAGCACAGAGCTGGCCTTAATCTAATTCTTAATAAAACCTTGTGAACTAGGTATACTGTCTCAATTTGCACATGGAAAACAGACGTTCACGAAGGTTGAGGGACTGGCCCACGATCTCACACCAAGTAGGTAAAGAACCATGGAAGCAATTCTGTGCCTTAAAGTGCAATTGTCTTTCTAATTCCTGTTGAGCATGATTGTCTTTTCCATGCTGAATCTAATGATTGCAAATATCAAATGAGCCCTAAGCAAGGCCCTGTAATCCTAGTCCATTCTCCTAGTAAACGCTCCTTCCCACTCTCTGAAACAACTTTTTAATATCTTCTCTATCCTTGTATCTTCTACATCCTTACAGCATTATTCACTGGAAAATAGAAACCATCAGAAGAAACATATTTCCTTATTCTCAATGCCTCATATACCAGTCATGATGGTACCCACTCTCTCTGTCTTCCCTCCTGTTATCACAGAAATGTCCCCATTAGCAACCAACTCTCTACTTGGCTCTGGATCCCAACCTCTCTCATCTTTATTCTTTCAATCCTTCTTTCTCTTCCAATATCAATGCCTCTTTTTCTACCTGATCATTCCTTTCAGTAGCCAGACATGACTCCAGTCTCTCCTGTTTTAAAAAATTCTTCCCTTTGCCCCACAAGTCACCCTTTAGCTATTAGTGTATTTCTGTACTCCCATTATCAGAAAAACTTCTTTTGACAGTTGTCTACTACTTCTTCTGTCCAACGCAATATGGCTTCCGTGGCTCTTATTTCACAGAATGTGCTCCTGTTAAGTTCTCCAGGGGCCTCTGTGTTGCCAAATCCACTGGCTACTTCTCTAGTCTCATTTCTTTTTTTTTTTTTTTCACCTTCGACTCCAGGGTATATGTATAGGATGTGCAGGCTTGTTACATAGGTAAATGTATGTCTTGGTGGTTTGCTGCACAGATCAACCAATCACCCAGGTATTAAGCCCAGCAAACCTTAACTATTCTTCCTGATGCTCTCCCTCCCCCAACCCCCACCCCGATAGGCCCCAGTGTGTGTTGTTCCCCACCATGTGTCCATGTGTTCTCATCATTCAGCTCCCATTTATAAGTGAGAACGGGCAGTGTTTGGTTTTCTGTTCCTGTGTTAGTTTGCTGAGGATAATGGCTTCCAGCTCAATCCACATCCCTGCAGAGAACATGTTATCATACCTTTTCATGGCTGCATAGTATTCTATGGAGTATATGTACCACCCTTTTCTTTTTCCAGTCTATCATTGATAGGCATTTGGGTTGATTCTCATTTGATCTCTCATCAGCATTCTACCTAACTGATAACTTTCCCATGGAGCAAGCTTTTCCCATGGAGCAAGCTTTCCCATGGAGCAAGCTTTTGGTAGCATTCTACCTAACTGATAACTTTCCCATGGAGCAAGCTTCTAAACACTTTGAGTTTGAGGAGTCAGTAGAATATATAGGAGGTAGAAAACTTTGCTTCTGTTGAGTATTGGTGAAGTAACCTAAGGTGAAAGTGCAGAGTGAGAAGAGAAGAGACTCAAGGGCTAAGCCTGAGGGTACAGGCAGAAGCAGAGAGGGCTACAAGGAAGACTGAGAAGGTAGGAGGAGATAACAGAGACAAGGTTAGAAGTCAAGGACAAAAAGAGTTGTCATAAAAAAAAAAGTGGTCAGAATCAAAGGCCAGAGAAAGATAAGGTAAATAGGGACTAGTAAGGGTATATTGTCTTTGGCAATTGAGAGTTTATTGGTTGCCATTTATAAATAATTTCAGGATGATGACAGAGGCTGATGGTATTAAGGCCTGACTGTATTTTTCTGAAGAGCAAGCCAACAAGTGTAGGCATTATTTTGGGAGGCTTGGTTATGAAGGGAAGAAGAGTAAGTGGATAGTATCTAGAGCAGAATAAGAATTGAGGAAGGTTTTGAAAAAAACATCAGGTTATATCTGAGTTTGCTCAGAGAGGGTAGAGAAGAAGGCTTCCCTAATATCACAGCATTATGCAAGAACTAAAAATAGAATCTATTTCTTCTGCCTCCAAGATAATTGAGATAATATATGTGTAAGAGTTTAAAAAACTATAAAGTACAATAAGAATTTGATATAGTGTTCTTCTTTCCACTATATTATAATTAATTACCAGGAAGTCAATGGATTGCATTTTTAACTATATAACACACCCTTTACCCCACTCCCTGCAACAAGAACCTCACTGCTATTTATTCAGCAGTTCTTAAATGATTGATTTGTTGTGGATGATCTTTTGCTTGCTTCCTTTTGAAACAGTGAGGGATTTCTGGATGTTTGCCAGCCTGAATATTCCTGTTTACTTGTCTTAGGCTAACAGATAACTGGATGGGCCATATTGTTATACAGGCCTGATGAATGCCAAATGTTCGGCTCTATCTCTACAGGATTACACCTTTCTGAAAAAAGAACGTATAATATAACTTCTGTCAAATAAACTTGAGATACGTTTGTTTCTAGGCCTCAAATTTCAAGATCCCCCTCAAAACTTTGGAAGGACAAGCCTAATTCTCTTCGCCAGGCATGAAACCAGACATCAGCTTATAAACTCAAGATGTTCCATAATTCTTTCAATATGAATTCTAATTATCTTTGCTCCCTCTAAGAGAAGGTAAAAGTATAACAATGTGAAATCTAATTCTATGGACTCAAGGGGCAGAAATCAGTGACCTGATATTCAGAGGCCTATATTAATTAACCATTTTATTTTTCTCATCTCTGTAATTCGTAAGTAGAGTTGCAAGGGCTCTTGTTCTTCAGTACTATTTCAGATCATACACTCTCAAATGAATGGATAGTTCTCAATGCCTACGATGCACTTGATTCACACAGACTAGCCTAGGTTGTCTGAAATGAAGTCAGGGAGATGCATGCAATTACCTGTAAAGTGTTGTTTCTGTGTCTCTGTAGCCTGAGTTTCCTTGTGGATAAAAATCTACAGCCTTTTATTATGACAGCTCATTACACCACAGAAAAAATTAAACTGAAAGATAGATCATGTCTTCCATGATCACTGCTACTGTTTGAGGTGGTGTCTCCCGCATGAATGAAATGACTGCCACTCAGAAGGTCTCATGGTCTGAGAACAAACTTGACCTGGAAATTCATCTGTATTTTTATAACCCTGTGTATGGTGAGAAAGTTTCCTTAGTCTAGACTGCCTAATATCTGTATGAGGCCATTTTTTTCTTCTCTCTCACCTCTCTTGTTGCTACTCCTCTGAATCATCATCCACCCAAGATCAAGGAATGCTTACGCTACTTTTGTTTGTCCAGGGCTCAGATCTTTCTCAGCTCACTCAGATATGTTGCCCCGGTATCTCTTATTGAAAACTTTTCCCTATGGACTCAGATCGACCTGGGTTTAAATCTGGAGTGCTTTGGACCATATATTTAGTCTTTCTATAACTAAGTTTTGCCCTTGTAAAACTGGAATAATACTACATACTGTGTAACATTTGTGAGGGGGTAAAGATAATGTATGTGATAATCATATAACAAGTTCTTGATAAACAATAGTTATATTATTAAATTGGCTATATTTTTTTCTTTCTATAAAGCATTACTTGCCTAATCATCAATTTCCTTGGAGTGCTTCTATCAGGTAGTTATCAAGTGTAAGGATGGAACCCAAATAAATATTTCTTGTAAGTGTGATTTATTTAGGTACTAGAAGAGGCTGCAAAATAAAATGGAAAGAGTGTAGGGCTAGAAAGGTGACAAGTTCCTGGTTCTGGTGTTGCCAGTTCTCATATTAAATAGCAGTGTTATCTGTATATGATTACCCATCTATGAAAAACTCTAAGTTATTAGAAAGATTGAATTCATCATTGATGAAAGAGATCCTTCAGGCATCTGGAATCTTACGTAAACCTCACGTAGATTGAGTTTAATTCAATTAAATAACTATTTATTGAATGATCATTATGGACTGTGCTTGGAAATGTGAGAGATAATAAACAAAGGCTACACATATACACACATTTATTGAGAACTGTTATGAGTTGAATTGTGTCACCCCAAATTTATATGTTGGAGTTCTAACCCCTAGTAGATATGTGGATATAGATACACATCCTAGTAGATAGAGTAGGATGTGGTCTTATTTGGAGATAGGGTCTTTACAGACGTAATCAAGTTAAAATGAGGTCATTAGGGTGAGCCCTAATCAAATATGACTGGTGCATATTCGACATGCACAGAGGAAGAGATTTGAAACACAAGGAGAAGGTGACCAAGGAGACAGGTCCAGAATGGCTCCTTCCCTTATAGCCCTCAGAGGAACCAACCCTGCTGGCACTTTGGTCTCAGACTTCTGGCCTCCAGAACTGTGAGACAATAAATTTCTCTTGTTTCAGCCACCTAGTTTGTGGTTCTTTGTTGTGGCAGCCATAGCAAACTGATATGAAGACCTACTATGTGCTAGTAACTGGGAAACTAACACTGAACAGGGCACTGTTCTTTGTTTCAGAGGAAGAAGTTTGGAAAAGAAGCAGATACTTCAGTCCCATGTAATAAGCCTGCTCCAAGAGAAGCATGTACAGGGTGTCATGGGAGGACAGTGAAGGACAGTTGAGCATTACCAAAGGCTTGTTTGAAGCTCCTCAGCAGGGACTTCTAAGCCAGGCCTTTGAAGTAAGAGTGCAAGAATGAGTGCAAGAAGCAAGAGTTCTGGGCAGAAAACAATGTTTATATGAGGCAGTTTATGCAAAGGCACGGATATCTGAGCAGGTGTGGCACTGTTGTAGAACTGTAAGTAACCCAACATGGCCAGAGCTTAAGAGCAGTGAAAGATAAGGCTGGAGAGGTGAGCAAGTTCCAGGTCAGTGGCAGAAGGCTCCCTGGAGCAAGGGGAGCACCTAGGACCTTGAGGTAGGTCTTCCGTGATTAGCAATCGCGAGGACATATGCTATGTTAGGTAGGAGGGAAATTGTAAACAAAAGTGAAGGTGTATATTTATTTGGCAGTGAGCACTCTGGCCTGGTTAAAGCAGACATCCTCTTGAGAAGCAGAGCAAGCAAGTGAGAAGCTAAGAGGTAAGATAAAGTCCCTCAAAGGACCAGAAGTATGACAAACGGAGTGCTTTGAGGGCAGGGCTAGTATCTTGTTTAGTGCTTGCAGTATAGCAGTGGCTCAAGGAACAATTGCTGAATAAGTGAAGGGAGAAGTGGTGAAATTCTGTCCTTTTACTGAATTGAGCAGGGACTTTTAGGTTACAGAGGGTTGGTTTTGAAATCTAGGCTCTGCTGGCAATTTTTTTAACCTTGTTGAGTTTCATCCTCTTTATTTCTAATTGTGAGTATACTAATATTGACGGTATTGGTGAGAATTATATGGGATAATTTATATGGAACTATATAGAATTATGGGTATACTAATACTTAGTATGGGATAATTTATATGGAATTTTATAGAATATATGGAACTATACAGAATTACATGAAACTATATAGAATTATGGGTATACTAATATTTACAGTATATGGTGAGAATTATATGGGATAATTTATATGGAACTATACAGAACTTAAAAATTCCATTTGATCAATATTTATTAAGAAGCTACTATATGCCAAGCCCTGTGGTAGGCTTTAGGACTAGAAAGATGAACAAGACCCAATCTCTGCCTCTAAGGAATTTACTTTCTGTTAGGGGGATGGGGAAGCAGACATCTGAACAGATAAAATAACTGTGATGCAATAGAATAAGGACTAGCATAGGGCTAAGAACAGAGCACCGTGGATGCACAGAGAAGGGACAGTTATGCCAGCCAGATGGCAGGATAGTGTTGGGGAATACTTCCTGGGGGAAGTGATGCTTAAGCTGATTCATGAACAATGATACACAATTAGGTGAAGAAGGAAGAAAAAGGAATTCCAAACAGAGGGAACAACAGGCTTCCTTTGCAGCTGTGTTTTTCTAGATCCTGTGCCTGTGCAATTCCTTGCTGAAAATATACTCCAGTCAGCTTGGTTAATGCAAAAACACCCTCCCTAGCTCTCGTCAGACTCCTGAAGGCTGGATCGTGCTCTGAACAGCCTCAGCTATTGGCTGGGTTCTCTTTAAACTAAACAGGCCTTCAGAAACCCTTCATGTAGCCACCTGCCTGATCTCCTCACTCCCTTTCTCCTGCTTTCTTTCTTTTCTTCCTATCCTTCCTCGGTATCTGCTTTCTTCCTCCTCTCGTTAAACATTTCCTGTGTCTACATGTGTAAACTATGGGCTGTGCCTGGAGATACAGGGGATAAAACATACATCTAATTCATGAGGAGCTCGAAATTGAAAGTAGGGTCAGCAAGCTATGGCCCATTGACCAGATCCGCCTGTTTTTGTAAATAAAGTTTTATTGGAACATGCCCACGCCCATTCATCTATGTACTGGCTATGGCTGCTTTCATGCTACAATAGCTGAGTTGTGTAGTTGCAATAGAGACCATGTGGCTTGCAAAGCCTAAAATATTTCCCATCTGGCCCTTTACAGAAAAAGTTTGCTGGCCCCTGTTCTAGTGTTTATATATGGCAGAAGTGGTGGGGATAGATGGACAAGTAAAGAGGTAATGTACCCCTGTAAGATAAGTTTTTCAAAAGGGTACTATAGAAGGAGAGTTCCTAATGCATACTTTGAGGTTGAGAAAAGAACTGAGAGCTAAAAAAAAGTGACAAGTACGCTTAGAGCTAAAGGATAAAAAGGAGTTAAGAGGGAAAGGAAGATCATTCTTGGCAGAGACAGTAGCATGTGCAAAGCCAGGCAATGAAAGAAAAATATGCAATGCTCTATTGCAAAAAGAGGAAGCAGTGAAAAATAAGGCTGGAAAATCATTTTGGGCCAGGTCATTAAGGATCCTAAATATGAAAACCATATTAAGGATTTTAGAAATGCCCTATAATCTCTCCCATAGGTAATTGAGAACCTTTGAAGGATTTTAAGCAGAGTAGTGCTAAAGCAAATGTGTGCTCTAGAAAGATCACTCTGGCTGTAGGATAGTTAACATTTACTGGACATTTATCCTATGCCAGGTCTGTGCTAAATGCTCTTTGCATTTGGAAATATCTATTGAGTAGCTGGACAGCACTGGAAACCAGGTAGAAAGAGGTGAAACATGGAGAACAGATATGGATCTATGAGAAACCAGGGATCTCTCTAAGGGATGGAAAGGTGTAGAGCACCACCCTTATTTGGAGGCATGAGGAGAAGTAGAAGAACAGGGGTGACTGCAAAGGGGAGTATACTGTCATGGAACACAAACGGGGAGCAAATAACAAGGAGGAGTGGGTAGCGAAAATCAGATATTGTAAAGAGAGCTAAGAGAAAAAAAGTGGAAAAACAAGCAGGGGGCAGGGAACTGGTAAGAAGCAGATCAGAGCTGACTTAAAAGGGAGCAATTTCAGCAGAAAAGTTGAGAAGCAAGCTGGATTATAGGGTTAAGGAAGTGGTTGGAAGTGAGAAAATGGAGGTCGCTGCCACTGAACGCTTGTTTGAGAGATTTGTCTTTTTAAAGAAGAGTAGAAATATGACTGTGGCTGGATTCCTTAAAATTAGGCTGTAATTCAGCAGCTTTGGTAACTTTTCTGATTCATGAGGTGAATTTCTCATCTCAAATATCTGGTCATTTGAAGTAATACTGGAGATCAAATTATGCAAATATGCTGCATGACTAAATTAAAGGCCTATTCATGTGAGCATTAGTTAGTAATGGGAGTTATATTATATACCGCATTATTAGAAAATGGGGCAGCATATTTTAGTACTTAAAAATTTAATCAGAGTAACTTCCAGAAGGAGGAAAAGGTTCCTTTTTAACACAAGATTTGAATCATGGCTATTTTTTTTTCTTTTTTTCTGAAAGCCATTCTTCTAAGATGCTCATCCCTGCACAGGCCCTCATTTCTGACTTTCTGCTGCACAAGCAATCAGTATTTGTGTGAGGCTAATGGGATATACAAGAACAATTAGTAGCTCTGCCAGCACCAGTATTGTACTTGCCTCTTTAAAGAGCTCAAAATATTAAATAACAATTGAAAAGAACATTTCTTCTAGACCCCTCATTAGATTGATTTTACAGATGAGTAAACTGAATCATAGAGAAACAAGATAGTGGAAATGAGAAGTCTTACTTTGGTTCTGTCTCACACCACTGTAAGGCTGTGCCTATTATATTTGTAATTAAGCTGTTGTCCAGATAAAGAATAACTCCCTCTTGGCTTCGACTTTGAGATACCAACAGATTTTTAAATGCCGGCAGTTGAAAAGGTTATTTTTTTTTTTTCTTTCAAAAGTGGGTTTGTAACTATTGGCCTAAATTATTTTAGGAAACTATAGCCGTACTTTCAACATAAGGCCACCCACTCAACTCTGAGCCTAGACTGTTTGAGAAATAAGAAGGTATAGGAAATTTGGCAGGTATTTTTCTCTTGTATCTTTAAATCTCAGTAAGTTCACAAAATTTTCCTAACCAATATTGGAACAAGAAATTATCACGGCGGGGGGTGACTAGTATCACCTTTTAAGGACAATTAATTTTTCTACTTCACAAGTTGAACTTCTTATTTGGATCACAATATGCTACTAAGATACTTAAAAGGTCATTTTCTCAGGCCAACTGCAAATGATGTTTTCATTATAGAAAAGTTATGTAAAAGTGGAAAAGAGATGTAAGTCCATTAACATGTAAAA
This sequence comes from Nomascus leucogenys, assembly GCF_006542625.1. NCBI lineage: Eukaryota > Metazoa > Chordata > Mammalia > Primates > Hylobatidae > Nomascus > Nomascus leucogenys. The sequence continues at coordinate 6,336,545 of NC_044390.1, read as the reverse complement.
TGCACCACAACAATGGCAAAAAGTTTTAATTAAATACGTATGAACTCTATCATGCGCAAATGTTTTGTTGAAATGGATGACTCCAAAAGCTCTGTGGTTCCACTTCAGTGTCTAATAGGCACTACTCATTTTAACCTTCAGCAAGTCCTTTATGAATGCTATCCACCCAAGTGTACAAAAATGCCAATTCATGTAGGGCTATCAGTATTATTGTTATTTCTTATTCTGTAAAGGCTGCATTTTGAACATTTTAATAAGGGTCAAAGCATTCCAAGTCAATCTAGATGGCAACTGTTAGAAATGCAGGAGGTGCTTTAAAAAATGAGTTGGTAATAATTTCATTCTTCCCCCATTTTGATTAGAGTTTATAAATATAACTGTCAGCTAGTTATCATGGTGAGGTTATGGCTCAGTCCTCCTCCAAGTAATATAAACTTCTTAATACAGTCTTCAGACTATGAATCTACCATAACATTGCCAGTGTTTTGATATCATCAGTATCTTTATCTTCCTTTATTTCAAGCTATGACAGATTTTACCTCTTCTATTATCTACTGTAATTTGTTGCTGACAAACCAATTGCTAGTAAATACATATGTTGAGCGATGGTGATTATGTGAAGAGTGAGGGGCAAGATCCCTGTGGTGTAGTGTGTGTGCACCCATGTGTGCATGAAGAAACGTGTGTATGTGTGATGCGCATGCAAATAATATAGGTCTGAGGGAAATACTGTACTCTCCTTGAGGGTAAGGGTCATGTCTTATTCACTGTTACATCCCTAGTACTTAACACTGTCTCTGGGACAGAAATGATATCTAAGGAGTGTTTGTTGCATGAATGAGTGAAGGGTACTAATGGTCCATGTTCCCATTGGCAAAATAAGGCTTCCAGTTTAAAAATGAGACTGGAGGTCCACCTACAACAATCTGTTGTGCTTTCGGTTTTTACAGGCTGATTTCTATGCACACAGCATTATGCTGGGACTTGTGAGGAAAGCAAGGAAACTGAATACACAGAACTTGGACTTGAGAAGCTTCCAGTCTAATTGGGGAGACAAGATACATACAAGTGAAAACTTAACTCCTGATTCGAGAGAGAGAATAATGGCATGCCAAATGTATTTTTTTCATGTCAAATGTAACCGCTGCGTGAGTTCAGGAGAAAAGAGGCTGTTCTGTACTGCAGCCATTAAAGAAAGCTACCTAAACTAGGCAGGAATTGAGTTATACCTTTGAGGATAAAAGACAGCAGGGAAGGAAAGGAAATGTCTGTCCAGGAGGAGCGGGTAGAGAATACAGATGAGCAAAGTTATTAAGATAAGAATAGATTCTTTGGGACTTAAAATTTAGGAAGCAGTCATTAGACTTTGAAAAATAAATATGATGGTAGAGACAAATATAACAAGGAAATAAATAAGCATGCACATTTTGTATAGTAATCACTTCATACCTAAACTCCTTGGTGAAAAAAAATGTCGAAACTTAGACACATTCTCTATGTTGCAAACTCAGGGGAAGTGAGTGAAATGTCAGAGGGCATGGCAGCATTCCCAGAGGTTAGTGAGTATCAGGTAGGCTTTGCCAAGCAGGAGGGAGGTGATGATATTTGACTTCTGAGGGGATAAACAGGTAAGGTGGGATCTGGGCAGATTTTCAGACAAAAGATTCTGTTGTGAAGGTGCTTCTGGTTTTAACATAGATGTGACTCTCCTAAAGTCTTAGGTGACCTGATGTACTTCTGAAACTATTCATTGATTGTACAAATTTCTATTTATTTTACATTTTTAAGGGTACAGAAGGATCTAAACTGTGTGCACAACTATTCTACAAACCAAAATGAAAACCAAAATGAAATACATAAAGGAAAAGTTGTTTGAAATTTTGTCTTTAAGATACAGGGAAAAAATCACACATCAGTAAAATCCAGGATAAATATCAGCCTGAAGGAGGAGCAATAATTGACAAATATTTAAAAACAACTGGGGGGCCAGATGTGGTGGCTCACACCTGTAATCCCAGCACTTTGGGAGGCCAAGGCAGGCGGATCATTTAAGATCAGGAGTTCTAGACCAGCCTGGTCAACATGGTGAAACCCTTCTACTAAAATTACAAAAATTAGCCAGGTGTGGTGGTGCACACCTGTAATCCCAGCTACTTGGGAGGCTGAGGCGGGAGAATCGCTTGAACTGGAAAGATGGAGGCTGCAGGAGGCTGAGATCACACCACTGCATTCCAGCCTGGGTAACAACGTGAGACTCCCTCTCAAAAAAAAAAAAAGTACCAAAACCAAAAAACAATTGGGGTCTTTCTTTTCTAACCATATCTAGACATTGGTGAAAATAGTCCTTATTAAAGATAATCATAGCCATGGAGATAAATCATCCACATATTGCATTTATGTGTGAGAGTATGTATGTAGAACAGATTTAGCAAATAATTTTTAAAGCTTTCAATAAATACTTTAAGTTACTTATATGGACACTTTAAATTCGAATTCATTAATGGATTCTTGATTGAATAAAAAATTAACTCCTGAAGATATTTCCTAAATAAAGTACATCTATGCATGGATGCACTATGATGTTTCAACCAACATTAATTATACCCTTTTGATTTCTACTGTCTTGTTCAAAAACGCTAATAAGACCTGCACTACATCATAGTTAATAGGAGTGTGGTGCTTGTTGCTTAGGCAACAGGAGGAACAAATGCAGGTCAGAATGTGCTTCAAGAAAAACAAAAGCTAGAATATGATACTGAGTGGAGACTAAGCAAGTCTAACAGATTTTTCACCACATTAAAGAAATATGTTTCTTACAGCAAGCCAATCATATTCATGTATTTAACTAAGTTTGCAATTACATAAATTAGATTATGTAGATCAATAAATAATTTTTATAAAGGTAGAAATTAATCGCTTATGATACTAGTAGCAAATAAATGGTGTATAACAGCATGTAAAGCACTAATTGATTATACCACTTCATGATTTGCTTCATTTTCATAATTAATTAACTCCTCTAAATGGCAATTCAAAGTTTTTTTAAAAGATAATTCTGTCTCATGAAGAAAGTATTTGATTGGCCCATCTAAATTAATAATATTTTCTTATTTTCTAGAAAATTATACCAAATACTTTGAATTAAACAAGTAAAGAATATAATCTATGATTAGACCTTGGTTACATCACATATATCCAGGATTTTACCTTCCATATAAATTTTGAAGTGCTTATACATGATGCATTCACGAATAATTTTTACGATCTCTCTTTGAATGCTTATTTGAAACCTGTTTGATTAACCTTTCAGTTCGAGGCTTTCAAAAAGGTATTATATTTGCTCATAAGTGTTTAACATTCGGAGGAAAAATAAGCTGAATTAAAGTCTTTCAGCGTGGGCAAATGATCCAGGAAATCCAAAGACCTAACTTCTCATGGGACCAGAATAAATTTGGACAAGGGTTTCGGGGTTGAGAATGAGAAACCCTTATTTCAAGTAGACACAGGGAGAAACAATTAAGATATTGAAATGTACAGTAAACATAAACAATAATAAAAAGACCAATTCTGTTTGATAGTTCTTCTAATTCTTAATGCCATCTGTTTAGTGTCCTAAGTCTGTCCTAAATCTGCCCAGTGTTCTAAGACTTTCATAGCAATTGAAGAACTTTCACTTTTTTCCATTTCAATACCCAAATATCTTGTCTATATAACCAGTGATAGTACTTGATAAACACAAGAAAAATAACAGTAGCTGCATATATCAGTATAAAAAAACCAGCAAATCACTCATAAAGCATTCTGTGCACACAATTACTTAGAGCTCATATATCTTACTATATTTATGTCTTTTTTATTTTTAAAAACTCTTGGGCATACATACTTTTGGAGAAGGAGCAGAAGTTGAATAATGTTAATAATCTTCAAATCTATAGTACTCAAGTCAACCTCAGAGAAAAATAATCTAAGATAGAAATTAAAAAATCTAATCAGCTCTCACTATTGTGTTATCATTTCTGGTACTAGTAAGCTGCAGGTGTCAGCCCTATTACTGTATTTAGGCAGGGCTATTACTTATTTCCAAAAGTCATTTGTGTGTTACATGCCTGTGTTATGTAGGTCTCTCTAAATTTAGGGATCAGTGATTTTGTGTCATGGGTACTTAAAAGCGAGGAAAGGTAATAGAGCTGTGACGTAGCTTAACAAGGGGAACTGATGAGCACTGGGGGAGGTATGGGAATGATTAGAAAGCTGAATTGTCGGTCTGCACAGTTTCCCATCCTCCTTCCTCACCTATATGCAAAACGGTGGAAAGTTAGCACATGCTAGGTTTAGACTGCATGTAGACCAGAATTCAGAAGAACATGACTATACTTAGTCCACCAACCTTTCTTTCTAAATATTGACAGCTAAATGACCAAAGTGTTTATTTTCCACCGAAAGTAATAAACAATACTTCATTGCTCTTCAATCAGCATGTGGAAGTAAATGCTCTCCATAATTGGCCATCTGAAGCAGTTTGCTAATGAACTGAAGGTTGTCCACATGATTTAAACTGCTTATTGAACAATTATCCGGAAAAGAAATGATCTTCACACCATAAACACAACAAATTGTCTCATTAACCACTAAATGCTGATGCTCAAGTGAAATAATTTAAGAATCAAGAATTAGCTGAAGAGGGATATAATCTGAGTATTCTAAGATTACAAATTTATTTAAAAAATCATACAAAGAATGACAGGGAGAATATCAATATTAATCTTCTTTCACTGCCTATAAATAGCACTCTCACCGGTTCATTCATATAACACATATGTATATGGATACATACAGATCTCATTTTTTAGCGAGAGTCTATATGTACACAGTAAGTTCAGTCCTAAGGGCATCCAATTTTCCAATGCAGTTACATATATAAATCTGACCAGTTTTGGTGCAAATCAGGCTGCCTCTGAGCCACGTAAGACACATAAGAAGCAAAGACAGACAAAAGGCAGCTCCGTGGACACAGAGAGCTTCTTACCATAAACTGCACATTGTCAAATCCATTAGCCATCAGGTGGTTCTCGTACTGAGGTAGCCCAATGCTTTCCAACCATTGTCCCACTGTTTGGACAGGGCATCTGGGTCCTGTAAGAGGATGAAGAGGGAAGCGTTTAAGCAGGGAGTAGCCGTCCACGGGGTAATAGCGGTAGTCCTGGGCTGAGAGGTGGCATTGCCACATCATGCCCCTGGGAAAGTTGCTATCAAAGGAGCCCGCCAGCTTGACAGATTAATGTTCTCAGCGAGAGAGCAAAGTCAGAAGTAAAACATAGTTTGCCAGGCAGGCTGTGGAGTATGACTTGATCCTAGCTCCACATTTCTTACATATTAATCTTTACTACCGACCAGTACGTCATACAGCCCCCAAAACCAGGCAGCAGAAGAAGGCATATCAAGCTGTCAGCTTGGGCTGGTCTGCGTTCTATGTGATTGTTGGAGTACTCCACAATGAGCAATGCACGGCCGGCAGCCAGAATTCTTTTTTATCAAGTACTCCTACACTCATCAGTATGCAGCTCCATGCTCCTTGCTCCCCCTCGCTCGCTCCCCTTCATTACCCAGCCCAGGCTACACCTCGCATTTTCAATAATAGCCATCAGATAAAGCAGATTTTTTTTGTCTGCAAGCTGTAAGCCTGCTGCTGCTGCTTCCTCCTACACACCCATCCAAGCGTCAATCTTGAATGATGAGAGCAGTCAAAACAAATGCAGAAAATAGCAAGATTCAAAAGCAAACCAAAGTGCTTAAATCTGAATTGAATCTTCATACTGGTTATACGTTACAGAGCTATTTGTTGTGGAATTTTACGTTTCAAAAGACACCAGGAAATGCGAAGCTTGAACTATAGCTTATAACAGAGCTCACGACAGGTTCCCTTTCTCCTTTTCCTTTCTTTCCTGTCTTTTCTTCTTCTTTTTTAAAATGCAGCACAGATAAATGTTTCTGATCTGAAGCTTTGCAGTGTTTGGAGAATAATTATTCTGTTTCTTTACCATGCTATAGCAAAATAAGCCTCTCCGAGATATATATTTTTTTCTTTTTTGAAATACTGCAAAATACAGAAACTGCATCGCAATCTTGAAGTCAAGATAATTTATTTCTTGTTTGCATGGTTTCTTCCAAACAAAAGTATTATTAGGCACAAGAAATCCTTTTTCCCCTCTGATATTTATAACCCAATCTACCAGGGTTACCATTCTAAATTAGCTATAAAGGTAACATTAACTGGATAGTTTTTTTTTTTTAATAAAGAAGATGAGCCCTAACCCCAAATAATTCAAGAATAACAGATGTAAATGTGTGAGTTTTACTGAATGGCAGATAGACTGAGTAATTTATTTAATAATTGGGAGAAACCAGGGATTAAGAATAGAACCCACAGGACTAGATCATCAGAAGAAACAGACTCTTAAGATTGGGAGAGAACTTGCAGAAAGGTTAGTCTAACCTTTTTCCTAACATAGGCATCCCTGGCTAAAATGTTCCTAGAGGAATATCTTCCAACTTCTACTTGAATACTGCCTGTAACAGAGCTCTTACTACTTCTCACGAAGCCTCAATTTATTAGAAAGATATTTCACTTCCTACCTTGCTTCTACTCACTGCTCCAGCTCTGCCTTCGGAGAAGCACAGATTGAGAACAGTGCCTCTTCCACATAAAGAGCTTTAAAATTTAAAGATAACTCTCTCATCCCCCCCCAGAGCAGCCGCCTGGCACATAGTAAGTGCCTAATACAAATTTATTGAATAAATGAAACATCACTTTTCTTTTTTCCTCAAACCTCATCTTTCTCTGTTTCCTTTCTCTTTTTAAGGGCATTGTCAACTTTCCTGACACACAGACATTAAACCTCAAAACATCTTCTACTCCTCTTTCACTACTGAAATTCTATCATCTCTCTTCCCAGTGTGATCCATTCCCTTAATTCTATTTCCTGTTTTAAGTTTACAGAACTGCCACCTGCATTGATTTTCTTCTCATAGTTCAGGCCTACCTAGCCTAGTGGAACAACGACTTCTATATTGGTCTTTCTACCTCTAATATTTAAAAAATCAACTTTATGCATGGTGTCAGAATAATCCCTTTAAGACACAGTTTTGATTACTACTCCCTGTCTCAAAACCCTTCTGTGGTTTTCTGTTGTCTTCAAAATCAACTCCCAACTCCTCTGATGACATTTTGGGGTCTTCATGATTGACTGCAGTTCATCTAACTTTATTTCCCCTTTTCCACTGCTCCAGACAGGCAGGATTACTTGCTGGTCTCTAAAGGCAGCCCATAATGTGCTTTGGTTGGTTTTATTATGTCCCCACATTTCTGTCCATTTGCTGGCTTTGAATCAGATGCTATTTCCATTATGAAACCTCTTCTAATCTTCTCTCCAGGAATAAATCTCTTTCTTCTCTGTCTTAAATGGCATTTTTAGACCCTCTATTGTAACAGATATTTTCTGCCTTCAATTTTAATTGTTTGTGTCTGACTTACTTCTTGAAAGCAGGCCATATGCTTTGCTAATATTGCACATAGTAAAGATTCAGTACATACCTGCTAAACAAAATAATGTAATTTCACGATCCAAAGTACAAAAAATTCTTCCATTTTCAAATTAAAAACAAAAGTTTTAACTCTATCCCAAGTCTCTAAATTATTTATTTAAAATAAGATAACTTTTTTTTTAAACAAATTTTTTCATGTCTGTCTTTTAGCTCATCATCCTCATCCACTTTTTCAATAAGCAGCCCTGGGTGGACTGCATCATACTTGATTATATTTTGTTGCTGATTGGTCCTGGATCTTTTAATAAGATCAAAGAGTTTGTAGTAGTTTATGAATCAATTTTAATAGATTCTAGTTGCTCAACATTACTTGTAGGAGAAGCTAAAAACAAGATACTATTTGTCCCTGGCCAGCTCTAAAGCTGTTACAAGGTGGAAGAAAAGGAAAGTCTCAATTATAGCTTCTGCTAGGATCACAGCCACAGTGCTTCACCTGGTCATTTTAAATTATAAATAGTTGAATATACTACATGGAAATTGAGCAAACATGACAATAACACTTTGGCTTGGCAAGGCACATGCTGATTGGCCAGCTCTTCAAACCTGTTTCATCTCTTAAAATGCAAACCAGGGGCCAAGGACCTGGCAGAGCACGATACACATCCTGCTTATTAAATAAACTTTGTTAAATAAATGCCTGAGTAACTAAATGAATAAATGATATTGGAAATGCCTTTCTTGAGATTCTCATTTCTTAATAGAGAGAGAGGGAAGGAGGGAGAGGGAAGAAAAAATGTGTGTGTGCACAAAACATAGAGAGTGGACTAACAGACACTGGAGACTCAGAAAGGCGAGGGTGGGAGAAGAGTGAGGGATGGGAGATTACATAATGAGGACAGTGTACACTATTTGGGTGGTGGGTACACTAAAAGCCCAGGCCTCACCACTATGGATATATCCATGTAACAAATCTGCACTTGTACCTCTTAGTGCAATAAAAATAAATAAAATTATATATTACAAAAGAGAGTATGTTTGTGGTGGGGATTATTTCAAGGTTCAGACTGCTATATAAGAACACAACTCAGAGAAAATACTGGTTATGAACTGCTTTACGAAATTTATATAGACTGCCTGAATTTTATTCTTTTAGGTATTCAATCCTTCAATTTTTATTCAATAATTTTTACATGTTGACAAAATGTTATAATATATGGAGGAAGTGAGCTGGGAGAGGATGGGGTGAGGAAGGTATAAAAGAGAGGGAAGAAGGAAAAAAAAAGGCCCTGAGTCATGTTGTTTGTTTGTGGTTTTGTTAAAGTATTTTCTCATGAGTCAAATCTCTAAAAGAATCTTGGTTCAGGTCTGAAGATCACTCTGTAATAGTGTTTAAATATATTACTCTCTTTACCTAAAATACTTTTATGGAGTCTTAAAATTCTTAAAGCATAACAACACACTAATTAGGCAGGAACCTTTATTCAACTAGAATGTCTTTAAGTTCCAAAAGTGAGACAAGAGGAGGGAAAGAAGAAACTGACCCTTATTCCGGGCTACCATGTCCTAGGCAGCGTGGTGTGAATTATTATCCTGATTTACCATAAGGAAACTGAAGCTCAGAGTATGTGGTGAAAACAGGCATCTTCTTTGCCACAGTCTTCTAAAAAATAATAATTCTAGGGTTTTACTCCCATAATGGCAGTGTGAGGAGCTCCACAGATCCAAGCCCCAGTCAAAAAACTTAACTGTTGAAAATTATAGACAAACAATCAAAAAACCCTACACAATCAGAAACCAAAAACAATGCCAACAAAAACCAACCATCAAAGTCTTTGCAAAGTGTCCTAAGAGCATAGAATGTAAAAATGTTTATTCCAAAGACAGACACTAAAACTTGGTAAAAACAGAGATTCTGAGATTCTGTAGATCTTGAGCCATGGCTCCCTCTGGCCCCTCCTTCCCTGCAACTCATCTCCATAGATGCTCCACTTTGGACGGATGTGTCCAAGAGAAAGGGCTCCCCTTCTCCTCAAATCCCAACCAAGCGGCCTGGGATCTCATCAAAAGGGGCAGGCCAGCATTTCCAATTTCCTCGAAATCTAAGTTGTAGAGTTTCAATTCCTGGTGAGTGTGGCTGAGAGGTCAGGGGCTCCCTTCTTCCACCCAGACCCCATTCATAGAGTAGAAAGTTCATCCAGCTGGGTCAGGCCAAAAATATTGGGATCTTGACTGCCCTCGACTGCTTACATATAGGGTAGAGGTTCCATGCCCAGAAAGGTAAACTAAGAAGACCAGAGGCTATCATTCTTGCCCCTTGCCTGGAAGAGTGGCTCAAAGATTTTGCTTAAAGGGAGAGTCAGTTTATAAGAACAGAAAGCTCTAAAGCTTTCCCCCCAAGAGGTTGACTTATTTGTTTGTTTTCAATTTTTATTTTGGATTTAGGGAGTACATGCTCAGGTTTGCCACCTGGGTATATTGTGTGATGTTAAGGTTTGGGACACGAATGATCCCGTCACCAGGTACTGAGCACAGTACCCAATAGTTAGTTTTTCATACCTTGTCTTCCTCCATCCTTCCCTACTCCAGTAGTCCCCAGTTTCTATTGATGTCTTCTTCATGTCCATGAATACCCAATATTTAGCTCCCACTTATAAGTGAGAACATACAGTATTTGGTTTTCTGTTCCTGCATTAATTTCCTTAGAATAATGGTCTCCAGCTGCATCTATGTTGCTACAAAGGATATAATTTTTTTCTTTTTTTATGGATGCATAGTATTCAATGGTATATATGTACCATGTTTTCTTTATCCAGTCCACTACTGATGAGTACCCAGGTTGATGCCGTGTCTTTGTTATTATGAATAGTGCTGTGATGAACATATGAGCACAGATACCTTTTTGGTAGAATGATTTATTTTCTTTTGGATATAGACCCAGTAATGGGACTGCTGGTTCAAATGGTAGTTTGTTTTAAGTTCTTTGAGAAATCTCCAAACTGCTTTCCACAGAGGCTGAACTAATTGACATTCCCACCAACAGTGTATAAGCGTCCCTTCTTTCTGCAGCCTCACCAGCCACTATTATGCCTCTTAGTAATAGCCATTCTGACTGGTGAGAAATGGTATCTCATTGTGGTTTTGATTTGCACTTCTCTGATGATGAGTGACATTGAGCATTGTTTTGTGTGTTTGTTGGCCACCTGTATGTCTTCTTTTGAGAAGTGTCTGTTCATGTCTTTTGCCTATTTTTAATGTAGTTATTTATTTTTGTTTGTTCAATTGTTTAAGTTCCTTATAGATTCTGGATATGAGATGTTTGTTGGAAGCATAGTTTGTAAATATTTTCTCCCATTCTGTAGGTTGTCTTTTTACTCTGTTGATAGTTTCTTTTGCTGTGCAGAAGCTCTTTAATTTAATTAGGTCCCACTTATCAATTTTTGTTTTTGTTGCAATTGCTTTTGAGGATTTAGTCATAAATTCTTCCCCAAGGCTGATGTCCAGAATGGTGTTTTCTAGGTTTTCTTCTAGGATTCTTTCTTTTTTTTTTTTGAGATAGAGTCGTGCTCTGTCACCCAGGCTGGAGTGCAGTGGTGCTATCTCAGCTCACTGCAATCTCCGCCTCCTGGGTTCATGCCATTCTCCTGTCTCAGCCTCCCAAGTAGCTGGGACTACAGGCACCGGCCGCCACACCAGGCTATTTGTTTTTTGTATTTTTAGTAGAGATGGGGTTTCACCATGTTAGCCAGGATGGTCTCGATCTCCTGACCTCATGATCTGCCCGCCTTGGCCTCCCAAAGTGCTGGGATTACAGGCGTGAGCCACCATGCCCAGCCTCTTCTAGGATTCTTATAGTTTGAGGTCTTATATTTAAATCTTGAATCCATCTTGAGGTAATTTTTGTATATGGCCAAAAGTAGGGGTCCAGTTTCATTCTTCTGCATATCGCTAGCCAGCTATCCCAGCATAATTTGTTGCATAGGGAGTCCTTTCCTCATTGCTTATTTTTGTTGATTTGTCAAATATCAGGTGGCTGTAGGTGTGTGGCTTTATATCTGGGTCCTCTATTCTCTTCCATAGGTCTACGCGTCTGTGTTTGTACCAATACCATGCTATTTTGTTTATTGTAGCCGTATAGTACAGTTTGAAGTAAGGTAATGCGATGCCTCTGGCTTTGTTCTTTTTGTTTAGGATTGCTTTGGCTGTTCAGGCTCTTTTTGGTTCAACATGAATTTTAGAAAAGTTTTTTCTAGTTCTGTGAAAACTGATATTGGTAGTTTGATAGGAATAGCATTGAATTGGTGGATTGCTTTGGGAAGAATGAACATTTTAACCATATTGATTCTTTCGATCCATGAGCACAGAATGTTTTTCCATTTTTTTGTGAAACTGAGTTTATTTGACACAGAGTGTGAAGAAGTTTAAGCCTAAACGTGTTATCAAAATCAATGGAGGTTACACAATGGCTCATTCCTGTAATCCCAGCAATTTGGGAGGCTGAGGTGAGAGGATCACTTGAATTTGAGACCAGCTTGGGCAACATAGCAAGCTCTCTATCTCTACAAACAATTAAAAAGTGGCCAGAGATGATGGCATGTGCCTATCATCCCAGCTACTCGGGAGGCAGAGATGGGAGGACCCCAAGGCTGCAGTGAGCTATGATTGCACCACTGCACTCCATCCTGGGTAACAGAGCAAGACCCTGTCTGTAAAAAAACAAAACAAACCAAAACAAAAAAATCCCCCCCAAAACCCAATGGAGATATTTTGGTAACAAACAATCAAAAAGTGGCTAATAGCTACAGTAGGGAAATAAGCTAAATGGTAGGTTAGCTAGTTTTAAAGAAACAGAGAAAGACAGTTATGAAGAGCCCTGTTGGGGTCAAAAGAAACTTCAAATACTAGCTTCAAAAATTCCTCCTTCCCAAATTTAATTGGAGCAGACTCTGGAGCAATTTATAGCTGATGGATTGTCAAAAACAATAGAGCAATCAGCAGGCAATTACTGGAGTCTAATATCTGGATGTGATATCAAATGAGATAGACAACAGAAAGATTAGGAAAAGAGACAAAGAGAGCCCTGCTATAACCACTGCTATCCCAAAACTGTGCAGATGGCCGAGGCTACACCCTTGAGAGGATAAATACAACGTGATGTATCCATACGATTGACTATTACTTGACAATAAAAATAAACGAAGTGCTGATATATGCTGCAAATAGCATGAACCTTGAAAACCTCATGCCAAGTGAAAAAAAAAAGCTAGTTATAAAAGACCATATATTGTATAATTCTGTTTAAATAAAAGGTCAAGAATAGACAAATCTATAGAGACAGAATGTAGATTAGGGGTTTCTTAGGGCTGGAGAAGGGAACTGTGGAAAGTGACTATTAATGGATTTAGGGTTTCTTTTCAGAGTGATGAAAACGTTTTAAAATTGTGATGATGGTTGCACAACTCTGTGAATACACTAAAAACAACTGAATTGTACCTTTTAAATCAGTTACTTAAATTATATCTATGTATTTTATATAGTGTATCAGTAGATTTAAAATTATTGAATGATAATGATATAAAATAATAAAAACAAATCTTAAAATCTCTTTAAATTTACAAGAACAAAATGCACATCCATAATTGTATATAAATATATATTGGGATTGTTTCATATATATTGGTAGTTTTAGTGCTCTGGGTTTTTTTTCTTCTCTAGTTTTCTTGGTTACTCCTTCCTCCATTCCTGTCCTGCAATCTGCATCATCCATCCTCCCTGCAAGGTTATTCATGTTAATAAACTGGTATGTATATTCACATATATGTACCCATTTTCAAATAACACACACACACACACACACACACACACACACACACACACACACACACACACAAAGGCAGGTATGTTCGGATATATACGTATATGGGAGAGTATTTTTGGCATGGTTTCATCAAAATGAAAGTATACCACTCACTTTTCTGAACCTTAGTTTGCTCATTTAACATCTTATAAAAATTCTACTGGCCGGGTGTGGTGGCTCACGCCTAATCTCAGCACTCTGGGAGGCCGAGGCAGGTGGATCACAAGGTCAGGAGTTTGACACCAGCCTGACTAATATGGTAAAACCTCGTCTCTACTAAAAATACAAAAATTAGCTGGGCATGGTGGCAGGCACCTGTAGTCCCAGCTACTCTGGAGGATGAGGGAGAAGAATCATTTGAACCCAGGAGGTGGAGGTTGCAGTGAGCCAAGATCGTGCCACTGTACTCCGGCCTGGGCGACAGAGCGAGACTCTGTCAAAAAAAAAAATCTACTAAGTAAATGAGTTTTAATTTATTATTTGTTGGTTATTTCTAAAAAGTTAAAATAGTTATTTTTAGTTATTTTCAACTTTTAAAAAATAACTACATAATAGTCCATAATGTGGATAAACCACAGTTTATTCAGTTCTTTGCCTGATATCTCTAGGATATATTTGCCTGATATCCATCCTTTTATTTTCTTTTTTTAAAGATTTTTATTTTGAAATAATTGTCAATTTGCATGAAATAATAGAGAGAGTGATTCTGGATAGATTTTATTCAGTTTTCTCCAGTTGTGACATCCTGTACGACTTTAGCACAGTACCACAATATCACAGCCAGGTCATTGGCACTGAAAAAAATCCATTGATCCTGTTTATATATGTCCTGTGTTTTACATGCACTCCGTGTGTGTGTGTGTGTGTGTGTGTGTGTGTGTGTGTTTAGTTCTGTACAATTTTATCACATGTGCAGGTCATGTGGCCATCATCACAGTCGAGACACCAACAGCACCAACATAAGAATCCCTCCTGGAACTTTTTTTATGGCCATAGCCTTCTTCCTCCCTTTCCCATTTTTTGACCCCTGGCAACTACTGATCTGTGTCCATCTCTATCATTTTATCATTTCAAGAATGTTACATGAATAAAATCATATACTATGTAACCTTTTGGAATTGGGATTTTTCATTCAGCAGAATTCCTCTGAAATCCATACAAATTATTCAGTGTGTCAGTAGCTTATTTTTTCATTTCTGAGTAGTATTCCATCATATGGCCATTCTCTTCCAGAGTGGCTGTACCATTTTACATTCCCATTAATAGTATACAAATGATACAGTTTCTTTGCATCTTCACTAGCATTTGGTGTTGTCAATTTTTTTATGTAGTCATTCTGATAGGTATGTACTGATATTTCCTTGTGGTTTTAATTTGTATTTCCCTCATGGCTTATTATGTTGAACAAAATCTTATTGCCTGTATCTTTTTGTTAATACGTCTGTTCATGTCTTTTGCTCTTTTCTTCATTGGATTGTTTTTCTACTGTTGAGTTTTGAGAATTCTTTACATAGTCTAGATACTAGGAATTTGTTGGACTTTTTATCATTTTTTTTATGGATCATGTTTTTGGTGTCTATCCCATTATTTTTAACTTTAAAAAATGAGCATTTAAAAATGTGTCCCATAAATAGCCCAGAGCTGTAATTTTTTAATCTGAAGTTTTAAAATATACAATCTCTAATGGCTTACATTTTAATGGGCAAATACAATTTGGAGTAATGACAATCATGCTTGATTTTAACCATTCCATCTTATTTTATGTTATTATTTATTTACATTGTTCTTTTCTCATTTTCCTTTTCTTCATTTTTGGTACTCTGGTAACATTCTTATTCATTCTATTTTTCTCTTTTTAACTTCGCGACTCTGAGATACTTCTCTATTCCTTTCAAGGTTACTTTATTTTTCCCTGCTCTAATGATCAGATATATACTTTTCTATGATTATTTGAAAATAAGTTACCAATTATTTCCCTCTCAAAAACGCTCTATACCCTTCATACTCCAGTAAAATTAGACCCTCAGAATGTTTTCCCTTCTTCGTTCTCTTTTTCCTACAACCACATGTGATCTCTGGATTGCTTTTCCTTTACCCATCTGCCTTAGTCCCAACCAGCTCCCAGGTTTTGCTGATAATCATTTAGTAAACATTTTCCTAGTCAATTACTAGAATTTCCTCACAGTATATTCCTCCTATTTAAAGAGTCTTTATTTAGTATTTATGTTGCACACTCCCAGTTGGTTTATACATTTCAGTTTAGATTTAATTATTGTAAAGATTCATTGGTCACCACTATTTCATATCCTTATAACCATCTTAATCTTGAGGTTTCTGTTGCCATTTGTTTGTAGTTTAGTTAGAATAGTTTCTCATATATTCAGAAAATATTTTAAACTGATTAATCATAAAAGCAGAGTGAATCACATTTGTGAGATGCAGGTAAAATGGTACTTGGAGATAAATGTATAGCACTAAATGCCTATATTAGACAGGCAGAAATACTCACCACTATACTAGTAAGGAACAATGCCTACCTTAGAAATGACAAGAATTTCAAATCATTTATCTCAGAATTCACTTTAAGAAATGAAAGTAAGATGAAAGATAACTCCAACAAAAATAAGCAGAAGTAAGGAAATAAAGATCAGAGGGGAAATAAATGAAACAAAAGATCAATAGAGAAAAATCAACGAAACCAAAAGCTGTTTTTTGAGATGATTAGTCCAACTGGTAAATCTCTATTCAGGCTGACCAGGAAATACAGGAGAATAAAGAAGTAATCAATACCAGGAATGAGAGAAGTGACAGCCCAAGAGATTTTATGGATATAAAAAGAATAAAGAAATGTTATGAGTAACTGTTAGTATCAGTAAATTCAGCAACTTAGATGAAATGACAAATTCATTGAGAGAAGCAAGGTACCAAAACTCACTCATGAAGAAGAGTTCATAACTGACTAGCTCTCTACCTATTGAAGTAATTGTATTTGCAGTTAAAATCTTTATACAAAAAACAAAACTCCAGGCCTCAATGGCTCTAGTGTTAAATTCTACCAAACATATAGTGAAGAAATAATAGCAATTCTACACAAACTCTTCCAGAAAGTTGAGGAGAGAGAATACTTGCCAACTTATTCTATGAAGCCAGCATTATTTTGATACCAAAATCAGATCAAGACATTATGAGAAAAGAAAACTATATGTATTAGTGTCTGTCATAAACATAGATGTAAAAATTCTTAACAAAATTTTGGCAAATAGTATCCAACAATATATACAAGGTAATACAATATGACTAAGTGAAGTTTACCCCAATAATGCAAGGTCTCTTAAACATGGGAGAATCAATTAATGTGATTCATCAGATCAACTAATAAAGAAAAACCATATAATCATCTCAGCAGATGCGAGAAATCATTTGACAAAATCCAGCATCTACTTATCATAAAAACTCTCAGCAAAATAGAAATTTCTTAATATTGATAAAAAGGCATTTATAAACAACCTACAGTTGGTACCATACTAAATTGTAAGTTTAATTGAAAGACTGAATGCTTTTCTGTTAAGTTTAGAAACAAAGCAAGGATGTCCCCTCTCAACACTTCTACCCAACATTGTACTGGAGGTTCTAGCTAGTGCAGTAAGTTACAAAAAAGAAATAAAATGCATTCATATTGGAAAGGAAGCAGTAGAAGTGCTTCTTGCTTCTATTCACACATGACATGATTTTCTATGTATAAAATCCTATGAGACCTACATAAAAACTACAAGAAATAATAAGTGAGTTTAGCAGAGTTGCAGGATATGAGATCAATATACAAACATCAATTGTATTTCTCTACACTAACGATAAACAATAGGAATTTGAAATAAAACCAACATAATTTACAACAGCACCAAAACTATGAAATTCTAAGGAATGAAGCTGTCAAAAGATGTGTCAAGCCCAATTAAATATTGCTGGGAAAAACCATACAGGACCTAAATAAATGGAAAGATATACTACGTTAATGAATTGGCACAGTCAACATTGTTAACATATCTGTTCTTCCCAAATACATCTATACATTCAATTTAATCCTAATCAAAATCCCAGCAGGTGCTTTGTTTGGTAGGAATTGCCAAGCTTTTTCTAAATTTCATATGAAATACAAATGACCCAGAATAACCAAAACAACTTTGAAAAAAAGAACAAAGTTGACAAAGGTATACTACCTGACTTTAACACTTACTATAAAGACATGGTTATCTACACAATAGGATATTGGGGTCAAGATAGACAAACAGATCAATGAAACAAAATAGAGGGTTCAGGAATAGTGTGACACACAGAGGGTCAATTGAGTTTTGACAAAGGTGAAAAATCAGTTCTGTAAAGAAAGGAGAGACTTTCAATGAATTATTCTGGGAAAATAGAATATCTACATGCCAAAAAAATTTAATCCATATCTTTCATCATATATAAAAATTATCTCAAACTGTACCATAGGCCTACCCATACAATCTAAAACTACAAAATTTCTAGAAGAAAACTTAGAAAAAAACTTAGGGAAAGTCTTAACCTTACATTAGGCACCAGAAGTACAATTATAAAAGAAAGAAATGATAAACAACTAAAATTTTCAGACTCTTCCCTTTGAAAGACAATATTAAGAGAATGAAAAACAAAACACTGATGAGAAGAAAACATTTGTGAATCATGTGATAACAAATGTATATCCAGAATATATAAAGAACTTTCAAAACTCAGTAATAAGAAAATAAGTCAATTTTTAAAAATGAGCAAAAGATTTGAACAGAATCAGAAAAGGTATATGGAAGGGAAACAAGCACTTGAAAAGAGGCTCAACATCACTAGTCATTAGGAAAATGAAAACGAAAATGAAAATGACAATGAGATACCACTTGTTAGAATGTCTAAAATCATTGCCAAATGATGCGAATTAAGAGAAACTCTCATTCCCTGCTGGTGAGAATAGAAAATGTTACAACCACTTTGGAAAAGTTTGATAGTTTCTTAAAAAGCCAAATATACATCCGCTAGATGACCCAGCCATTTTACTGCTGAATATTTACCCAAAAGAAATAAAAACATATGCCATACAGAGACTTGTATAGGCATGTTCACAGCAGCTTTATTTGTAATAGCCAACAACTAGAAACATCCTAAAAGTCCATCAACAGATGAATGGATAAACAAATTGTGGCATATCTGTACAACTGAATATTACTCAGCAATAAAAAGGAATGGATAGTTCATACACACAATATATGGATGCATGTCAAAATCATTTTGCACAGTGAAAGAAACCAGACCAAAAGAATACATTCTGTATGATTCCATTTATATAAAGTTCTAGAGAGTATAAACTTAACTATAGTGACAGAAAACAGATCAATGGCTCCTTGGGGATAGGACAAGGTTGGGAGGATTACAAAGGGGCAAAAGGAAACTTTTGGGGCTGATGATTGTGGTGACGGTTTCACAGGTGTGAATACATTTCCTTTTCTTGATATATTCCTTTCTTTGATTGTGGTGATGGCTTCACAGGTGTGTATACATTTCTCAAGTATCAAAAAGGGTACACTTTAAATATGTGCCATTTGTTGTAGGTTAATTATACCTCAATAAGCCTACTTTAAAAAGTTAAGCTGGGTGCAGTGGCTCATGCCTTTAATCCCAGCACTTTGGGAGGCTGAGGCAGGTGGATCGCCTGAGGTCAGGAGTATGAGATCAGCCTGGCCAACACAGTGAAACCCCGTCTTTACTAAAAATACAAAAAAATTAGCCGAGTGTGGTGGTGGGAGCCTATAATCCCAGCTCTCAGGAGGTTGAGGCAGGAGAATCACTTGAACCTGGGAGGCAGAGGTTGCAGTGAGCTGAGATCATGCCATTGCACTCCAGCCCGGGCAACAAGAGCAAAACTCCATCTCAGGAAAAAAAAAAAAAAAAAAAGAAGTTAAAAAAATAAAGTAGAAAAAGGAAATACAGAATGTTGGGGAGGGAAGTAATTTATTTTAGACAGAATAATCAGAGAATGCCTCTCTGAAAAGGTAATATTTAAACAGAGACTTGAAGGTATTGAGGGAACAAGCCATTACGGCATCTAGGTAAAGCTCTAGGCAGCGGGAACAGTAAATTTGAGGACCAATGACCATATATTGTATATTGTAATGCCATGGTGATCCTGAGGGAGTGAAACTCTGTAGTACCTCAATTTTGGCATGTTCTTAATATCAGTCTTCTTGTATATTGCATAGCCATTGAAGTCCTAGGAGATTGAGGTAAATGTGTTATTTCAGGACATTGTCTGAAAACTGTCATAACTGTATTAAAATAAACCCATAATATTAGTTTAGGTATTTAAAATTAATTTATTCTTTTAAAAGTAAAAGGCAGCTAATATTCTGATTAATTTCAGACATCTCTTAATTAGGTTCAAGTTAATGAGGGGGAAAATACTTCTTTTTATACTTTATTCATTTCTTCAGCATTCACTGATTTCTTCAATAAATATTTATGTTCTAAGCATTTTGCCAGGCGGTGGGGAGATAGCTTTGAATATCCATGTACTTGTGGAATTTATAGCCTTGTGGAGAAAACGAGTTTATCATTTAGAGAAATGTCCTTTGAGATGAGAGAAATTAAAACTTAGAGACATGACTTCCTATTGTGACTACAAAGAGATGAGAAATACATTAGCAAAAACATTACCTGATTTAATAGGTGTTACTTGGTAAAACTCTGATGAAACAGTTAAGGTGAGTAAAATGATTTGGCAGAGGCAGCAGTTAATTATGTTTGCTAAGTAGGAAAATGACATTTGGGAAGGATGAAGGAAAACTTCTGAACAAGAGTTTAAAAAAAAAGACGAAGAAACTGGCTGAACCCTCCAAAATGTAATAACTATCTGTTTATCCTAGCATCAAGGTGACTGACGTAAGGCACATACTTTTCAAAGAATGTGTCTTTCTAGTGATCAAAGCCATAGAAAATAGAAGGTAGCTAATATTTATTGAGCACCTACTATGTGTCCAGCCTTTTATATATGTTATCTCGTTATGTAAAACAACATCAAACACATATTGAGCATTTATCTACTGGGAGTCAGCTTCTATTCTAAACGTTCTACATGTATTGGCTCACTTTATTTTACAGTAAACTAGTAGTACTATTATTATCATCTCCTTTTATAAGGAATGAAAATAAGATACAGAGAAGTTATGAATTGTCTAAAGCTGCCCGGTTAAAACTTGAACCCTAAGTAGCCTAGCTCCAGAGCCTAACTAAGCTTTTAGCCACTACTCTATGCCGCTTCTCTGTTCCAGGTGCACAGGATGGGAAACTTGCCCTTTTGCAAGAGTGAGAATGCTCATCCATACACATGCCAGCAAGTTTGTTTTAAAAGGGCATCTTGGGGTTATTTTGTTGTTGTTTATTCTCCTTCCCCCCTTCACCTTACATTCATTATTCTTGGCTTCTAATGTGAAAAGCCATGAGAAAAGGCAGGAGGAAATAACAAGAGGTGGGAGAAGAGTAGAGCCCATCACTTGGATATTTTTACTTCACGTCAGCAAAGGGCTCTGCTGTGATTTTGAAATATTGCAGCTTCAGTGCTGTTTCCACATGGGTGCTCAGCTGGTCTGCAATGCATGGATGCCTGTGCTATGTGTCCAGAAGACAGCTGCCTTGATGAGATGGGGGACAGTGTGGAGGTCGGTAGCCCAGACTCTCGAGCCAGATTGCTTGGGTTGGAATCCTGGCTCTTTTCCATGATATAAATATTTGCTGCTTCTATTTTTAATATACAGCAATAGACTTGTTTCTGGGGGCTTAGTTGTTCTTTGGAAGGGTGAGGGGGGACCACCTCACCCCGTCTATCTCATGGTTTTATTTGAAGCTGAAATGAAATAGCACGTGAAAAAAGCACTGTAACTTAGAGCTACTTCAATCCTAGGGATGTATTGTTATCTTTACTGCCAGTAAAATATATACTTGTGTTGTTCATTCAGTCCCTCGACCAAGAGACTGGTCCTGAGCCATCAGTGCATTTCCTTGCCCAGTTCTCTTTGTTTCAAAAAGACAAAAATGCATGGGGTGAGCAGTCTGGCCAAATAACAGGAAAGCTAATTGTACCGTGAAGTGATCAGAATTCCCAAACCCGTGATGTTGTTAAAGGCTTTGTCTTATCTAATATGCACCAATAGCCAGGTCTTCAGCACTAAGCAGCCTGGTCTTCGCAATTTATCTAAAAGTAAAAAGAGAAAAGACAATGTGGGGCCAAGACTGGCAAAGAAAGGATGATTCTTATTTCTACTGTAATTAGCAAAAGGGACAATTAGTTATTTTAACATATTTTAAATAAAGGTTGGTTATTTTTGAAGGCACTGGTTTAAAAAAAGCACACAATTTCTTAAGAAGACTATGCCCACATTGGGGAAAGAAACTGTGTACTCCACTGATAACTGAAGTGCTGGTGTCTACATGAGCCTGCCTTTCTGTCTTTTACATCTTGTCATACAGATGTAGGAGCTAGGAGTGACTAATATTCATTTCTGTAGGACAGAATAAGAAAGATCTCGACTAACAAATCTATTTTTAACTAGTAAGTAGCAGTATCTCATTTTTCCAATCCTAGATGTCCTCTGATCTGAGAATTATAAACTACATGTCCTTCTTCCTTATGGAGAAAAACTGACAACAAGAATTAGCAGGAAAAGAGACAACCCATAAGAACAATGCTTCCTCCTGATAAAAGGATAGCCATTCTGAAATTCAAAAATAGAAAGGCAAACCAGAGGTAGCAGACAACAGAAAAATGAAAGGGATTGTCATTCCAAGAATTGGGGAATGCTGTGGGTCAACAAAGTTCTGGATCATAACGCCAAGATTTAAATAGGAAAATACTCCGAGATTATGGTCTGGTGTTAAAATGCTAAGGGAAGTCAGGAGCTTGGATTCAATTTTCCCTAAGGCCTTGCATTTTATTTCTAACTAAAATTTCATGGAGCACTTAAGAAATACCAGCCTTTACAAAACAGATCTGACAACTTATGTGCTGGGGTATGGTCTAAAATAGGAAATGAAATTTAAGCCTAAAATGCTAAAATCTTTTGGCAGACAACAAAATTATATATATAGGCCATACCTGATTGGAAAAAAATAGTAATTCCGTTGATTTTGTTCTTGTTTTCCCGTCTTTTAAGGTTGCTGGCAAGTGTTTGAATCCTCATTGAGAAGAAGGTGATCAGAGAATTAAGTTATTGAGCCAGTCTGTGTGACAGCCTTTGTGTTAGGTCCAGGGAGGAAAGGGAACATGTCCCAGCCTCAAGGATTTTAGAGTTTAGTGAGGAGAAAATTACCATAAAGAATGATCAGTACTATATTAAAGATGTGTGCAAGATATATAAAATGTTGAAGGAAGGGGAGGATGCTTAACTTGGCTTGGATAGAGAGCTTATAGAGGAGACCATCTAATCTGTGCCTTGAAGATGTAGTAGGAATTTTTGAGGCAAAAAGAAGGAAGATGGTGTTCCAGGCAGAGGGAACAGCATGTGCAAAGGTATGTTTGAGGAATTACAAATGATTCATTATTGCTGTACTTCAAAGGTTATATGTGCATGTATGAGGAGGGAAATCTGCACAGAAATGGAGGCAGGATAAGTAGGAAACAGACAATCAAGGGACTTATGTGCCACAAAAAAGAGAACTCTTTTCTTTCTTGAGAACAGAGAGATTTGATCAAATTGTTGTTGCACAAACATCCCCTGGAGGAGGTGGGAGATAGACGAATACAGGAAAGAAACTGGAAGTGGAAAGGTATAGAAAACCTGCAAGGCTCTTTCTCTTAAAGAGCAAATAGACAAAATGACCTAACTAATTATTTTAGGAGACAGTCTTCAATGCAGAGGGGCCTCCAAATATTCTTAGTTTCCTAGAACAAAGTAAGCCCTGGTTCAACAGCTAACTGGACTTCCTGTGAAAGAAATTTAGTCTGCCATGCCTCAGCAGCAGAAGTCAGACATGAAAGGATTCTTCCCATAGAGAAGATTGGTCTAATGCTGGTTCAAACTTAGCTTCATAGCCATGGCAAATGAACACTCTTCAGTTGCTAGAAGAGCAATGTTAAAATTTCAGGTGTTTTGTGTATGCTTTACAAAGTGATGAAAAATAAATTAATACACAATTTTTTTTAAAAAAGATGATAGCTGAGAGGATTAAAGATGTTGATAAATACAGAAAGTGCTTTGAACAGTACTTGCATATATGCACTTAATAAATATTAGTGAAAATAAATATTAGCTATAACAATAAATATTGACTATATATTATTAGCTATAATAAGTATTTACCTATAATAACCATAATACATGTAATAATATATTAATAATAATTGGCTCCTGAATCAGAAACAAATTTCAAATAATCACCTCGCTGAATAAGTTAGGTACTATCTAAAATCCATGAAATCTGTGATTTTGAAAGAACTCATCAGGAAACTCTGGTTCAGTTTTTACATCCATCACTCTTCAGCAGATGTGTTTAGTATGAACACAGAAGAGGCACTGAATTCATTTTTTTCATCTTAGCCTGACTATTTTAACTGTTCCGAAATCTCATGATTACAGTAAATACCTTCTGTGATGGATGCTTATTTACCTTCTTGATAAAATCGACTGGTAAATCTGTAATTCTTATAAATCAGAAGCCAGAAAAATGTCTCAACCTCAAAATTAATGCTTATTTCCATTTTCTACTAATATTCTGAAAATCCAGGGCTAAAAACTGGCTTCTGCTTCATTTTGCCAGCAATCATAAAATGTTTCTTTGGGTAAAGTGGGATAAATTTTCAGAGAATTTGACCCTCAATTCTGTGTGTATTTTTCACACTTAAGACAATCTTAGAAACTTCACATGCAGGAAATTTAATTTATTTCATATAGAAGCATTGGCTGAAAATTATAATATAAACCAAAAATAAAGAATAAAGCTGGCTTAAAAATGTTGAATTAACAGACTAAAACATCTTTATACCATAATATAAACATATAATTAGGTAATTTAAACTAAGCATTGAGATTCATAATGACCCAAAGTCTAGGGGTAGAAAAAGAGCTTTCTTTTCTTCTGTTTTCTATACAACTCAGAGCCAACCTGGGAATCTGTCATGGACAGTTATTCACCACCAAGCATGCGTTCTTCTCTTCTGATAACCACAATTTTCCTTGGGGGATTTACCCTCTCACTTACTCGTCATTCCTGTGCTTGGGAGGAGTTTCTTGCCTATCATCTTCCGGGATAGGCATATGACCAAAATCTGGTGCTGTAGGTGGCTTCTGAGATGGCTGCATTAATTCTTAGTTCCTTCTACTGAAGGCTTTGTGCAAGTCCCTCCCACTTGAATAACTTTCTTCTAATTAATAGCATACCTCAAAATTGGGAAGATGTCACTTCCATCATTAGATTACAAAGTTCTGACTTTGATCTTACTAAGAGATCCTCTTCTTGCTGGCTTACTAGGAGATCCTCTTCCTTGATGAAGCAAGATTCTATGTTGAGGCCCATGCCAAGGAATTGAAGAAAATCTATGGCCAACAGCCATCTAGGAAATGAGGCCCTCAGTCCAACAGATCAAAAGGAACTGAAACCTATCGACAACCATGTAAATGAACTTTGAAGTGTATCTCAAGATAAGCCTTCAGATGAGCCCCTTGCCCTGGCCTACACATTGACTGAAGCTTTGTGAAAGGGCCTGAAGCAAGGACCCAGTTAAGCCATGCCTAGATTCCTGACCCACAGAAATTGCAAGATTAAAAAATGTGTGTTGTTTTAAACTGCTAAATTTTGTGGTGATTTGTTATACAACAATAGACAAGAAATGCATCTGGGTGCTTTTTATGCTCCCCTGGCCAAAATGTTTCATTCAGAGTTGACCACATGATCCAACTCAGTACAATAAAAGTTAGGGTCTCTCTCCCTTTGCTGTACACACAGGGCATAAGATTGCAAAGACTTAATCTTGGTGGTATTGGCAGTCTTTTTATTTATTTATTTATTTTTTTGAGATGGAGTCTTGCTCTGTCGCCCAGGCTGGAGTGCAGTGGCGCGATCTCGGCTCACTGCAAGCTCCGCCTCCCGGGTTCACGCCATTCTCCTGCCTCAGCCTCTCCGAGTAGCTGGGACTACAGGCACCCGCCACCACGCCCGGCTAATTTTTTGTATTTTTAGTAGAGACGGGGTTTCACCGTGGTCTCGATCTCCTGACCTCGTGATCCGCCCGCCTCGGCCTCCCAAAGTGCTGGGATTACAAGCGTGAGCCACCGCGCCCAGCCAAGTATTGGCAGTCTTACTTGAACCATTTGGAGTCTGAAAAGGAAGCCAACATAGAGCATAATAGAGTAGAAAAATGGAAAGAGGCTGGTTCCTAATAACCTTTTTTGAGAACCCAGAATCAAGCTGCAACTGAAACTTGAATTTCCCTTGGATTTTTGGATATGCCCCTTTATATTTTACAAATATAAAAAAATTAGATTTTCAAAGTGTATGTTTTTGCTTAAAACAAATTGAGTTATGAAATAATACATTACATCATGAAATAGTCATTGAATTCCTCTTCTTGCTTTTGTCTTGCAAATAATATTTTATTCCCTCTATAAAACAGTGATTAATTGTTAATAGAGTTAAGAAAACTGATGCTCAATGAAGGAATTCTCTACTTCAGTACCCGTGGAGTCTAAGATAAATTTTTAAAAATAAAGTGCTAAAAATCAGCTCAGTAGCATTTACATAGCTAGCCGATGTTGGATATAAGAACATTGACATGGATTTGAATTGTATAGTCACAATGCACTTTGTTTTTTAAAATAAGACAAAACTTCCAAAATGTTGCTTTCTACTGTGTCCACAGAACACTTTGTTCTATGTTGAATTCTACTCAAAGCCAAGTAACATCTTTAAGTTTCCATGGACATTGAACAAAGTTTCCCAGATTCTACTGTGGTTGTGTTACAAGTTAAGTATTCCTTATCCAAATGCTTGAGACCAGAAGTGTTTCAAATTTTGGAATATTTGCATATACATAATAAGACATCTTGGGGAAGAGACCCAAGTCTAAACATGGAATTCATTTGTGTTTCATATACATCTTGTACACATAGCCTGAAGGTAATTTAACACAATATTTTAAATAATTTTGTGCATTTAAATAAGTTTGTATATCTTGAGCCATCAGAGAGCAAAGGTGTCACTATCTCAGCTGCCCATGTGGACAATCTGTGGTTGTTTGGCATCATCACAATTCCTGATTCTGAAATTATATGCTACTGATAAGCAATCTTTTTTATACTTACACACAAGTACTTAATAGTAAAAAATAGGACGTACCATTAATACAGGAAAAAATAATGTGTTCAGGTTAGCTAATCCGCATAGTAGCATCATCAGAATACCTCCATCAGCTGTTGAAGAAGAGCAACAACAAATAGTTGCAGGCTTCCAGGCTCCACCTACGATGCTGTGTTTTGATTGAAAGGTTTCTGTACACTGTGTTTTATTTTTTTATTTTATTTATTTACTTATTTTTATTTTTACTTTTGAGACCGAGTCCTGCTCTGTTGCTCAGGCTGGAGTGCAGTAGCATGATCTCCATTGACTGAAACTTCTGCCTCTGGGGTTCAAGTGATTCTCCTGCCTCAGCCTCCCAAGTAGCTGGGATTACAGGTGCCCATCACCATGCCCGGCTAATTTTTTTGTATTTTCACTAGAGATGGGGTTTCACCATGTTGGCCAGGCTGGTTTCAAACTCCTGACCTCAGGTGATCCACCTGCCTCAGCCTCCCTAAGTGCTAGGCATGAGCCACCACACCTGGCCTGTGTTTTATTTTTTTAGGTGGGAAGAAATATCAGACACAGGTGAGAGACCAGGAAGTGGGTCCTCCAGGGATCAGGAGGCATTCTACTGGTTGGCTTTTTAAAATGTTTCCTCCAGAGTCATTTGCCTCATTTACAATGTTTTTTGCCTTATAAGTTTCTCTTTGATTTCATAAACTGATACGATTTCTTGTTATGAATGCACGCTGCTCTAGATCTTCAACAAGTCCATCACACATTTTCACCATGTCATTATAGGCACTTTTTCCTCAGTATGAATGTCATCTTCATCATTACTACGATCATGATCACCCTGATTCAGAACCATTTCAGCTGCTTCAGGATTGGTCAATGAATGAACAAATGGAGCCTCAATGTTAAAAAACTTCGTTGATATGCACTTCTACCAGCTTACTGATTGATATAGTTTGAATGTCCCCTCCAAATCTCATGCTGAGGTGTAATCCCCAGTGTTGGAGGTGTTTGGATCATGGGGGCAGATCCCTCATGAATGGCTTGGGCCATCCCCTTAGTGATAAGTGAGCTCTCATTCTCAGTTCACATGAGATCTGGTCATTAAAAAGTGTCTGGCACCTCCTCCTAATTCTCTCTCTCTTGATCCCATTTTCTCCATGTGAGATGCCTGCTCCCCCTTTGCCTTCCACTATCAATAAAGGCTTCCTGAGGGCCCTCCAGAAGCCAAGCAGATGCCAGCACCCTGCTTCCTGTACAGCCTGCAGAGCCATGCACCAATTAAGCCTCTTTTCTTTATAAATTACATAGTCTCAGATGTTTCTTTATTGCAGTGCATGAACAGCCTAATATACTGATAGACTCTGAATGCATATTTTCTGCATATGAGAGGAGGTCCAAAATCATTTTTTTCACACTTGACTTATGGGAATCCTTCAAAGTACCAATTTGTTCATCATCATTACTGAACATAGCCATTGACAAGAGGTTGTACCAGGCATGCAAAACCGTGTCTTTAGTCACTATGTTCCAAGTCTTGGCAATAGCATATACAGTATTCTTCATGTTAAACTCCTTTACGAAAACGTCCACACCCATACCTCTGTTCCCTGATGCTAGCATGCTGTTTAATAAAGTGTTTTTATATTTCCTTTTCATTGACTTAAGGATACCCTAATCACATAGCTCAATGAATGAAATCACATTTGAGGAAAAGTGCATGACATAAACATTTTTTTTTATGAGAATTTCACCTGGAGGATGAGCAGAACAGTTGTTAAGGAATAACAAAATATTGCAGTTGTTATCCAGTACAGCTTCCGTGCAGTGAGCATGAGCCGCTGGTACAAAATGTTTGTGAAATCAATCAGGAAACGTGTCCTTGATGATCTGTGTCTTTCTGTTAGCATAATAACAGAATGGTAAGAAATTCACTGCTTGAAAACAGCAAGGACATAAGGTTTTGCTTAAAACAGCAAGTTTACCCTTATGTATGTCTGCTGCATTAGCACATCCCAGCACAGGTATTATCCTTGGCCTCCTTAATTCCTGTCTGGGCTGTCTCATCAGCTGTGGTTAGTGTCTTCCTGGGGCAATAATGGCAATAATGCCAAAACAGTGATGTTTCATCAGCATTGTAGACTTGTTCTGGCATCAGATTTTCACAAGTGATGACCCTGGCAAACTTGTTACTAAAATTTTTTTTCACTGCTTTGTAATCAGTAGATGCTTTACTACCACAATCTTTACAAGTCTAATGCTGTGTCTTTTCTTGAATATTCATGGTTAACTTCAATTTTCAGTTCATTGTGATAGATCTTTGTTTGTTTCATAATCAGAATACCATTAAGTGGCATGTGTTCACTGCAACACCAACAGATCCATTCCTTCCGTACACAATTGAGATATTCCATTTTGGCTTTATGCAGTGTTTTTCTATTTTTCATTATCTTCTGCTCATCACTTTCAGTATAGAACTTAAACAGTTTATCCTGCTGTTTCCTCAGGTCATATCTGGGGTCATTCCAACACCATACTCTTCTGAAAGAAGCTTCACACTTTCAGCAATATCTAGTTTCTCCAACAGCTTGACTTTCTGTGGCACAGACAAACATTAATGCTTCCTCTTTTTAAAATCATGATTACCCATACCCATAGGGGTATCTGTAGGCCATTTGGACACTTTCAACAATATCTTTATACCACGAAGCAGAGAATAAGCAAAAAATCCACAATGGGTAATGCACATGTCTTGGCCCTACACAGGGCATCATGGGGCCTCATGGGGAACCTGCTGTTGGCATATCCAGTTAACACACATGCTTTCTTATTACCCTTGACAGGCAGGCTTGCTGGGGGAGAGGAATCTGGGCAGGCATGTGAGTATGTTGCAATTGAAGAGGGCTGGGGGGCCTTTTTACCCTTGGGGACGCTGAATAAGGTACTATCAACTTTGTTGTTGTATTTATAACAATGCAAGGAATGTTTCCCCAACCTTTTAAATGTTTGTTCCCTATTGTTATTATATTTTTCTGCTTTGTTCATTATTTATTTTATATCAAATATGGTTTCATTGAAAATAACTTTATATGCATAATTTGCCTAATAGATCATAAATAACTTAAGACCATTCATGTAATAAGATAACAAAAATAACAATATTTTTGTAGTTTTAGATGTGCTTTAAATAAAATAGTAAGAACAAAAGTTCAAAAATCTTATCGAGGTCAAATGCTAGCCCAGTTGTTGATCCAAAACCAGATATCTCTTCAACTCACCCTAATGAACTATCACGGACTAATCTTATATTGGGATAATAAAAATAATGTTTTGCATGATAAAGGAATACCAAATATAGAGAGAACGTAGAAAAAAAGGTTAGCAATAATATAATAAGCCTTGGCTGTAACATTCATATCTATAAACTATAGTAATTATCTAGATCAAATACGTATTATGGATTGACTAAGTGTGATGATAGAAAACGGGCTTAGGAAGGATATAAATTTAGTTGAGGCCGGGCGTGGTGGCTCACGCCTATAATCCCAGCACTTTGGGAGGCCAAGGCGGGCAGATCACGAGGTCAGGAGATCAAGACCATCCTGGCTAACACGGTGAAGCCCCGTCTCTACTAAAAATACAAAAAAATTAGCCAGGCGTGGTGGCGTGTGCCTGTAGTCCCAGCTACTCGGGAGGCTGAGGCAGGAGAACGGTGTGAACTCAGGAGGTGGAGCTTGCAGCAAGCCAAGATTGTGCCACTGCACTCCAGCCTGGGTGACAGAGAGAGACTCTGTCTCAAAAACAACAACAACAACAACAACAAAACATTTAGTTATCTATTTTAAGGAATAAACTGAAAAGACATGCATTGTGTCATTTACCTTAACAAACAGCTTACAAGAGTGCCATGCATTCTCTTTCCTGCCATCCTTCTTGACTTCAACAGCATTTTGTAAAAGATGATGGTTTAGGGCCATGTAACAGCTGGCTTAGTATATTAGCTCTAGCAAATTTTCTTAATAAAGAGCAGACTCCTAATTACGTGACCATGGGAAAAAACTCTCTATGAATCTCCTTTCTCATCTATAAAATTAGGAGAATCTGTAAAATGAGTACCTATATTATAGGGTTGTTGACAGATTAAATGTAATAATACTTAACAACAGTGCTGACATATGATAAATCCGCAATAATGCTAACTGTAATTACTACTATTATAATATCACTGTGACTATTGTTATTTATTATTAGTATCATCAAAATTATTTGGCATTTAAGGTTCTCCATCATTTGGGCTTAATCAACCCCAGCTGCATTTGTAATATAATAAACCCTAGGATGTAACGTTCATTTCTATGAACCCTTTCCTCCTTGTTATGAGAATGCTTCCTTCTATTTATTCATTACCTGCCTCATGGCTTCTTGCTTCCCTGTTTTTGTTCATGCTATCCTTTCTACCTATAATAATCTGTGGCTTCCTCATCCTTTTTGCCAATTTCCTCCTGGCTTTGTGCTACTGATCCTTTAAGGTCCTTTCATCTCCTCAGCAAGAATTTCTAGGATACTCCCAGTTTTCTCCATCTTACAAACTCCCATTGTACATTATTTATGCCTCTTACAAGGCATTTTAAACTTTTGATACTGTTAAAAATTTACATATACATCGCATATTTTTCACAAGACTTTAAACACCTAGATGATGGAAGCCATGTCTTAACCATCTCTGTGTCCCACACAGTACCTAGTAGAATGCCTTGCACAAAGGGGGCTAAACAGATATTCTAAATAAATGGGTGATTATAGGAATCAGACATGTAATTTTTGCTTCATTAGAAGAATCTTCTAATTAACTGGACTAAGCAGTGCTTACTTTCCCAAAAAGTTGAATATAGAGACTCACTGTTGGAGGTTTGTTTCTTAGGTGAGCAAGGCTGATCACTGGATTTCTTTGATTTTCCCAAGATTGGGGCTATGCCTGAAATTGGGGAAAGTTCTTTGTGGGAAAGGTTTTTTTTGTTTGTTTTGTTTTTTTTTTATCTGAACGAAATTTCAAAAAAGTGAATGCTTCTTACTTGACCAAAATTGAAAGCACCACGGGACAAAAATTTCTGAGTTATGAGTCTCAGGGGTCTAAACACAAAACCCAAAGCATGGTCTCTTGGTTTGCTGACTACTTTGAACTGAAGGATACTGAAAGTGCCTCAGAAGGAAGGTCTTTCTGATCCTCTCCTGCCCTCTTTCTCCCTCTCCACTTTCTCCCCAAAAGCAAGCCATAAAACCTAGGAAGGTCTCTGACCTCCTCCCCTCCCTACTGACTGTCCTCATATGACAGATGTCCTGTCCCATATCTGGGGTGAATCTGAACAAACAGGCCTAAGTTTCTCCCCAGTTTACATCCATTAGAGTATACTGTTTTTTCTAATCATACTTCTACATGACTATCCATTCTTCATCAAATCTAAGCATAAAAATATAGCTTTCCTTGGGTTTGTGGATGTTCACTTCTGAAGCCTTGTGTGTCACATAAACTTTGGTTAAATAAATTTGTTATGCTTTTCTCTTGTCAATCCATCTTCTGTTATAGGGATGTTAACCATGATCCTTGTGATGAGTTAGGAAAAAGGAGCCTTGGCTTTTTTTTGGCTCCTAATACCTTGCTCACAGAATAAAACTTTATAATTTCTCATAATATGTTTTTCTTTTGAAAGCCCCAATCATCCACTGAGCTTGAAATCTATGTTTTATTTCTGAAGGCTTATTATTCTAGATTTTAGCTTTCATTTGGACAACGAACAAAGAGAAACAACTTTCACAGCCTCAAGGCAAAAGATTGTAAACAGCAAGTTAGTGAACAAAAGTATTTTTCTTTAGTTTTATCTTAAATATATAAGAACAAAAACCAAGATGGCCTTCACAAGAGAAAATATTCCTTTTTCAAATAATATTGGCTAATTTGAAATTTTCATATTCAAACAAATTTAATTTTTTTAGTGAGTGGGAAAAACATTTTTTTCAAGAGAAAGTTTTAGTTATTTTCTTATTTTTTATTTTTTTGTGGGTACATAGTGGGTGTATATACTTATGGGGCATATGAGATATTTTCATACAGGTATACAATGTGTAATAATCACATCAGAATAAATGGGGTTTCCATCACCAGAAGCATTTATTCTTTGTGTTACAAACAGTCCAAGTACACTCTTTTAGTTATTTTTTAAATGTATAATTAAATTATTATATTTAATTATGTAATTATATAACTAACTATAGTTACCCTGTTGTGCTATCAAACACCAGATCTTATTCATTCTTTTTATTTATTTGTACTCATTAATCATCTCCCCTTCCTCCCCATCCTCCCACTACCCTTCCCAGCTTCTGGTAACCATATGTATTAGTCCATTTTCACACTGCTATAAAGAACTACATGAGACTGAGTAATTTATAAACAAAAGAGGCTTAATTGACTCACAGTTCCACATGGCTGGGGAGACCTCAGGAAACTTATAATCATGGCAGAAGGTAGAGGGGAAGCAAGGCACATCTTATATGGTGGCAGGGCATAGGGACTGCCACACACTTTTAAACCATCAGATCTTGTAAGAACTCGCTATCATGAGAACAGCATGGGGGAAACCACCCCCACGATTCAACCACCTCCTACCAGTTCCCTCCCCCAACACATGGGGATTACAATTTGACATGAGATTTGGGTGGGGACACAGAGCCAAACCATATCATCATCTTACTCTCTATCTCCATGAGTTAAATTGTTTTAATTTGTAGCTCCCACAAATAAGTGAGAACACGCAAAGCTTTTCTTTCTGCGCCTGGCTTATTTTACTTAAAACATAAGGATGTCCAGTTCCATCGTTGTTGCTGCAAACGACAGGATCTCATTCTTTTTATGGCTGAATAGTACTCCATTGTGTATATGTATTACATTTTCTTTATACATTCATCTGTTGGACACTTGGTTGTTTCCAAATCTTGGCTATTATGAATAGTGCTACAATAAACGTGGGGGTGCAGATATCTCTTCAATATATTGATTTCCTTTCTTTTGGGTATATACCTAGGCGTGGGATTACTAGATCATGTGGTAGCCCTACTTTTAGTTTTTTCAGGAACCTCCAAACTGTTCTGCATAATGGTGGTTCTAATTTACATTCCTACTAACAGTGTACGAGAGTTCCTTTTTCTCCACGTCTTCTCCAGCATTTATTATTGCTTGTCTTTTGGATAAAAGCCATTTAACTGGGGTGAGATGATATCTCATTGCAGTTCTGATTTGCATTCCTCTGATAATCAATGATGTTGAACACCCTTTTATATGTCTCTTTGCCATATATGTGTCTTCTTTTGAGAAATGTCTATTCAGATCTTTTGCTCAGTTTTAAATCAAATTATTAGATTTTTTTTCCTGTAGAGTTGTTTGAGGTCCTTGTACGTTATGGTTTTAATACCCTGTCAGATGGATAGTTTGCAAATATTTTCTCCCATTCTGTGCGTTAGTTATTAATTATATGTACTATTTAGAAAGACAAAAATAGGTGCATCCATATCTGAAAAATTTAGAGACACTGACGACATGATGACCTTCATTCCCTAATGTTGTTACGGATGATCTAGATATCATGAGACACATTAAAGAAACTACATTGTAGGGAATATTCAACAGTTGGATTGACCTTATGCAGAGTTTCCCAAAGTTTTAAAAATTCCATCAGATAACAGAAGGAATAATGTCCAATAAGAATCACTGGTCGCAGGTGCAGTGGCTCATGCCCGTAATCCCAGCACTTTGGGAGGCCGAGGCAGGCGGATCATGAGGTCAGGAGTTCGAGACCAGCCTGGCCAACACAGTGAAACCCCATCTCTACTAAAAACACAAAAAATTAGCCGGGCGTGGTGGCGGTTGCCTGTAATCCCACCTACTCGGGAGGCTGAGGCAGGAGAATCGCTTGAAACCAGAAGGCGGAGGTTGCAGTGAGCTGAGATCGTGTCACTGCACTCCAGCCTGGGCAACAAGAGCAAAACTCCATCTCCAAAAACAACAACAACAACAACAACAAATCATTGGTCAAGGAAGTTTGGGAAATAGAGGGCAAAGTAGGTTAAACAGGTTTCTTTAATGTAGATCCCTGAGACTTTGACATACTAATTTTCCTCATGAATCTCCAATAAGGGTTATACGGCATTGATGTCTCCTGACCTCATATGGCCAAGGATTACTCTTGACTTTTTTCTATCAGAGCACCTTGAAGGACTGACAATCTATGAAGCACATTTTGGAAAACTCATGTCTAATATTATATACAAAGGAGGTTAATGACAATATGCAATGAAAAATTAATCAAAATGCAGTTTCATATATATCAAATAAACATATATTTCACTTATAATATCAAATCTAAAAAAGACATAGTCTTGAAGTAAAATGAGCCTTATCATCTCAAATGGGTAATCTGGATATTAATTCACCTGTCATTTAGAATCTTATTCATTAAACAAGCACTCAGTTTTTACCTTCTTTGTGACAAGCACTGTGTTCGGTACCAAGATAATAAAAGATGATAGTAACACAATATATCTTCCTATTTAGATTGCAATTCCACAGAGTTCTAAAGGTACTTTCTTTGGAAAAATAGTTCAAAAAATATGTCAAGAGACTGTATCAATAAGTTATTGAGCCATAGAATATTAAAGAAGCGGGAGGTCAATAGAGGAGAGAGAAGGTTTCATGGTGGATGCAAGATTTGAATTTGGCCTAGGGGACTGATAGGAGGTACAGCTTAGCTCCATTTGGGTTCAAACATAGAACACATACAGAATAAAGAAAAGACTCAGGGCTACAAGTTCATATTAGAAACATCTCCTAGACCTAGGGTTAGAGATCTAGATTCCAATTCCAGTTCTAAAAGTCACTTGCTATGTGACCTTAGCTATCTTGTCTATCTACAGATTATGGAAAATAATGCCTGTTTTGTCTATTTCAAAATATCATTAGGAGAAAACACCTATAGATAGCATAGTATGTTGTTAAGATTTGGGGTTCGAACTATATTTATCTAAGTTAATCAAGAGTTAGTGCAAAGCATTGCTTACAATGTGTCCTCAATGAACATTTATTTCATGAAAGAATGAATAGATAAAAGAAGTTAGAACTGAATTTCCTCTGCCATTTACTAACTGTATGATCTTAGTTAAATTACTTAGTCAACCTGAGCCTCAGGTTTCTTATCTCTAAAATGAGGGTTAAAAATTATGCTTATATCACAAGATTGCTCTGGTTAAATGGAAATTGATGAAAAATTCTTAGCACAGTAGTTAGTATATACTTTTCATCACATATACATCCTATATATTGGATAATTAAAGATAATTCATCAAATGTAAAGTACAGTGATTGTGTTTATGATAAAAACTGTCACACAGCAGAGAAGAAGAAGTGAGTGTTCAACATGTATTTGTGACCTGACACTTTTGGTCCAAGAGCTGCATCAGAACATGATGAGTGACATACAATGTGCACCATAACATCACCAAGAATGTGAGTTTAAAAAGAATCAGATCATTGACTGATTCTTCAGAAGGATCCTAGATTACCATGCCATTTAAAAATATGTGTAAGAAAAGCAGAGCTCAAAAATTATGTATGAGAGGCTTTCCAGTGTATGTTGAGCCTCAAAGGAATAAAATAAAATGAAATTTAGACGTTTACTCACGACGATTGGTATAGCTCAGAGGTGATAATCTCTGGAAAGAGTATTGATAATGTTAATCATTTTATAGATTTGTAAATTGGTTTGTGTTCTATTGGGAACCAAAGAAGATGTCACGAAGGTGGCTGGCAAGATGGACGAATAGGAATAGCTCTGGCCTGCAGCTCCCAGTAAGATCAATGCAGAAGGTGGGTGATTTCTGCATTTCTAACTGAGGTACCTGGCTTGACTCATTGGGACGATTAGACAGTGGGTGCAGCCCACGGATGGTGAGTAGAAGCAGTGTGGGGCGTCACCTCACCTGGAAGCGTAAGGGGTTGGGAGACTCCCTCCCCTAGCCAAGGGAAGCCATGAGGAACTGTGCTGTGAGGAAAGATGCATTCTGGCCCAGATACTACACTTTTCACCACGCTTTTCCCACCGTCTTTGCAACCTGCAAACCAGGAGATTCCCTCCAGTGCCTATGCCACAAGGTCCCTGGGTTTCAAGCACAAAACTGGGCGCCCATTTGGGCAGACACCGAGTTAGCTGCAGGAGTTTTCTTTCATACCCCAGTGGCCCTGGAACACCAGCGAGACAGAACTTTTCACTCCCCTGGAAAGGGGGCTGAAGCCAGGGAGCCAAGTGGTCTAGCTCAGTGGATCCCACCCCCATGGAGCCCAGCAAGCTAAGATCCACTGGCTTGAAATTCTCACTGCCAGCACAGCAGTCTGAAGTTGACCTGGGATGCTCCAGCTTGGTTGGGGAAGGGGCGTCCGCTATGACTGAGGCTTGAATAGGTGGTTTTCCCCTCACAGCAAAACAAAGCTGCAGGAAGTTCCAACTGTGCACAGCCCACCACAGATTGGCAAAGCTGCTGTAGCCACACTGTCTCTCTAGATTCCTCCTCCCTCGCAGGGCATCTCTGAAAGAAACGCAGCAGCCTCAGTCAGGGGCTTATAAATAAAACTTCCATCTTCCTGGGACAGAGCACCTGGAGGAAGGGGCAGCTGTGGGTGCAGCTTCAGCAGACTTAACTGTTCCTGCCTGCCAGCTCTGAAGAGAGCAGCAGATCTCCCGGTACATTGCTTGAGCTCTGCTAAGGGACAGACTGCCTCCTTAAGTGGGTCCCTGACACCCATGCCTCCTGACTGAGAGATACCTCCCAGCAGGGGTCGACAGACACCTCACACAGGAGAGCTCTGACTGGCATCTGGAGGGTGCTCCTCTGAGATGAAGCTTCCAGAGGAAGGATCAGGCAGCAGTCTTTGCTGTTCTGCAGCCTCTGCCGCTGATACCCAGGCAAACAGAGTCTGGAGTGGACCTCCAGCAAACTCCAGCAGACCTGCAGCAGAGGGGCCTGACTGTTAGAAGGAAAACTAACAAACAGAAAGGAATAGTATCCACATCAACAAAAAGGACGTCCACATCAAAATCCTATCCGAAGTCCAAAGGTAGATAAATCCATGAAGATGGGGAGATACCAGCACAAAAAGGCTGACAATTCCAAAAATCAGAATGCCTCTTCTTCTCCAAAGGATCACAACTCCTTGCCAGCAGGGTAACAAAACTGGATGGAGAATGAGTTTGACGAATTGACAGAAGTAGGCTTCAGAAGGTGGGTAATAAGAAACTCCTCTGAGCTAAAGGAGCATGTTCTAACCCAATGCAAGGAAGCTAAGAACCTTGAAAAAAGGTTAGATGAATTGCTAACTAGAATAACCAGTTTAGAGAAGAACATAAATGACCTGAGGGAGCTGAAAAACACAGCATAAGAACTTTGTGAAGCACACACAAGTATCAATAGCCAAATCGATCAAGCAGAAGAAAGGATATCAGAGATTGAAGATCAACTTAATGAAATAAAGCGTGAAGACAAGATTAGAGAACAAATAATGAAAAGGAACAAACAAAGCCTCCAAGGAATATGGGACTATGTGAAAAGACTAAACCTACATTTGATTGGTGTACCTGGAAGTGATGAGGAGAATGGAACCAAGCTGGAAAACACTCTTCAGGATATTATCCAGGAAAACTTCCCCAACCTAGCAAGACAAGCCAACATTCAAATTCAGGAAATATTGAGAACACCGTGAAGATGCTCCTTGAGAAGAACAACCCCAAGACACATAATCATCAGATTCACCAAGGTTGAAATGAAGGAAAAAATGTTAAGGGCAGCCAGAGAGAAAGGTTAGGTTACCCACAAAGGGAATCTCATAAGACTAACAACGTATCTCTCTGCAGAAACCCTACAAGCCAGAAGAGGGTGGGGGGGGGGCCAATATTCAACATTCTTAAAGATAATAATTTTCAACCCAGAATTTCATATCCAGCCAAATTGAGCTTTATAAGTGAAGGGGAAATAAAATCCTTTACAGACAAGCAAATGCTGAGAGATTTTGTCACCTCCAGTTCTGCCTTACAAGAGCTCCTAAAGGAAGCACTAAACATGGAAAGGAACAACTGGTACCAGTCACTGCAAAAACATACCAAATTGTAAAGACCATTGACACTATGAGGAAACTGCATCAACTAATGGGCAAAATAACCAGCTAGCATCATAACGACAGGATCAAATTCACACATAACAATATTAGCCTTAAATGTAAATGGGCTAAATGACCCAATTAAAAGATACAGACTGACAAATTGGAAAAAGAGTCAAGACTCATTGCTGTGCTGTATTCAGCAGACCCATCTCACGTGCAAAGATGCACATAGGCTCAAAATAAAGAGATGGGGGAATATTTACCAAGCAAATGGAAAGCAAAAAAAAAAAAAAAAAAAAAAGCAGGGGTTGCAATCCTAGTCTCTGACAAAACAGACTTTAAACCAACAAAGATTAAAAGAGACAAAGATGGGCATTACATAATAGTAAAAGGATCAATGCAACAAAAAGAGCTAACAATTCTAAATATATATGCACCCGATAGAGGAGCACCCAGATTCATAAAGCAAGTTCTTAGAGAACTACAAAGAGATTTAGACTCCCACACAATAATAGTGGGAGACTTTAACACCCCATTGTTAATATTAGACAGATCAATGAGACAGAAAATTAACAAGGATATTCGGGACTTGCACTCAGCTGTGACACAAGTGGACCTAATAGACATCTACAAAACTGTCCACCCCAAATCAACAGAATATAAATTCTTCTCAGCACCACATCACACTTATTCTGAAATTGACCACATAATTGGAAGTAAAACACTCCTCAGCAAATGCAAAAGAACGGAAATCATAACAAACAGTCTCTCAGACCACAGTGCAATCAAATTGGAACTCAGGATTAAGAAATTCACTCAAAACCGCACAACTACATGGAAACTGAACAACCTGCTCCTGAATGACTACTGGGTAAATAATGAAATGCAGGCAGAAATAAATAAGTTCTTTGAAACCATTGAGAACAAACACACAATGTATCAGAATCTCTGGGACATAGCTAAAGCACTGTTTAGAGGGAAATTTATAGCACTAAATGCCCACAGGAGAAAACGGGAAAGATCTAAAATTGACACCCTAACATCACAATTAAAAGAACCAGAGAAGCAAGAGCAAACAAATTCAAAAGCTAGCAGAGGACAAGAAATAACTAAAATCAGAGCAGAACTAAAGGAGATAGAGACACAAAATACCCTTCAAAAAATCAGTGAATCCAGGAGCTGGTTTTTTTTAAAAAGATCAACAAAATAGATAGACCACTAGCCAGACTAATAAAGAAGAAAAGAGAGAAGAATCAAATAGATGCAATAAAAAATGATAAAGGAGATATCACCACTGATCACAAGGAAGTACAAACTACCATCAGATAATACTATAAACACTTCTACATAAGTAAACTAGAAAATCTAGAAGAAATGGATAAATTCCTGGACACATACATCCTCCCAAGCCTAAACCAGGAAGAAGTCGAATCGCTGAATAGACCAATAACAAGTTCTGAAATTGAGGCAGGAATTAATAGCCTACCAACCAAAAAAAAGTCCAGGACCAGACGGATTCACAGCTGAATTCTACCAGTGGTGCAAAGAGGAGCTGGTACCATTCCTTCTGAAACTGTTCCACACAATGGAAAAAGAGGGACTCCACCCTAACTCATTTTATGAGGCCAGCATCATCCTGATACCAAAACCTGGCAGAGAAACAACAAAAAAAGAAAATTTCAGGCCAATATCCCTGATGAACATCGATGCGAAAATCCTCAATAAAATACTGGCAAACCGAATCCAGCAGCACATCAAAAAGCTTATCTACCACAATCAAGTTGGCTTCATCCCTGGGATGCAAGGTTGGTTCAACATACACAAATCAATAAACATAATCCATGACATAAACAGAACCAATGACAAAAAGCACATGATTATCTTAATAGATGCAGAAAAGGCCTTCAACAAAATTCAACAGCCCTTCATGCTAAAAACTCTCAATAAGCTAGGTATTGATGGAACTTATCTCAAAATAATAAGAGCTATTTATGACAAACCCACAGCCCATATCATACTGAATGGGCAAAAACTGGAAGCATTCCCTTAGAAAACGGGTACAAGACAAGGATGCCCTCTCTCACCACTCCTATTCAACATAGTATTGTAAGTTCTCGCCAGGGCAATCAGGCAAGAGAAAGAAATAAAAGGCATTCAAATAGGAAGAGAGGAAGTCAAATTGTCTCTGTTTGCAGATGATATGATTGTATATTTAGAAAACCCCATTGTCTCAGTTCAAAATCTTCTTAAGCTGATAAGCAACTTCAGCAAAGTCTCAGGATACAAAATCAATGTGCAAAAATCACAAGCATTCCTATACACCAATAATAGACAGAGAGCCAAATCATGAATGAACTCCCATTTACAATTGCTACAAAGAGAATAAAATACCTAGGAATATAACTTACAAGAGATGTGAAGGACCTCTTCAAGGAGAACTACAAACCACTGCTCAAGGAAACAAGAGAGAACACAAACATGGAAAAACATTCCATGCTCATGGATAGGAAGAATCAATATCATGAAAATGTCCACACTACCCAAAGTAATTTATAGATTCAATGCTATCCCCATCAAGGTACCATTGACTTTCTTCACTGAATTAGAAAAACAGTGCTTTAAATTTCATATGGACCCAAGAAAGAGCCCACATATCCAAGACAACCCTAAGCAAAAAGATCAAACTTGGGGGCATCATGCTACCTGACTTCAAACTATACTACAAGGCTACAGTAACCAAAACAGCATGATATTGTTACCAAAACAGATATACAGACCAATGGAACAGAACAGAGTCCTCAGAAATAATACCACACATCTACAACCATCTGATCTCTGACAAGCCTGACAAAAACAAGCAATGGCGAAAGGATTCCCTATTTAATAAATGGTGCTGGGAAAACTGGCTAGCCATATGTAGAAAGCTGAAACTGCACCCCCTTCCTTACACCTTATACAAAAATTAACTCAAGATGGATTAAAAACTTAAACATAAAAACCTAAAGCCATAAAAACCCTAGAAGAAAACCTAGGCAATACCATTCAGGACACAGGCATGGGCAAAGACTTCATGACTAAAACACCAAAAGCAATGGCAACAAAAGCCAAAATTGACAAATGGGATCTAATTAAACTAAAGAGCTTCTGCACAGCAAAAGAAACTATCATCAGAGTGAACAGGCAACCTACAGAATGGGAGAAAATTTTTGCAATCTCTCCATCTGACAAAGAGCTAATATCCAGAATCTACAAAGAACATAAACAAATTTACAAGAAAAAAAATCTCATCAAAAAGTCGGTGAAGGATATGAACAGACACTTTCCTAAAGAAGACATGTATGCAGCCAACAAACATGAAAAAAAGCTATAATCACTGGTCATTAGAGAAATGCAAATCAAAACCACAGTGAGATATTATCTCATGCCAGTTAGAATGGCGATCATTAAAAAGTAAGGGAATAACAGATGCTGGAGAGAATGTGGAGAAATAGGAATGCTTTTACACTGTTGGTGGGAGTGAAATTAGTTCAACCATTGTAGAAGACAGTATGGTGATTCCTCGAGGATCTAGAACCAGAAATACCATTTGACCCAGCAATCCCATTACTGGGTATGTACCCAAAGGAGTATAAATCATTCTACTATAAAGACACATGCCGCACGATTCACGATAGCAAAGACTTGGAACCAACCCAAATGCCCATCAATGATAGACTGGATAAAGAAAATGTGGCACATATACACCATGGAATACTATGCAGCCATAAAAAGGTTGAGTTCATGTCCTTTGCAGGGACACGGATGAAGCAGGAAACCGTCATTCTCAGCAAACTAACACAAGAACGGAAAACCAAACACTGTATACTCTCACTCATAAGTGGGAACTGAACAATGAGAACACATGGACACAGGGAAGGGAACATCACACACTGAGGCCTGTCAGGGAGTTGGGGGCTAGGGGAGGGTTAGCATTAGGAGAAATTCCTAATGTAGATGACAGGTTGATGGGTGCAGCAAACCACCATGGTACGTGTATACCTATGTAACAAACCTACATGTTCTGCACATATATTTCAGAACTTAAAGTATAATAAAAGAATTGGCTGGGTGCAGTGGCTCATGCCTGTAATCCCAGACTTTGGGAGGCCAAGGTGGATGTATCACAAGGTCAGGAGTTTGAGACCAGCCTTACCAACGTGGTAAAACCCCATCTCTACTAAAAATACAAAAATTAGCTGGGCGTGGTGGCAGGCACCTGTAACCCCAGCTACTCAGGAGGCTGAGGCAGGAGACTTGCTTGAATCCAGGAGGCAGAGGCTGCAGTGAGCCGAGATCGCGCCACTGCACTTCAGCCTGGGTGACAGAGTGAGACTCCATCACAAAAAAAATAAAAAAATAAAAAAAAAAAGATGTCACATAACATGTGATCGTAACAGAGGTAGGTGTTTGAGCTGGTACTCTTATTCTGAGGAGCATCCATTGACTTTGATACAAATTTTATTGTTAAAAATGATTTGAAAATTGAAAATTGTCTTGATTTCCCTACTATCTTTGAAGTATTTTCAGTTCAATACTTTGAAATATTTCGGGGTTCAATAAATCAGTGAGACATATAGATTATCTAGGGAGAATCTATTTGTTTCTCTAGGCCATTAAACTGTTGGAAGCACATTAATTATTCATGATTTCTTCTGATTAACAAATTTGTACTATCTGAAATATATATTCAGTACGATTCAATAGTTTATTAAAAGTTATATTATTTACTCCTAAAAACCAGAGTTGGGCCAGAGTTGGGTACATAATTATTTCTTTTGTTAGCATTTTAGAGATATAAAAGGGGCTTATGTCTAATAAAAGATTAACCATTGCACAAGGCATTCTAGAAATGAGTGTTCATAATATCACATTTTAAATAATTGAAAAATGTATTTAAATATATGTTGCCCAAAATAAAGAATGACATCAACCATCTGTTATAATATAACATTGCATTTTCTTACATTCTCTAGGTAAATATTATAGGGACTATTATGTAAAAAATTTCCAAATTATTCTAATAGTTCTATTCTTAAAACCATTAAGAATGTTATCTCTGTTTTTAATATTCAATATAATAAATACAATTTGGGTGCAATAGTTTAAAAAGTTTTATACTATATTTTATATAATAATAACTTATGCTACTTTACTGTCCTAGTATTGCAAGCTAAAAACTTTTAATACCAAAGTTACTGAAAGAAGAAAAAAATTTTTAAATTAACACTTTAATATCTTCTGTCTTCCATCTCTTAGACAATCTGTTGTCAAATTCTGGCATCTCTTCCTATTTCTTCAAATTTGACTTTTCTTTGGATTCATATTGCATACCTTATGCCTGGAATAAATTATAAATACCTTTAATATGCCTGTTCCTTGTACATAACAGCTATAGCTACTGTTGGGCTCAGAACATGATAACCCAAAATATGGCACTTTGGCAACTGAGAAGACTGCAGAAGCAGGAAGGTGGCTTTTACTTTCTCCTCCTTTTTCTTCTAAAGAATGTTCATAAAGAGTTATCGACCGAAAACACATGGACACAGGAAGGGGAACATCACACTCCGGGGACTGTTGTGGGGTGGGGGGAGGGGGGAGGGACAGCATTAGGAGATATACCTAACGCTAAATGACGTGTTAATGGGTGCAGCACACCAACATGGCACATGGATACATATGTAACAAACCTGCACATTGTGCACATGTACCCTAAAACTTAAAGTACAATTAAAAAAAAAAAAAAAAGAGTTATCGACCTACCTCACCTGAATGTAGGTCATAAGAACCTCATACCACAGAAGTCCTACCCTATACCCAGAAAATAAGAAAAATCTGAACAAAGAGGTCCTGGTAGGTTCCTTCCAGTTTATTACAAATAGTTCATATCCACTTTTTGTCCAATCATACATCTACACAACTGTCCATTCTTCATTAAACTTAAGTATAAAAATACAATTTTTTCTGGTTCTTTGGGTCTT
Organism: Nomascus leucogenys; assembly: GCF_006542625.1. Classification (NCBI taxonomy): domain Eukaryota; kingdom Metazoa; phylum Chordata; class Mammalia; order Primates; family Hylobatidae; genus Nomascus; species Nomascus leucogenys. The sequence continues at coordinate 6,291,592 of NC_044390.1, read as the reverse complement.
CATTTCTGAAGGCTCCTGTGTCACGTAAAACTTTTTCTTGTTATCTTGTCTTACGTTATAACAGTGTCAGTTGTGAACCTTGTGATGGGTGAGGAAAAGATACTTCTTTTTCTTTCCTACAATACTCGATACTTGTTATATGAATGAATTGCTCATCTGACTTTCTTCCTGGTCTCTCTATTCAGCCACTGTATCTCTGGGTACCTTGTGTAAGAAGACAGATTTTCCATGTATTTCAAGCTTTTTTTTTTTTTTTTTTTTTGAGATGGAGTCTTGCTCTGTCACCCAGGCTGGAGTGCAGTGGTGCGATCTTGGTTCACTACAACCTCCACCTCCCAGGTTCCAGTGATTCTCCTGCCTCGGCCTCCTGAGTAGCCGGGACTACAGGTGTGTGCCCCCACACCCAGCTAATTTTTATATTTTTAGTAGAGATGGGGTTTCATCATGTTGGCCAGGATGGTCTCAATCTCTTTACCTCGTGATCCGCCCGCCTCAGCCTCCCAAAGTGCTGGGATTACAGGCGTGAGCCACTGCACCTGGCCATATTTCAGGCTTTAAATGAAATGGAATATATATATTTTTAAAGGTAAGTTTAACCAGAATACATTTATTCATGGGAATTTTTTTTTATTTACACCCATTTGAAGACTAAGCTACATTTGAAATTGATATCATATTGCATAAACATATGAATACATGTATTTGTCTAACATAAAGTCTTCAATAAATATTTATTTAGTGAATGAATGAAAGAATGTTATACTCAACATAAATGAGTTTAGGTCATTTCCTGATGACTTCCAGGGGTCACAGGTGTGCTGGGTGCTTTCCTTGACACAACTTTCTCTTACCCCTTTAGTTTAAATATATATATTTAATTATTTTAAAAATAGAGTTTCATATTTTGAGTTTTATTTAACAAAACAGATTATCAAACTCATAAATGATGCTTGTAAAACATTTTGGAATGACTTCATCCACAAATTTTGAGGAATGAAACAATAAAGAAATGGATATTAAGACTCTTAAGAGACCAACCAACCATTAGTGTTTTGACATTATTAGCACCCCAGTTCAAACACACAAAAGGTTAAAAAATAAATTACAAAACAACTGGGGACATTTGGACATCAAGTGAGTCTTGGATAATATTAAGCAATTATTGTTTGATATTCCATTAGGTATTGTAATGGTATTTTGGTTATTTTTTAAAGTTGTTATTTTTACATGCAATATATTAACAGATGAGATGATATTTCTTAGACTTTCTTCAAAATAATCCTGTGTGTATATGGGGAATGAATGCTTGGCATAGAAGGAAATATTATTTGTTGGTAGGTTTTGAAGTTGGGTGATGGGTACATGGATGTTCATAACACCATTTTCTTTACTTTTGTATATACTTGAATTTTTCAAAAATAAAAAGGTTTTTTTAAACATGCTAATAAAACTATCAAGGAACTTTGAAAACATTGGATTCTTGAGATAAAGTGGCTTTCCAGAAAAAAAGTGGCATGAAATAAAATGCTCTCATACTTTGTTTAACTGATGTACTTTATTTAAATATCTTTACTATATATTATTGGTTTCCTAGTTAGCTATGCCAATATATTAGGTGGTGGAATCATGACCTATAACTAGCTGATAATTTTAAATTTTACTGACTTTATTGACTGCATACTCTTCGTAGATACTAATTTAGTCAGATAAGTTACAGAACTCCAATAACGTAACAAACATGTTAAGTTCCTAGTGTATTAAATCTCTTCTGAAAATCTACCTTTTTGATGATTTTGAGCATGGATTTCTAATAACTGAATGCCATAGTGTCAAATGTTGATTTGGTCAAAGATGCTGTTTTTGACTGGATCAAGCAAAAACACTTCCCAAAATGCAGCAGCAGCACAATCTGTTATATTGCAATGAGAAAAAAAAATTGGCAAGGACTATAAAAGTTACTTAAGAAAGAACTTCACAAGGAGATGAAGCACAAATGGAAATGCCTCAGAAAGTAGAATGTAGGGCAAATTTCTAAGGAGATCACAAAGAAATAGCAAAAGCTTGTAGGAGTTGGGTCAAAAAAGCTCAGCAGGAAACAGGATGCCACATCTAAGAAACATGAAAGGAAACAGAAAAAAGAATTCTTTTACTATTTCAGGAACAAAAGAAAGCTAAATGACACACTTTGCTCCTTCAGTGAAGAGAAAAGGAAATCTAATGGTTCATGATAGTAAAAATGCACATGCAATTGGTAATTAAAAAAAAATCCTCCTTAAAAGAAAGATAAACTTAAAATAGAATTACCAGAGCATTTATTGAGAGGTACAAAATTTAAGGCACAAGAAAATATTTAAAAAATTAATCTAACATAACTTAGCCATTATGATGTGATTTATATGCACAGATACCTAAAGAATTCACCATCCACATATAATGGAATATTATGCAGCCAACAAAAGTTATTATTAATAATATAAAAGAAATTGTTAATAATATGATATTAAGTAATAAATGCCAAATCATGTTGTTGTCTGGAAGAGAATAATCAAATTGTTAACGGTAGTTTTTGCTGATGATATTACTGGTGATTTTTATTTTTGTCATTATTCATTTGTTGGATATTCTGCAATGGGAATTACTTTTATAATCAGGCATAACAATAAGAGTATTATTCAAAGTAACTACTGTAGTCTCCAACAGTTCAATTCCAAGTAGTCCATTTAAAGGACTCTTGTTAAGTTACCAATAATCACTGCTTTGATAAATCAAATGGATACTTGCTCTTATTTCCTGGCTCTCTGAAGCATTTGACATTTTTTAATATTCCATGCTAAAATTCTCTGCTCCCTTGGGTTGGTAGTTCTAATTTTACCATGCATCAGCTCTCACCTGGAAGACTGCAATGGCTAGCCGTCTCTACTACAAGCCATTCTGTCAATTACCACCAGGGCAATCCTGACCACATTACTCCATTGCTTTTGCCCCTTCAAAGACTTATCTTACAGAACATAGGGTGAATTGCTCTGGATGCTTTCTGTTTATTAGTGACCCAATGAAAAGAAAAGGACAACTTTGGGTCCAGGGATTGTAAATTGTGTCCTCAAATCTCTATTTCTTGCTTCTGTTCTCTCTTAGGTAGTTGTATCTCATAAGCAAAAGAGCTTCCTCTCAGTGACAGGGATGAGAGGGCAGGGCCATAGATAATTCCAGGCTTATATCATCCCACCTAGCAACCCCAAAGCCAAGGGAGATATCCTCTCTCCCAGTCTCTGTGTATGAAATCCAAAGGAAAGTCTCTGGTTGACTGACAGTACCACACCTAATTGCTAAGGCCAAGAAAGTGGGCTTGGGTCATAGGGCCAATCTGAACGGAGAGGTATTGTACTATGATTGGTAGCCTGATCAGAACTACAGCACTTGGAAGGTCCAAGGGTAAGTGCTTGAAAGGAAATCAGGGATAATTAATAAAAGAGTTAAGGAATACTGGAAAGATGAAAAACCAAATATCCTTTATAAAAAGTAATATTCAATCTCCTTAGCCCAGCACTCTTAGAATTTCTTGGATTGGCCTCTGCTCATGTTTTTTGCCTCATCTTTTGCCATTCTCTCCCAAGAACTCCAGTCTCTAACTATGCCAAACACTTGGATCTTTTCTGAATAGGCAGTGCTAGGCAGAATAGTGGCCCCCAAAGATGTTCATGCCTTAATCCTAGAAACGTATAAACACGTTAACTTGCAAGACAAAAGATACACTGCAGATGTGATTAAGATTAAGGACTTTGAAATGGAAAGATTATCCTGGTTTACCTAGGTGGGCCCAATCTAATCACATGAGTCCTCAAAAGCAGAGAATCTTTTCCAGATTCAGAGAACCAGAAATATGGCAGTGTGAAAAGAACTCGATCCACCATGGCTGGCTTTAAAAATGGAGGAAGAGGCTACAAATCAAGAAATGTGGGTGTCCTTTAGAAGCTGGAAAACGCAAGGAAATGGATTTTTTCTGAGAGCCTACAGAAAATAATGCAATCCTGTTGGTATTTTGATTTTAGCTCAGTGAGACTTGTGTCTCACTTTGGATCTATTACAGAACTGAAAGATAATAAATTTTTATTGCTTAAGCTTCCAAATCTATGGTAATTTGTCACAGCAATAAGAAGAATTATACAGGCCATTCCATGTCATGCTTTCTTGATTTTGTACTTTCTGGTCATTTCATGTAAAATATCTGTCTTCCACATTGATGCACCCTGCTCAATCCCCGCTCACTTGGTGAACTCCCTACCCTTATTCAAACTATAACTCAGGTTTCACTCCTTCTCTAAAGCTTTCCTTAGCATCACTCCTAGTAATATGTGAGTACTTTTTTCTTGTGGCCACACAGCACTCTGCATTCTTCCGCTATAGTATTTAAAATGCTGTATGAAATTTGTCTCTGACTGTAAATTTATATTAGGCCAGGGACTATATCCTATTCCTCAATGTATATCACAGGTAAAGCATGTTGAGCACATAGTAGATTTTAATAACTGCTTGTGTATGCATGAAAAATCATTGCACTGGTTACTCACTTTGAGATTTACATAGGAATGAGAAAGAGTTGAAAACTGAAAAAGGTCCAGCATATTTTAAAAAGAGAACATGAATATAGCACTAGGGATTTAACTTCTACTGCCACAAAAATGTTGGAAATCAACGAGTAGTAGGTCAATTTTCAAATACCTTGAGGATAGCAGGTACATTTTTATTATGAGCAAATCTTGTCTAAATTAATTGTCTTATCTAAACTCTTCCTCCTACATCAGTAACTGAACTGATAAATTTGGGAGTCAGAAATTGGTTGTAATCAATCTTTCTTGATGTGACAAGGCTTTAGATTGAATTCTAAAGATCAATGAACTTGGAAAATGTGGTCTCTTCTCGAGTGGCATTGATTAATAACGTCTAATATTATCACCTAGAATCTGGCCAATACATTTACCTAGAATCAGCCTGCAAGAGGGTCCTCAAATGATTCTTGGCTTCTCATATTCACTCCCTTATGTAGTCCCTCCCAATACTGAATAGGTCTAACCTGTGTGACCAATGGGATTTTGAAAAAGTAACAATGTATGATTTCTGAAGATAGATCTTCAATGAATTGCTGGTTCCGCCTTACTTTTTTGAATTGCTCCTACTTCTAGGGGGATGATAGCTGCCATGTTGTGAGGACACTCAAGCGGTCCTGTGGAGGGGCCCATTAGAGAAAAACTAAGGTCTTCCAGCAAAAGCTAGTACTAAATTGCCAGCTGTTTAAGCAAGCCACTTTCAAAGCAGATTCCCTAGGCCCAGTCAAACTTTCAGATGACTGCATCCCTGGCCAATTTTTTGACCACAACCTCATAAGAGACCTCAAACAATAATTACTTAGCTGATCCACTCTCAAATTCCTGACCTGCAGAAACTGTGAGAGATAAGTAAAAGTCTATTACTGTCTTAAGCCATGAAGTTTTAGATAACTAGTTTTAGATAACATGCAGCAATAGATAACTAGTATTCTGCCTATAGAATAAAATAGACAAAAGTCACTATAAACTATTTCCTGTGTTGTTAGTGGTGGTTTTCTAAAAACAATTATTATCCTTTCACTTTCAGCCCTAGTCTTCCAAACCAATAAACCACAGAGTCTTAGAAGGAAGATAACTTCAGGGCACATCTGCTCCTTTTAGATTTTATACTAAAAACAAAATAAAGAGCCAGTCTTATTACTCTACTGCCAATTCTCGGTAATAAGTGACATTTCCTCCTCCTTTGTGTCTTTATTTTTTTCTATTATTGAGGCACCTGAAATTGGATGATGAGATTTCCAATGTGCCCTTAGAAAATGTGAAAGACATGACACGCTGTAACTCTCCTCCTTATAGGCTCAGGAAAGAAATATACCTCTTTGGGCCTTTCTATTTTTCTGACAGAAAAAGAGAGAGAGAGATAGAAGGTAGAAAAGCTACCTGCCATCTTTCAGCTATGATATTCCTGAGGCTCATCATATTTTTCTTATTTTACAGAGTCTGTAGAGGGACACGTACTCAGTGTGTTATATTTGCTCCTTATATGTGACCATCACAGAGCAAATGTCTTGATGTCATCTCATCAAAAGCATCAGAGATGCTTGGAGCAGGGAGAAGAAAGGGGGTAGGAAGAAGAGAGTGATGAAAAAGGGCAAAGGAAGAACAGGAGAGGGCCAATTGTGTAGAAAGAGCAAACAGCCTGACTTGTTCAGGCACAGGCCAGAATTGCCCCTAGGCTGTTGAGTTAACACAGATACACTCTGGTTAATGCTCTTAAGAAGATGAATCAAGTGAAACATTTCAGTTCTAACAAAAGTGGTTCCTGCAAAAGGGAGAGATGCGGCACAACTAGAAGAAAAATGCTTGCATTCTAGTTTAGTTCAGTCTCTTCAGAGAAGGTAACATATTACAGTGGAACTGCATCATAAGGTAAATTTCAAATCAGATAAAATATTTATGATTTTGAGAAAACATTTCACATGAATCTATAAATACCTAGCCTAAGGTTGACTGCTACCATTGTTTACAAGTTAATTAGCGCATTTTGCAGCCTTGCCATAAATCTGCTTCCATTTAGATAGAATGGCTGGATGGTTGTCTTTAGCATCCTGAAATTTAATAGTAGAACTATGTAGCAGATTCTAATCTTTCTAGGCAGGAATGACAAAATAGTTTCAAATTATTATTCTTTTGTCATCATATGACTGGTAACATGTCATTGGCACTTAAATTTTATGAGTGTCTATTTATTAGGCTACAGAAATAATTTTGTTCTCCATTGCTCTATGTATAGACAGGAAAGCTAGTGACCTCTGCAGGGGTGGTTTCAGAAGTTAAGGGGGTGTAGCCAAAACCTGGTGTTACCTCCTTAGCATCTCTAAATTCAGGAAAGTCACTGGAGAATAAAAAAGAACCAATTTTACTATAAGAGAGTGAAGATTCTAGGCAGTTCTTAGAAATAGGTAAGAAATCTAAGCTCCACAAGGGCAGAAGTCTTTGCTCTTTTTCTTTCCTATGCACTCAACAAGAATTTCTTGACTGTATGAAGGAGCCAGGGAATGCTCAGAAGAATCTGTGACTCATCAGAAGGTAAGAGGCACTGCTGAATAAGGAAATCGAGCAGAGACTGCCTCTCTATGGAGTGCCATTTGAGAAGACATCTGAAAGAAAGCGGAGCCACAGGCTACCTGGAGGAAGCATGTAGCAGGCAGTGGGAACAGCAGGTTAATGGCCCTGGTATGGCAGTGAGCTTGACATGTTCAAAGGGCAATAAGGAGGCCTTTGACATGCAACAGAGTAAGGGAAGAGAGAGTGGCAGGAAATAAGCAAGAGAGGCAGGTGAGGGCCTGATCATGCATGGTGTAGGAGGTCGTCATAAGAATGTAGGATTTTATTCTGACTGATAGGAAGGTGTCACTGATTAAAGAATGTGGTCAGGCCAGCAGAATAAGTATTAATAGTCCATGACAGTGACAGACTGTCTTTGAGAAACATTATTTCCTGAGTGGAGAAAAAAACCCTAGAAACTGAAGATACAGTCAAGTATCCTATGAGTACTGAATAAATACTCTTAACTCACTGGTAGGTGGATGTGTTTGAAAATGATTACTAAGGAACATACTGTGTTATTATTCAAGCTATCATGATGGGTATAGATTTAGTTTTTTAAAGAAAGCTTCTTATTTCTGGAACAGTTGAATAAATTTATTATAATTTCCAGAGACCCAGTCCTTAAGCATGGAGTTATTTTAGTGTAATGCCAACACACTCCTGTCTTGGTTTAGGTGATCTTTCAGGTGTGCAGGCAATTTGCATGATAAATTTTGCATGTATACATCTCCTCTCTCCTTTGCTGCAAAGGAAGCCAAGTAGTAAACAGTCTTTCTTAGTAAATGTTTTGCTGAAAGAAAACACATATTTACAAGTCAAATCATGTGAGATCTTTGATAAGGAAAGGATGATAGCAAGGTTTATTTTACAGTTTATACTGAAAATTTTACTGGGAAGAAATAACTAGGCTGGTTATTTCCAGTTACACAATGAGCAGTTACTTTTTAAGAGCTACTGTGTAAAATAAACACTGCTAAGTGGTTGTAATATTTGACTTCATTCATTCATTCATTTATATTAACTAACATCTATTATATATGTACCATGTACCAGGGCACTACGCTAGGAGCCAAAAATAAAAGAAAAATTTTAATTACAGCTACAAATAATCCACAGTCTAGTAAGAACTCAACAGAGAACATTGGCTTCTTCTAATTCCAAATAAAAATCGGGTCAGCATATGTCTTCACACTATGACAATTGGCAATAGACTGTTAAGCTTCGGCTTTCTCTTTCTATTTCCTCTTCTCCCTTTCTGCTGTGACTTTGTAATCAATAGGACTATTAGCATAACTGGATATATCAACTAATAATCCAACAGGACAAATGCATAATTCTTAGAATCAGTTTAGATGATTGCCCGCAGCCCCCTTCTACTCATCCTCTGAAAATGCTGTAGAGTTCACTCCAGTGACCTACCATCCATAAACCCTTTGTGGCTGTTCAGATGTTTACACACATTGGCTACTTCATAGAAAGTCCTCTCTCTCTGTTAAAAGAGAAAGTATATGTGGCTGAAATGATGGTTAGTTCTCATTTCGGTACTTGGACGTCAAGCAGTTAGTTTACTGTTGCTTTTGTAACTTGGAGGCATTCCATTCTATACTGAACACTTCTTTGGATAAAGTTCTCATCTTTCTAACACATTGTTAGATTAAAATAGTAATGGAAAAGTAATAATCTCTCCAGCCTACAGACAGCTCTTATGCCACTACATGTCTATAGTATTGACATAACATTTTTATAACATTTCTGTTTCAGTTATCTATTGCTGTATAACAACCAACCTAAAATAACAGACACTTTATTTCCTCGTGATATTACAATATGGGCTAGGCTCAGCCAAGTGCTTCTTCTGTTAGTCTTGTCTGAGGTTACTGGTGTGGTTGTATACCACCAGTCATGCCACTGGGGGACACTAGGACATCCGTATTTGTCTCTATTCCTGTAGTCTCAGGCTTCTCCCTCTCCAAGTGTCCTACATCCTCTCCACACTCTCTCTCTGCAAGTTGGATGAGCCTCAGACCTCTCAAGAGTTCCAAGACTTGTTAAAGCTTAGCCCCAGAATTAAAACACATTACTTCTACCACTTTCTATTGGTGAAAGCAAGTCAAAGAGCCAGCCTAGATTCAAGGTGAGGAAACCACACAGGAATGTGAATATTTACAGGCATGGTTCAGTGGAGGTCTCTAATGTAACAACTACACCTACCTTGACTCAAAAAATCTGTAAACCTGCATTAGATCTTTAGGTTGATAAAGAGTTTCAGGAGGGTAGGGTGAGCTCCTTAGCAAGGGGCCATGATCAGAGTCCTACCTCTTTTGCATTGCATGGTTCCAACAACACTTCATTTCTAGAAGTCATCTTACCTTTACTCATCCTGGCCCCTTTGTCTGGGACAGCTTTTCCACTTTCTGACATCTATTGAAGTCTTTCCTCTCAAAGCTTCAAGCTCAGGCTTTATCTCCTGCCAGAAGCCTTTCCTGATGCTTTCAGGTTCTGTTAAGACCTGCTTCTTCTTCTTTTTTTTTTTTTTTTTTTTTTTTTTTTTTTTTTGAGACAGAGTCTCGCTCTGTTGCCCAGGCTGGAGTGCAGTGGTGTGATCTTGGCTCACTGCAAGCTCTGCCTTCCAGGTTTACGCCATTCTCCTGTCTCAGCCTCCCGAGTAGCTGGGACCACAGGTGCCTGCCACCATGCCCGACACATTTTTTTGTACTTTTAGTAGAGATGGGGTTTCACTGTGTTAGCCAGGATGGTCTCAATCTCCTGACCTCGTGATCCACCCGCCTCAGCCTCCCAAAGTGCTGGGATTACAGGCGTGAGCCACTGCGCCCGGCCAAGACCTGCTTCTGAGATTCTGAAATATATCCTGTGTTTATCTCTTTCACGGAACTTATTATATTTTAGTAAAATGTCTGGGCATTTGTTTTATGAGTTTGTTTCAACAGCTAGACTGTTTACAATCTGAAGTCAGGCCTGAGTCTTATTAATGTGATTTTGTCATTCTGTAAGTGCCCAGTAATAATATGTTAAAAGGGAACTGGAACAGGAGAAGTGTATGTTGCATAATCTGATGTCACCCCAAATCCAGCATAATTCAATGCACATATTAGTGGTTTAATAAATATTGGAGGGTTGGTTGAATACATAAATCTATTTCTGTTAGTCACTACATAAGTGATATAAACTCTTATTTTAGTAACCCAGTAAATTTTCAGCAAGCTTCATAAACATTTCAATTCCCAGCTAGGAAAGAAGCAATATGCCTTGGGCACAACTTTTCAAGTAATATCAACATTTAGCAGCATCAACCTTTCAGGCAGGCGTAAATAGCTAAAAATAAAAATTCATATCCTTCTGAAATGCTGGCTAAAATTCTGAAGGAATGTATTCATGCTCTGAAACACAAAACCGTTCTCTTGCTTCTATAAAACAGAACAAAACCTGCGGGAAACCAAATTACTTTGCTAAGTGTGACAAATCCAAACTGCTACAGAGCAAGAGATAACACAAATTAATGGGTCTTGGAGGCAAACCCCAGGAGTTATTTTGAGGTGAGTGAAATCCGATCTCCACCCTAAAACCACACTGTGTTTCCATAGATCAAGTTTTTAGTTTTATGCTTTTTAGAAAACTATTTATGCACAATAATTACAGCCACCTGAATGCCCTAAATAAATGTAGCCCAGTAAATGCAGGTGTGTGCTTGAATGGTGCCCTATTGCTTTCAAGTACTTTGTGGTGGGCTGCATGTCTGTTTTTGACGATTCCCCCGTAAAACCTAAAGGCAGAGATGCTGGAAGGGTTTGCAGTGCCAGGTGACACAGTGCTTGACTTTGATAAGCCGTTGCTAAGGCAAAGAAAACTCCTAAAGCCTTACTGAGGGTAGCCCGTGGAAGTCTGTCACACTGTCTTATATTATTTTTATTTGGATACAAGCCATTTTTCTAAATTAACGCTTGATTTTCTTGAGGGCAGTAAAGTTGTCTTAGGTTCTTTTCACACAGTGAGTGTTTAGAAATGTTTGTGGTTGAAATGAGTACCCTTCTGGATTATGTTTACCCCAAAGGAGATGCATTATTTTATTTTAATCAGTGTTAAAGATAATGTATAGGAGGCCACTGGATAACACTGAGCTCTTGTACCAGGCTCCCCATCCAATAAGAAAAACAAACCAAAATGGAGTCGCCCATGCTAAAGTTCCACATCACCAAGCAAAATCTAAGTTGTTTTTCTGACCTTCCAAGAAACCAAGAGAGTGTGAGATAATGGCCAAATCTCTAAACAAGCCAGTTTTAGCTGGCAGGATTAGAAATTCCCCTTTACTTTATCCTTTACAAGGAAAGTAACATTTAAACCATCAGTCTGCTTTTTGTTTTCTATTTCTGCTTTCCTCAGCCCTTTTCTGTCTATAAACCAATGTCCTTTTGCTCACCTCACCATAATGGTCATTTTATTTTAGAGAATGAGGTGCTGCCTGATTCCAGAACTGCAAATAAAAGCTTATTAAGATCTTTATACTAAATTTTTTGTTGTTGTTGCAACTTAATCTTTTGACAAGTCTGGCAACCAACAAAGGGTTGGTTGCCTTTGACACTGCTGATGAATGACACTGCTGATGAATCCCAAGACCCCTTGGGGAATGCAGGAGAGATTTACTGAGCCCTTTTCAGGTCCCCTGTCTTCCTCATGGAGCCCCAGTCTGTTCCTTTCAGGTTGGACTCTGGTCTTTTTGCACTGAATCTCTGGAGCTTATCAGCTTTCATTTGGGGGTTACTTTGTGCTGTAAGAGAGCACTTGACCTTGAGGTGCCAAGGGTTAGTCTGTGCTGTGAGAAGGTGCTTGACCTTTGGGTTTGTGCTGGCTGATGGGTCACTGGCAGGAGCTGCAGTTTTAAAGGTGACTGACAACAGCTGCAGTAAGTGGTTATTACTGCAGGGAGTCAGAACTCCAGCTTCCAAAATTCGTAGAGATTTGGTATCTATCTTCTTAAGTGCTTTTTCTTGAGCACTAAGTTGAGGCACGCCTCAGGTGTCTGACAGGGTCAGGCAGAAACTGGAAAATTATTGGCTAAGTTGGTCAAAGGCATCTCAGTGCCAACGCCACAATTTGATCAGTGGGCATGATTTGGGCACTTAAGAGTTATTAGAGCAACCCACCACCAAAAAATAAGACTACCGTGAAAGGATAAGCTGCATGTAAAATAGGGTAGCACCTATCAGCCTCTAGAAAATGTCCATGCAACAAGGTATGCTGTGAAAGCATTATATAACCCAATGTGGCACTTTCCTCTTAGGCTTTGATTTAGACTCTGAGAGACTCCAGATTCAATATAAAGATAGTTCTTAATTTATAAAAAAACCGAGCACTGCACCTTTCAGCCACACTTGCCTTTTACACTTTATTAGGCCCCAGAAGCTGCAAATACTTACAAAAATGGCCAAATCTTATTAAAGATACTTTAGAATGACAATGGCCATTATATAGAATGACAATGGCCATTATATAGAATGTTTCAGATGAACAACACTGCATTTAAGATGTGCATTTATAAATGAGGGTTCTCAAATTAGGCCAAACCCAGATGTGCAGAAGTTTCTAAAAAGATTTCAAAAAAAATTTAATGGCCTCTTTTCAAAGATTGTTTTACAAAAATCAAGTGAAAAGTTTAATCACTAATTGATAAGAAAAATTAAATCTACCATCCTTTTAATTTAGTTACTCTTCCACCCTGTGGGTAAAAAGACAGCTAAAGTGTTTCTAAAGGTTAGGATCTCAGGTCAAGCAGGTTTGCTTCTTTTTTAGAGCTATCCATACTGAGTCCAGGCATAGAGAATGTTTTCTTTGCCCCATTCTCTAATGGGCTGCACCCTGGAGTCAGTAATGTAGTTAAGAAACAAGCTAAATGGAAAATATAGCCTATTGAACTAGATCAGTCTCTGAAGTACACCCTTCTGGCATTTAGCTGGCTATTTTGAAACTTTTTGTAAAACATTTACATGTATAAAGAAAAATCACTAGAAATTCTTAAAGTGGGAGAGAGTACTGGTCTAAACAAGCCTGACCTTTGACGATTTTGTCTTAACTGGGCTTCCCCACCTACACCTTTCTTTGTCTAGGACAAATGGACTCTTAGAAGAATAACGGTTACGACAAGGTCTGTCTGGGTTTGTAGATTTCCTCTCCTGTGACAAACGTTAATCTTCCCTGGTTGCTGGATCTGTCTTTAGGCAAATAAGGAAGAATATTCAGAAAACCCTGTCTTGCATTGTGCTATTCTTTAAGTGCCTTCAGTTCAAAGTAATCAATATACCAAAGTGACATATTTTGGGGTGTGATTTTCTGAACTACTTTAATGGTTATGTAATTTAAGAAGCAATTCGAGCATGAATGTTAAGAATGAGTAAATTTACATAAATGTGAATGGTATAAAAGTTTATAGCTGAACTTGTCATAGTTTAAAAAGTCTTTTTCAGTAACTTTAAATCTTAAAGTCATGTTAAATTAATAGATATTTATGAAATATCAAAGTCATTCTTAACAAAACTGAAGTATTAAAATATTAATTGCTGAACATAAGCTTAAAATGTATATACTTTGATATCTTGTTTTTATATAGTATAGAAGAGCTCAATATATTTAAGTCTGTTAGTAAACATGAAAAATTTGTTCTATGTGGAAGCACGTTTCTAGAAAGTATAAAATTTCTATTCATAAAATGTTTTTGACAGCTCAAAATTGCTTACTTCTTAAGATTCCACTAGAAGTTGAAGTTACTAAGGGTTAAGAATTCTAATTAATGTATGAAAGCTAAAACTAGAAATAATAAAGGAAATAACTCCAAATATGAGAAAAATAAGTAATATTTTTGCTAAATAAAACCATGAGGTATGAAAGATGTGTTTTTGTTAAGGAAGAAAGAGAGTAATTTTTCTCCTAAGTAGAATGACTAATTTTTCCAAAGTAGAAAAAGTATTGAAAAAACAACTCAATGAATAAGAAATTTGTAGACAGTTTGTTGAACATGAATCTTGTGAAAGGAACTTTATAAGGGTAATCAAGCTGCCTAAAATTAGAAAAAATGTTATCTATATGTTTTTCTAAGAATTGAGTATTAATATCAAAAGTATACTGATATAAAACTAGAATTTGATCTCCTGTGTTAAAACCACAAGGTTTTCTGGAATTATTGATCTGTTCTTAATAGGAAATAGTAAAAAGTTTTTCTTTATTGTTTTAGGTAACTTGTCTAGAAAGCAAAGAATCTGTATTTTATCAAGATGATTCTGTGTGCTTCGTATTGTCTTTATGAGGTCTTTGATGACTGAGAAAGCTGAATCCTCTCTGTTAAAGAGCTAAGATTTTTTCCTACAACTAGGTAACTTACTGTATTTGCCTTTAGAGTCTTTTAATTATTACTCTGGTTAAACTAACGACTATTACTTCACAGTGATCTGTGATCTTATTTTGATCAAACGTTTTAAACTGTTTGACATTTTTTATAAACTTTCCAAAATAAACTAAATTAAGTCTTCTTGACCTTGAATTAACTTTGGGAAAACCTCAAAGGATGTGTCTCTCAGCTTTTAAAAGAGAGATATTAAACTAGTTAGGCTTATTTCGTATGTTAAATTATATGATGAGTGTTCCAACAATTGTATGTAATTCCTAGAAATATATCAGTCCTAAATTTTGGTTATTGTGCTAAAATGTTGTATGCTACGGGATGTTGAATATGTTTGTGATAACTTTAAGGTCATACCATTGCACTGGGTGGGAATTTCCAGAACTCTGGTGAAGAAACTGGTGGCTTCATGTAACTGCCAACCAAGATCAAGTAGAGCGAGATTTACTTATACAAGACCGAAAAACAGATAAAGAAGAGTTATGGTTTTTTATGGTTTTTAATTTGAAACATTGCTCATTATTTTAATGTTTTGTTTTACAGATTTAAGAAAAGCTTTTTTTTAAAACCTATCTATAGCTTTCAGCAATGTGGTAAGGTATACTTTTGTGATCAAAAGTTAAAACATTTACTTTTTCCTCTCCATTTGATCTTTCCAGAATTCAGAAACTATTTGTGAGGATTCTTGTTTTTATGGCAATATGGTTATTTGCATAAATTCAATAAGAATTACTCTCTTCATAACAGGATACAATTGGAAATACTGGTTGCATTACTAAAGCTTTGACTGGGATGTCGTATTTGGGAATGCACATAGAATGAATCTGTAGGTACTGCAGGTAAAGTCTGAAGTCTGCCTTGGTTGGTTTCCTATCTTCCAGAGGTTTTCAAAAGTCCAATTTGAGATTCCTTATTAAAGGTTCCAGCAAAACAAAACTCAGAAAGAGCCCAAGTGGTCACTATTTTTTCTGCATTTATGTAAATAATCAGGCCAAGTTGGATGAGATTAAACTTATTTTGCAAACAAATTAGTCTCACTCTATTTTTTGTAACAATGAGGGTGACTGTAGAGAAAAAATTGCTTTAGAAGAAAAGCTATAGTACCACTGTTACTAGACTGTAGCCTCTTTAACTATTTTTTGTTTTTATTATCTGCCTGTAGACTGGACTGGATCCTGAATTTGTCTAGTTTCCTCCAATATCTGGCTCTGAAAACAAGACCTACTCTCTTTCTTAAGCCCTATAAGATGAAGCTAGACAACTCAATGTAAATTTCAAGAAACAAGTCTCATGCTTGATGTGTGGGCCATACAGAGAGTTCACCAAAATGCCCAGTGTTGTAACCAGAGACATTCAAACTATACACAAGGATGAAAACTTGATGATTTCATGTTGTGGACAGTGACAGAGCAGGAGCATCGCCATCTTGGATAAGCACTGTCATTTTAAAGTTCACCTTGATCAAAAACTGCCTAAATCCAAAGGACATCAGCCTAATGGCTAAGGTCAGCATGACCATAAACTACAAAAAACATCTCTGACCAAAAACATTCCAAACCCCTTCCCGACAAGAGACATGCCAGGCCCGAGATAACCTCCCCTCTGGCCAGAGAGATGTCAGCCCCAAGATAACCTCCCCTCTGACCAGAGACATTCCAACCCTGCCATAAACTTCTCCCCTACGCAGAAACATTCCAAGCCTGTGATAAAGCTCTCTCACCCTAAAACCAATAAATACTCTTAGTCCCTAAGAGAGAATGCTCCTGACCAAAATTGGCCAGAAGTCCCTCTCAGGTTTAGTCTCCAAAATAAACCTTTGACTGTTGAGCTACTTTTCATGTTTCTTTCCTCTTTCTTTAACTCTTATATTTGGTGCCAAACCTGTAAGAGAGAATGCTCCTGACCAAAATCAGCCAGAAGCCCCTCTCCAGTTTATTCTCCAAAATAAACCCTGTCTTTGACAGTTGAGCCACTTACCATGTTTCTTTCCTCTTTCTTTAACTCTTACAGACAGCTTGTGCCCAAATGCCAAAACAAGACTCTATATCATAATGAAACTCTTAGCCCTCTTAATTTTTTTCTTATTTATGCCTACCATTTTTTGCTCAGCAGGATAGACTTGTAGTAATTTCACAATCAGGAGCTTCTTCAAGTAACTTACAAAATTAAATCAGATTGGTCATGTCAAACCCAGATCTTTACACAACCTAAGGGATCCTTTAGTCCACCCAGTGGGTAACTTTGGCAATATCCCTAATGCAATTGCTGTTCAAATTGTACTATTGGTCCCTTTCATAGGGTAAAACTTCTAGACTCACATGTTTTTACTCCCTGCCTTAATTTAATTCAGTCATGGGATGCTGGATTACCTACTAGCTAAAAAGAGAGAAGCCTGTGCAGTTGCTGACACTTCTTGTTGCACATATATAAATATAGAAAGTATTGTAGAGACTCCATTGCAAAAAGTTAGCAAATTGGCTACTTGGTTAAAATGGGTAGATTCCTTTTCTGGCTCATTCTTTGTTCTATTCAATTTTAGTTGGTTTGGTTCATTGAGACCCTGGCTAAGGTGCATACTCCAAACTCTTGGCATTCCTAATATCCTTGGCATTATCTCCAAAATTCAGAAACTATTTGAGAGGATAATAGCAGTCTCCCTGGTATACTGCATTCCCTCCAAAGTTTTAAATGTTTGCATGCAGCCATCTCTCAAACTTCAAATTAAAAGCAATGGCAAAAACCACAATTACTTTTACATCAACATAATAGAATGACAAAAACTCAAAGAAATGCATGGTTATGAGGACAATATAAGCTATGAATGGCATGTTGAGATCAGAAACCCAGAATGGTGGTAACTTAGGGCTAATGCCCCTAGGGGAGCATGACCAAAAGGGGGAAATTTTTAAAGAAAATGTATAGGAAGCCATTGGCTAGCACTGAGCTCCTGAACTAGGCCCAGCAGACCAAATTAAAATGGAGTCAGTCATGCTAAGGTGCCACACCACCAAGCCGAAAGTAAGTTGTTTATCTAACCTTCCAAGAAACCAGGAGAGTGAGAGATAATGGCCAAATCCCCAAACAAGCCAGTTTTAGCTGGCAGGATAAGGAAGTCCCCTCTGCTTTAATCTTTAGAAGGAAAGTAACTTTAAAACAACAGTCTGCTTTTTTGTCTTCTATTTCTGCTTTCCTCAACCCTTTTCTGTCTATAAACCCATCTTCTCTTGCTTAGCTCATGGGAACACTGACTCTATAAAATGTAGTGTTACCTCATCTTAGCATTGCAAGTACAATTTTTAAACTGAATTTGTTATAATTTTGTCTTTTGACACCAGGAAGGACCCCCCCCCACCCCCAGTTCTGCCTACTACTTGATCATTCTCCTCTTTGGATTAAAGCTGTGTGAAACACAAGAATGATGTTGAACACATGACATCAAGTGGAGGGCAAGCCATGCTAATTTTTGCGGACTGGACCATTGAAGTGGTAATGAGTTAGAATCATAGCCTGTGGCCACAGGAGACCTGGAGCTCCTTTGCCTTGTTATTCTTCGTTTCCTGGGGGATTAGCAACCCAAGCAGACAGTTTCTTTCCTTCCAGGAAAACCCCAAACCTCTTGGTGAAGTGACAAGAAATATTCAACCCAGCACACATCTTCCTAAGAAGGCCCAAGGCAGAATGCTAGCTCTCTCAGTAGTTCCCAGGCAATTCAATCTGCCACAAAGTACAATGTAGAGCACTGTGCTACAGGGAAAAACAAGCAAACAGAAAAGGAAAAGAGTCCATTCTGCATACTGATTTTGTCTAATGTGGCATTTGCACACTTGGGCAGCTACAGTGCTTCCGTGCTGCTGCCAGATTAATTCTTCCCAAACACTGCTCGGATGATATCACTCCTTTGGCCCCCAAACCTTCACTTAGGGTTATCTCCTGAAAAAGGTAGCCTGGGAGTTAAAAGTTTGCCACGGTTTGGCTCAAACTTATATTTCCATGTGTCAGTCCTATTATGTCAAATTCCACCCAACAATCTTCTATAATTTTTTTTGTACTTTTCCATGCCTTTACACGTGTAGAGATTTTTTTTTTTTTCTTCATTTGTAAGTCAAAAGCCTAGCTAGGCATCAAATTCCAGCAGCTGACTTTCCCCCTATGCAAACATACTCTGACCTTGCCAGCTGGCAGAAGTATTTCCCTCCCCTGAACTCTGCTAACACTGCTTTGTCACAGCATTGTATTTTCTTTCTTGTCTGGTCCATGTTTGTTCAATCTGCTGGACCTAGACCAGTGCCTAGTGTATTATGGGCACTCAATAAACGTTCGTTGAATGAATATTAATTTTTACTTAATGTGGTCTTTGCATTGATGGTTTCTTTGTAAGCCAAATATAAAATTTACACTAACTCATCATTTTTGAGGGTCAAAGACAATTTCCAGGTTTCAAGAAATGGGGGCTCCGGGGTCTCTTCAACACTTGCAGGCCTAGAGCTGGACTTGTATACCTTGAGACTTCCCTGCTATAGGCAGACAGCATTGAATAATATTAGTGTGCTCTATTTACAGGGTGCCTACGCTTGTGCTAAATCACTTCACATTCATATCCCTAGTTCTCCTAGTGACATACTGATGATGCCTATCTCATTTTTAGAGGAAACAAACAATGTTCAAAGATGAAGGTCCTTTCCCAGAGTTGAATGTAAAGTGAGTACCAGCGTCAGGATTCACACCTAGGTCAGTCTGGCTCCAAATCTAGCTTTTTTCCTACCATCCCACGTTCCTTCTTTGAATTGCTTCACAGTTTCTATGGAAGTTTCTGCTATTTCTCTGTCTTTGTCTCTGAGTTTCATTTCCACTCCTGTAGCTTCACAAAAGCCCAATTACGCCTGCCAGTGACCTGCTTTGTCTAATAGGATTTTTGATGGCTGTAGCGTCATTTCAGCGTCCGCATGGCCTGCTTCTCTCTACCCAGAGCACAGCTCCCAGGAGGTGCTGGAAGCCTGGCAGTGGGTCATTTCAGCAGCTTGTTTTTACCACTTTCTCAGCACAAACTGCTTTATTTCAAACCTTGCTGTGATTCATCACTCACCTGCCTGCATTCCCCCTTCATCTTCCCTTAAGTCTGTCTCATAGGCCTGCAAGTAGAAATTGTGGCAACTCCCAAAGTGTAGCAGCATTGGGGAGGAGTAAAAACCTTACTGCCAGACTTACTAATTGAAAATTTGGGGAGAAGTCCACTCAGACATGTCTAAAGCAGATTACCTTTGAAGTACGAAGAAAGGTTTTCTGAGCCTTGAGGTCCATAATGGGGATGTGTATATGGAGAGTGGGAAAGGAGCTCTTTAAACTCAGAGCTGAACTATTTGCAAGTGCCAAGGCCTTCCCTTGAGTATAGTTAATGAATCAAATAGAAATACTATTTCACCAGTTCTAACATGCCCATTTATTTTTCATCTTAACATTCTGCAATGGGAATGTGGCTTACATGGACAGTGGTACAACCATTATTTGCCAAACAGCAGTCATCATGTTGTTTCTGCCTTCACCTGAGTATCAAATACACCAGGAATAACATTTGCAGAATAAACAGGGGCAGGGGTAGGCTAGCTCTGTGTAATTACAAAGCTCACCTAATTTAGTTTTTCATAGGATTTTAGGGAATGCTTCACATCAAAGCTGTTGGTGGCACAGAGGACAATACTGTGTGGAAAAACTTGGGCCTCAATGACTGAGTGAAAACTGAGTCTACTCAGAAGATTCAGATTTGGACCCAGAGGAAGTTTTAGAAAAATTTGAACCAATTTATATTATTTTTTTTTATGTGTGCCCAAGAATGGTATATGATTCACAAAAAATCTGTCTAAATAAGTATGTTAGCACTCTTTCACTCTATATGAAATAAAAATTCTAGCTTATGTCATAGTTAAATTGATGTTTTCCTCTGATGTAATTTATAAAAAGTTTAAATGTACATGGGAAATAACTTACACTTTTACATCAGATTGGCTTGGGTTTAAATTTAGGTTTCACTTCTTATTAGCCTTGTGATATGGTTTGGCTGTGTCCCCGCCCAAATCTCGTTTGAATTGTAGCTCCCATAATCCCCATGTGTCATAGGAGGGACCTAGTAGGAGATAATTGAATCATGGGGGCAGTTTTCCTGTGGCTGTTCTCATGGTAGTTAATAAATCTCATGAGAACTGATGGTTTTATAAGGGGCAGTTCCCCTGCACATGCTTTCTTGCCTGCCATCACGTAAGACATGCCTTTGTTTCTCCTTTGCCTTCTGCCATGATTGTGAGGCCTCCCTAGGCATGTGGAACTGTGAGTCTATTAAACCTCTTTTGCTTTATAAATTACCCAGTCTCAGGTATTTCTTCATAGCAGTATGAAAATGGGCTAATACAGTAAACTGGTACCAGCAGAGTGGGGTACTGCTATAAAGACACCTAAAAAGGTGGAAGAGACTTTGGAGCTGGGTAACAGGCAGAGGCTGGAACACTTCGGAGCACTCAGAAAAAGACAGGAAGATGTGGTAAAGTTTGGAGCTTCCTAGAGACTTGTTGAATGGTTTTGACCAAAAAGTCCAGGCTGAGGTGGTTTCAGATGGAGATGAAGAACTTATTGGGAACTGGAGCAAAGGTGAGCCTTGCTATGCTTTAGCAAAGAAACTAGTGGCATTTTGCCCCTGTCCTAGAGATCTACGGAACTTTGAACTTGAGAGAAAGGATTAGGGTACCTGGTGGAAGAAATTTCTAAGCAGCAAAGCATTCAAGAGGTGACTTTGGAGCTCTTAAAAGCATTCAGTTTTATTCATTCACAAAGATATGGTTTGGAATTGGAACTTATGTTTAAAAGGGAAGCAGAGCATAAAAGTTCAGAAAATTTGCAGCCTCACAATGTGATAGAAAAAAAAAAAACATTTTCTGAGGAGAAATTCAAGCTGGCTGCAGAAATTTGCATAAGTAAAAAGGAGCCAAAATTAATCTCCAAGACAATGGGGAAAATGTCTCCAGGGCATGTCAGAGGTCTTCATGGCAGCCCCTCCCATCACAAGCTGAGAGGCCTGGGAGGAAAAATAAAATGTTTTCATGGGCTGGGCCCAGGGCTTTGCTGCTTTGTGCAGTCTTGGGACTTGGAGACCTGGGTGGCTAAAAGGGGCCAATGTACAGCTCAGGCTGTTGCTTCAGAGGGTGCGATCCCCAAGCCTTGGTGGCTTACATGTGGTGTTGGGCCTGCAGGTGCACAGAAGTCAAGAATTGAGGTTTGGGAACCTCCTTCTAAACTTCAGAGGATTTATGGAAATACTTGGATGTCCAGGCAGAGGTGTGCTGCAGGGGCAAAGCCCTCATGGGGAACTTCTGCTAGGGCAGTCTGGAAGGGAAATGTGGGGTCAGATCCCCCACACAGAGTCCCCAATGGGGTACTGACAAGTGGAGCTGTGAGAAGAGGGCCACCCTCCTCCAGACCTCAGAGAGGTAGAGCCACTGACGGTTTGTACTGTGTGTCTGGAAAACCCACAGACATTCAACACCAGCCTGTGAAAGCAGCTGGGAGCGGCACTGTACCCTGCAAAGTCATAGGGCTGGAGCTGCCCAAGGCCATGGGAGCCCACCTCTTGCATCAGTGTGCCCTAGATATGAGACATGGAGTCAAAGGAGATCATTTTTGAACTTTAAGGCTTAATGACTGCCCTATTGGATTTTGGACTTGCATGGGGCCTGTAGCCCCCTTGTTTTGGCCAATTTCTCCAATTTGGAACAGGCGTATTTACCCAATGCCTGTACCCTCATTATACCTAGGAAGTAACTAACTTGCTTTGATTTTACAGGCTCATGGGCAGAAGAGACTTGGCTTGTCTCAGATGAGACTTTGGACTGTGGACTTTTGAGTTAATGCTAAAATGAGTTAAGACTTTGGGGAACTGCTGGGAAGGCAAAATGGTTTTTAAATGTGAGGACAAGAGATTTGGAAGGGGCCAGGGGTGGAATGAAATGGTTTGGCTGTGTCCTCATCTTGAATTGTAGCTCCCATAATCCCCACGTGTCAAGGGAGGGCCCTGGAGGGAGG
Organism: Nomascus leucogenys; assembly: GCF_006542625.1. Lineage (NCBI taxonomy): Eukaryota > Metazoa > Chordata > Mammalia > Primates > Hylobatidae > Nomascus > Nomascus leucogenys. The sequence goes on along the minus strand of NC_044390.1, from coordinate 6,268,969 downwards.
TAATTGAATCATGTGGGCAGGATTTTCCCATGCTGTTCTCATGATAGTAAATAAGTCACATGAGATCTGATGGTTTTATAAAGGGCAGATTCCCCGTGCATGCTCTCTTGCCTGCCACCATGTAAGATGTGCCTTTGTGCCTCGTTTGCCTTCTGCCATGATTGTGATGCCTCCCCAGCCATGTGGAACTGTGAGTCCATTAAATCTCTTTTTCTTTATAAATGACCCAGTCTCAGGTATTTCTTCATAGCAGTATGAAAATGGAGTCATACACTCTGGGACCCTGGGCATGTTACCAGATCTTAATGAGAGAATAACATTTGTAGCATGTGGCTAATAATTGCTATCCTGCAAGCTTTATTAAATCATTTCTTTCATTTGTTAAAACATTATAAACATTTAGTTTTACTTTAGTTTTTACTAGAAAGTTGTAAATACACATGTCTTTTTAAAAAAAGTCTATAGTTTTCTTTTCTAGTTGATTTTGAAGCTTCAGTATATAAAGTAGCATGTATTTTACAAATGAGCTTTGCTGTCTCTTAACTGAGTAGGAAAAAACAAACAGTACAGGAAGTTTGATGGAGTCCAAAATCTTAGTAGAGTTCTGTGGGTTTCCCCTTAAATATTGGTGAAAATATAGGATCTGACAAGGCCCTGTCTTGTCTCTTTTAAGAAAGCATAGTTTGATATAACATCATGCCTTCTAGGATTTCATAACTGAACTTTTGTAGTAGAATTTTTGACGGCCATATGGCTGCCCAGCCAAAGACTACATCTCTTAGCTTCCTTTGCAGCTTGGTGTGGCCATGTGACTAAGTTCTGGCCAATGGTATGTGAGGAGGAATGAGCTATGCAACTTTGGGTCATGCCCTGAAAATGAAGATGCAGTCCACTTCCCCTGTCTGTTGTTTGAAATGTGGATGGATGGACATAGCTGAAGACATTTTATTGGGTCAAAGATGGAAGCTATGGGCCAGGCGCGGTGGCTCACGCCTGTAATCCCAGCACTTTGGGAGGCCGAGGCGGGCGGATCACGAGGTGAGGAGATCGAGACCACCGTGAAACCCTGTCTCTACTAAAAATACGAAAAATTAGCTGAGCGTGGTGGCGGGCGCCTATAGTCCCAGCTACTTGGAAGGCTGAGGCAGGAGAATGGCGCGAACCCGGGAGGCGGAGCTTGCAGTGAGCTGAGATTGCGCCACTGCACTCCAGCCTGGGCCACAGCGAGACTCCATCTCAAAAAAAAAAAAAAAAAAAAAAAGATGGAAGCTATGTGTTAAAGGTGGCAGAAAAGCAGGACAAAAATAACATGGGCCCTGATGATTCTGAAGCCAACATACCACCTTGGACCAATGACTCAGACTTCAATGTGAGAGAGAAGCAAAATTTTATCTTGTTTAAGCCACTATTATTTTGGGCCTCTCTGTTACAGCATGAAAAAATGTACGTTAACCTCTCCATTTTCATGATTCTGTCCCTTTCATTCACTCCTCCCCCTGAACAACATGACTTAACGTCACTCACCTGTGTGCCAATCTCATAAAAAGGCTTCTTCTGAGTTCCTATTCTGAGAACCTGCTAAAATTTTCTTGAAATCTAGTTGCCTTGAAGTTGCTAGTCCTCCTCCCTGGTGAATGGTGTCTTGCCCTAAAGCTAAGCCCCAATACCCATGGAAATGTTTTCTCAAAATCTGGTTTCTGTTCATTCTGACTGCCTGGATGTTCCGTTATGTTTCCTACATCCTCTTAAGATCCTCAGCTTCCTTAAGTTGGACCCAATACTAACTATAACCTTATATTGGCTTTTCCTTTCCTTGCCTGTGTGATCTTTCTTGTTCATCACATTCCACCAGCAAAGTCCAGAGGCAGCATTTTGAATAGACCTGGTCCCTTTTCTCAATCCCTTTCAGTTTTTTCTTTGGCCCCAGAAAATAGAACTGACCCCTTGTCTCCATCTCTTTGGCCTTTGAGCTGAAATAACTAGAAGAAGCTTGCCAAAGTATACTAATATATGTAAGTTGTTGAGTGACTACTGTGTAAGCGGTCCCATTTTAGGGATTACCTCCAATCATTGTAACAAATCTAAAAAGAGGTTGTATTATTCCCCTTATACAGATGAAGAAACTGAGGCTCAGAGTGAATAAGTGTCTTGTCCAAGATGCCTCATCTAATAAATAATGAATCTTCAATTAAAACCCAATCTATAATCTTTTCACTATATAGGCTATCTTCTAAGCCCAATGTTAAGATGAGGGCACAGAGATTAGGGCTCACGAAAAAGAAGAAAAAGGAATCTTTGTGAGAATGTCCTAGCATGGGTACACAGATTCCAAGGATGTGAGGGGACTATCTAGCACCACACTCTAGAGGCCGTATTAACACCAGGATGCTAATATGAAAGTTTCAAAGCTTCTTGGATGAAAAGATGCTCTCCTCTAACTTCTGCTTTTTGAATTAAAACAAAAGTCATTTTTCTCACCTTTTCTCTCCTAGGATTCTTCTGTTTCCCTGACCTTGATTGACATTTCTCCCTAAGTCCTCTGAATTATTATGGAATTAAATGGCTTATTTTAATTTCCCTAGGTGTCTTTATTGAATTCTTTCACAGTGTTTTATGGAAAATATCTGATTACTAATTCATAGAATAGAACATTATGAGATTCTCTGCTAAGTGGCTGCCACAGTGGTATTCAGGTCCTGGAGCCTCTGCAATCTCTGTTTCCACATACAGGCTCAGAAACAAGGAGGCAAGCTAAGTCCCAGCATCTTGCAGTTGACTCTTTCATATCACCTCCTGAACAATTCCTAAACAGAAAATACTTTCCCCAACCCCCTGGAAAGATTCATGAAATATTAGAAAGCAAATCATTTTAACACAGAACAGAATCATTTTAACTTTAACAGAAGTTAAGATCTTGGGTTCTGGAATCAAACTGGGTTTGAATCTCACTGCTTCTGCTTAATGACCTTGGGTAAGTTTCTTAATCTCACTTTCCCTCCATTTCATGGTCTGTAAAGTGGGAGTAACAACTACCTCACAGAGTATTCGTGAGGATTGCATGAACTAATAGTGCCAAGATCATAATAGGTGCCAACCTAAAAGTTAACTAATTATAGCTTTTATAATTAAGAAGTAGGAGAGTCTTGTTAAACCTAGTACAAAATACCACAGCATGTGAAAAATTCTGTGAGTACCTGCACCTCCTAACCATTTTCTGACCTATATACTTATTATACATAAACATGAAACCATGCTATTTAGCAGAATTCCTCTAATTCAGCTTGATTGACACAAATAACCCACAATGTGGAGGTGTCCTGAGAGATCAGATGATTCCTTCAGAGAAGAGGGTGAATTCTCATTAGAGATCTGGTAGTTCTAGTCTATATGAGTCACCAATGAATAGATTTGCTATGGGTTAATGTTCCACCCAGCTTGACTAAATTGTAGGCAGCTTTCTTCCTGACTATAGGCTCCAGACCTCCCTTTTCTTAGAGTATTTACTTTATAAAACTTGCAATTATAAATCAGGTCTCTGGCCCTTTGACATGTAAATCTTCTCCCAGTCTCTCATTGATTTTACATCCTAAAAATGCCCTTCCCAAGGACCTAGAAACCATCCCTTTGAAATATGATAATCAAAAAAGATAATGTCCTTATCTCCTCATCTCTGTGGAAGGATAGGAGACTGATTTGATAAGCACCAACAAAGAAACAAGATTTTCCTTCAAAGTAAGGAAGTATGAAAGAAGTGGCCTTGTAGGGAGTGACAGACATAGCTCAGATTCAAGCAGATCATTCATAGTCATTACAGAGGAGTTAAATATTCCTCTCTTACAGGTTAGCTGGGCTTTAAGATCACAAGAAAAAAGTCAAAAGTTACAGGCTTTTGTGAAAGAGTACACAAAAAGGTGCCTTTCACAATGACAGTCAACTCAACTCTCCAAGCAATGCCTAGTTTCTAGAAACTTCCAGATGAAGACCAGCCATTTCAGTCTCTAAAGTCCCAGGGAGTGTGCTGGGATGTTCCACCTACTCAGAAAACCTCTTTCTAAGAATTCAGTCTTTGAGCGTAGCTGTCAGCTAGAAAGAAAATTCCAGTTGATGTATAAGTCTATAGAACCAGTCATTCTCATGCCCTCTAGGGATAAACTAGGCATCTCCAAACCCTGAAGGAACAGAGTGGTGGTGAGTGGTGTTCAAATATTTTAAAAGTATTGGAGTACCAACATGGACATACTGGTTAGGAAAACATGAGCTCCCCAAATGGATATTAGACATATTATTATTATTTTTTGAGATGGAATCTTGCTCTATTGCCCAGGTTGGAGTGCAGTGGCGTGATCTCGGCTCACCACAACCTCCACCTCCCAGGTTCAAGCGATTCTCCTGCCTCAGCCTCCAGAGTAGCTGAGATTATAAGTGCATGCCACCACACCCGGCTAATTTTTGTATTTTGAGTAGAGACAGGGTTTCATCATGTTGGCCAGGCTGGTCTTGAACTCCTGACCTCGTGATCCACCTGCCTTGGCCTCCCAAAGTGCTGGGATTACAGGCGTGAGCCACCACGCCTCGCCTAGACACATTGTAAAGGGTAAATAATTATAACCATGTGCTGTTGACACAAGTAAATATGAATAAATTCAGATACCTAAAGGGAACGCAGTAGAAATTAAGTAAAAAACAAAATATAATTTGGCATCTAACATACAATAAAAGTAGCATTTCTTTGTTTTTTGTTTGTTTGTTTGTTTGTTTTTGAGATGGAGTCTCACTCTGTCGCCCAGGCCGGAGTCCAGTGGTGTTGGCTCACTGCCAGCTCCGCCTCCCAGGTTCACACCATTTTCCTGCCTCAGCCTCCCGAGTAGCTGGGACTACAGGCACCCGCCACCACACCCGGCTAATTTTTTTGTATTTTCAGTAGAGATGGGGTTTCACCCTGTTAGCCAGGATGGTCTGGATCTCCTGACCTTGTGTCCACCTGCCTCGACCTCCCAAAGTGCTGGGATTACAGGCATGAGCCACTGTGACTGGCCTAAAAGTAGCATTTCTAATCAGTGAGAATGACATGGACTATTAATTCATTCAATAATATAGGAACAATTAAGTAGTCATCTAATAAAAATAAAATTTGATCCATACCTGATTCCTTATACAACAGTAAATTACATAGATCAAATATAGAAAAACCCAAACCGTAAAAGTACTAGAAGAAACTATAATAAGATTCTTATATAATCTGGAAGTGAGGGAGGCCTTTCTAAAAATAATACAACATTTTGAAACTATTCATTTAAAAAAGGCTTGATTAAATAAACTACAAAGTAATTTTAAAAATTTGCATGGTAGCCGGGTGCAGTGGCTCACGCCTTTAATCCTAGCACTTTGGGAGGTTGAGGTGGGCAGATCACAAGGTCAGGAGATCGAGACCATCCTGGCTAACATGGTGAAACCCCATCTCTACTAAAAATACAAAAAAATTTGCCAGTCGTGGTGGCGGGCACCTGTAGTCCCAGCTACTCAGGAGGCTGAGGCAGGAGAATGGTGTGAACCTGGGAGGTGGAGCTTGCTGTGAGCCGAGATGATGCTACTGTACTCCAGTCTGGGCGACAGAGGGAGAGGGAGACTCCATCTCAAAAAAAAAAAAAAGAAAAAAAAATTTGCATGGTAAAAATCACCGTAAGTTAAGTTGTAAAAATCACTGTAAGTAAGTTAAATGAAAAGCTGAGGAAAGATAATTACAACTTGTATCCATTCACGGGGCTATATGGCTAATAAGAAAGAGCTCGTTTGCCCCTCACATCAATAGAAATAGACCAACAGCAGCTCCAGGAATGGGCCATAGCATTTTGAACAGGCAGTTCAGAAAAAAGGAAATACAAATGGGACTTAAACATATGAAAAAAAGCTCAGTTTTATTCATAATACAAGAAATGGCACAAAGATACTACTTTTCACCTACCAAATACGTAAGTTCCAAAAATTTGGTAATATGCTATATTGGTCAGGACATAACAAACTTTTCCTTATATTGCTGCTGATGGTATAAATCATTGTAACTCCTAAGGAGGGCAATTTGGCAATACTTATCAAAAGTACAAACGTCCCTGAACCAGCAATTTAACTTTTGGGAATGTATCCATCACACATATGCCTTCATATGTGATGTATAAATAAGGCTATTCATTGCAGCATTGTTTATAATAAGAAAAAATATAAACCATTGTCATTGATAGGGAGATAGTTAAAGAAATTAAGGTATATTAATAGGATTATTATTTTTTTAAAAATTTTGCAGGCACATAAAACATTCATACAACTAAATACCAGAAAGTGCTCTATACTCTACTGTGGAAATATCTCTATTAAATTAAATTAATGGGTTAAAAAAACAAGATAAAGAACAGAATGTAGAGTATGCTACCATTTGTTATATAGCTTAAAAAGGAGAGATAAAGAGAGGAAAAATATATTTTTATATTTGCTTGCACCTCAGTTAAATATCCCTGGAAGGATATACCTGACTCTGTGTGGTTGCCTATTGGGAAGAGAAATGGATATCTGAGGTAATAGGTATTATAGGGAGATTTTCTTCACTGAACATTCTATAAGCTTTTATACTTTCTTACATGAAAACTCTCTTGGCCAGGAGTGGTGGCTCATGCCTGTAATGCCAGCACCTTGGAAAGCCAAGGCAGGTGGATCTCCTTGAGTTCAAAAGTTCAAGACTAGCCTGGATAATATGGCAAAACCCCATCTCTACCAAAAATACAAAAAATTAGCTGGGCATGGTGGCCCATGCCTGTGATCCCAGTTACTTGGGAGGCTGAGGTAGGAGGATCCTTTGAGCTGGGGAGGTGGAGGTTGCAGTGAGCCATGATTGTGCCACTGCACTCCAGCCAGCATGACAGAGCGAGACCCTGTCTCAAAAACAAACAAACAAAACTATCTTATTTGACATCTCATACTTTGAAATGTTCAATTTAATCATTTTCCAAATCTGGAATATGGCTCACTTTTATTGAGATATGAATTGTTGTTGATCTCATGCTTGATCTTCCCAAACAGAACAGAGGCTCTATATCTTTCTCTGAGATATTTTGGTGATATTTTTAGCACTAAAAGTGGTATGAACACTTCTAACACTGGAAATTCACAGTCTGAAGCACTTACTCTTGGCACTTGGAAAGATTCTTTTTTAAATTAATAATTGTTCATCAACGGTTCCATTTTCTTTGCCTACAAGCATGTTTCTTCCTTCAAAGTGGACATGGGTGTGTGCACATACTCATCTGTACACACATACATACATATGTATATGTGGAAGGGATTGAAAGTAAAATGTTTTCTTTTAAAGTATGTTTGCATTTTTCCTAGAATTGGCCTCACAGTTTCCATCAGACACTCAAAGCAGTGGGTGACATAGGAAAGGTTAAATATTACTAAATAGTGGACATTACCTTTCCTAGTTATTCCTTTCCCCTTACCTATAGCTACCATTTAAATCTAGGTTGGCAACTTCCCTTGAGTCTAAATCAGTAGTCCCCAGTCTTTTTGGCACTGGGGACTGGTGTTATGGGAGACAATTTTTCCATGGGCAGGGCCCAGGGTGGAGGATAGTTTTGGGATGATTCAAGCACATTACATTTTTTGTGCACTTTATTTCTATTATTATTACATTGTAACATATAATGAAATAATTATACAACTCACCACAACGTAGAATCAGTGGGAGCCCTGAGCTTGTTTTCCTGCAACTAGATGGTCCCATCTGGGGGTAATGGGAGACAGTGACAGATCATCAGGCATTAGATTCTCATAAGGAGCACACAGTCTATGCAGTTCACAAAATGGTTTGCACTCCTATGAGAATCTAATGCTGCTGCTGATCTGACAGGATGCAGAGCTCCAGTGGTAATGCTCGCTCACCTGCTGCTTACTTCCTGCCATGCAGCCAGGTTTCTAACAGGCCATGGGCTGGTACTGGTCTGTGGTCTGGGGGTTGGAAATCTTTGGTCTGGATGACCTTGACAGCAGCATAGCTGGCCTGTCTGCCTTCAGGCTTTCCACACTCCACATTATATGCCCAACCAGCCAGCTGTTAGCATAATCATTTTAAAAATAATTTACTGCCTACTTTATCAAATTAGCTGTGAAGCGTTTGACTGTATGTTGAACTATAGCCAAGTGTGCTGTATTTCTGCACTCATGAGTGAGCACTTGGTTGTCATACTTCATTGTCCTGGAATTTCTCTGTTCCCATTTTTATTAGTGGAGAAAACTCTGCCTTATTAATTTTGTTCACAGAATAAACAAATTTTTCTTCGATATATAAAAATAAACTAGAAAACATGTTTTACTGGTCACTTTTCAGGAAGAAACGCCTGTATATATATTTTTTTAATTTTTTTTTTTTTTAGGAACTTTCCATAGGGTGAATGATCCATGTTTGAATACAAAGTAATGATTTTATTCAGTGCTTATAAACTGTATTCAATTGCATGGAGAAAAAAGTACACTGACCTCTAATTTAAAAGTAAAGAGTTTTCTGGAGAGGTAACAGAATAATAACTAATGGAGATTTACAGTTTATAAATATAAATGACCTCATTTGTCCCCACCCACATAAATGACCTTTCATATAAATGACCTCATTTGTCCCCACCCAAATCTCACGACAAATTGTAACCCCTAGTGTTGGAGGTAGGGTCGAGTGGGAGGTGATTGGATCATGGGGGGTGGTCCTTCATGAATGGTATAGCACCACCTCCTGGTGCTGTTCTTGTGATACTGAGTGAGTTCTCTCGTGAGATCTGGTTGTTTAAAAGTATGCAGCACCTCCCCCTTCGCTCTCTCTTGGTCCTGGTCCTGCCATGTAAGATGCCTATGCTTCTGCTTTGCCTTCCGTCATGAGTAAAAACGCCCTGAAGCCTCCCCAGAAGCAGATGCCGCTATACTTCCTATAAAGCCTGGAGAACCACGAGCCAGTGAAACCTATTTTCTTAAAAAATTATGCAGTCTCAGGTATTTCTTTATAGCAGTGAGGGAACAGACTAATACATCATCACTGTTATTTTAAAGAACAAGGAAATGAAGACTCAGAAGGACAAAGCAATGACCAATCCAGGTCATACAGTAAGTAAGGGAAAAACCCGGGACTTTAACTTATGCTTTCTGAAACTGTATCTCATAATCTTTCTCATATGGTGAGTGGCTCTCCCAACATTACTGTTACAGAAAAATTTAGATCGTGCGTGTAATTTTATCAAGTATCCCTCAAATCCTGGGACTTAAGTAATTGATACGCAGAACAGGTTAAATAGAGAGCCTTTTTTGAAAGGGAAAGGAAAAACAACATTGATGTTTCAGAACCAGTGTGTGTTTATATCATGGAAAAAGCCAGAAATCCCAGTAGGAAAGTCTTTACAGAAGCACTACTTATCACTGTATACCTGGCTATATATAAATCATAGGTAGGATACGCCCCCTCTCCCTGAATTCTAATGAAAGCATTGTTCCAAATCTATTACAGCTATATAGTTTTTATAAAATGACCCATGGGGAAAATTCTTTCTAGAGTTTAAAGCTAGAAAAGAGTTTCTTTTTCTACACGCCTTGATAATATTGTTATCAATATAATATTATATAATGCTATAATGACAGTTCTATAGCCCACTTTTGTCTTGATTATCAGGAAGCTCAGAGTCAAGTTGTAGTCTTAGTTGTAGTCATTTTTCTTAATTTGGGTTTTCTAAAATGTGATTGTTAATACTGAATATCAATTTGATTGGACTGAATGATGCAAAGTATTGTTTCTGGGTGTCTCTGTGAGGGTGTTGCCAAAGGAGAGTAACATTTGAATCAGTAGACTGGGAGAGGCAGATCATCCTCAATCCGGGTGGGCACGATCTAATCAGCTGCCAGCGTGGCTAGAAAAAAGCAGGCAGAAGAAAGTGGAATGGGCAGACTTGCTGAGTCTTCCGGCCTTCATCCATCTCCTGTGCTGAATGCTTCCTGCCCTGAAACATCAGACACCAGGTTCTTCAGCTTTGGACTCTTGGAGTAACACCAGTGATTTGCCAGGGGCTCTCGGGCCTTCGGCCACAGACTGAAGGCTGCACTGTCGGCTTCCGTACTTTTGAGGTTTTGGGACTTGGACTGGCTTCCTCGCTTCTCAGCTTGCAGATGGCATATTGTGGAACTTCACCTTGTGATCATGTGAGTCAATGTTCCTTAATAAACTCCCCATCCATCCTATTAGCTCTGTCCCTCTAGAGAACCCTAATACATGGATTATTTTCTTTGTTCTCCTTTTTACCTTTTTATCTTTTATACTATCTAGTTCATACCTTTCACTACTGTTTCAATGGATTTTTATTTTACTGTAATTATATCTTTTTTTTATAAGCCTCCTCAAATCTGTTTTGAAGATAGGCAGAGTATAAACATACAGAGTCCACTCTAAGGAACATGAGCACTTAGTCCATTGAAAGAACTAACAATAGTATACCAGGTGCAAATGATCTATTTAATTTCTTGAGTAACTTCCAGAGAAGAAATTTCTGCTGTAAGTGCACAGGGTAATAGAGTCCTGTTTTCTTTCTTTTATTCTTATAATAAAAGTTTGACATCACTATCACAACCATTTCATGTGTCAGTAATAGTAGATGATAGGTATTTGGTATTATAAAACATTTGCTTGTGTTAAAATAAGCCCTGGTGTTTCACTTATGTTTTATGATTGTGCACATTTGGTGTGATCCAAAGAGATAATAGTGGAATTTTCTATGGAAATTCTTGTTTGATACAGAATTATATCAGAAGTTGATACGACAATCAATGTGTATATTGTCTAGGGTATATATCTTACATATATAATTATATCACACCTACAGTTCTGATTATCATAGGAATATAATACACATGTCACACAAACAAACATGTATTCATTTTTCTAAATGATGGCTACAGCAGAGAAAACCAGTGAGTATCATCTTTGAGAGATAAAACTGTGGCAATGTCCTTTGTGGTATGATTAATACTAAAAGGGAAAGGGTAATTGGGTGAGAAGTTAGAAGGTGAACCAAAGGAAGCCTAAGAACTTTTTGTACTGTCAATAAAACAAATCCAGACTTACACACGGTGAGACGTAAAAAAACCTACAACAACCTGGAGAATGTTCCTCCCTTAGGATTTTCAAGCATCTCAAAAATCAATCAAAACGGTTTTTCTTTTATAGGGAGGGCTAAACAGAACTAGCAGAAACTTAGAGGTAAAATTGAGTGACAGGGTGGAGCTAAGCAGACATCATGATGAGGATGATATAACAGGAAATGTTGCTGTGATCAGCTAATTTGGAATGAACTGTTAAGGTGGGGTGATATAGCTAGTGTTTTTGTTCCCTAGTGTATTGTTCAATTTCACATTGAATGGTAATCCTCAGTGTTGGAGGTGGGGCCTGGTGGGAGGTTACTGGATCATGGGAGTGGATTTCTCACGAATGGTTTACCATCATCCCCTTGGTGCTATTCTCATGACAGTGAGTGAGTTCTCACAAAATCTAGTTGCTTAAAAGTGTTTGGCACCTCCCCCCTCTCTCGCTTGCTCCTACATTTGCCATATGAAGTGCCTGCTCCCACTTTGACACCCTCTACCATGATTGTAAGCTTTCTGAGGCTTCCCTAGAAGGCGAGCAGATGCCAGGAACATGCTTCCTGTAAAGCCTGCAGAACCGTGAGCCAATTAAACCTCTTTTCTTTATAAATCACTCAGTCTCAGGTATTTCTTTATAGTAAGACAAGAACAGCCTAACACAGTGGGATGTTTACATTTTAGTGTTTACTTTTAGCCAAAAGTCAGGAGCCTGTGGGGAGGAGAGATGTCTGATTAAATCTTGATCAAGCCAAGTCAGTGGGCAAGAAATGGGCAATTGTGAGCATTTGGCCAGGATCTGCAACCTCATGAAAAGCATATACTATCAAAATGCTAACTACTTGTTTGTCACATAAATTCTTATAAAAAGCTTAGTGGAGCCAAGAAGCAAGCTAAGTATAATAACAGAAACTCTTCATTTCTTACCATTTGTATCACTAACGAGCACATAATTGCAGCTAGTCATGTAAGTCTCCTACAAATCAGCGTAAGGTTTATTAAGAGAGTTGAGACACTTAGGTGAAAGTCACTTTTGCTTATAAAGAACTCACCTATCTTACAGACACATATCACTTACATTATGTATTTGTTATATCAATATATTCAATATATTTAAAAAACATTGTAAAATGATGATCTGGCAACATCCCTAGAAGAACCTCATTGAAATACTTGAGATTTATTGGTCATTTGTCTTTACAAAATTGAGATGTGAAAAGCTTTAAAGGAGGACATTCTACCAAAGCATAACTCATAAAACAAGAGATAAAAGTATGAGCCATGGAATTATAGAGCTGGAAAAGATCTAGCCCTACTGTTTCATTTTCAAATGAGGAAACTGAGGCTTATTGTAAGGGGTTGTTTTTTTAAGTCATACAGTAAGTTGGTGCAGACGGAGGAGTAGCAATCAGATCTCTGAGCTCTTTTCCTCTTTGAGAATGAAGTTCATGAATGAAATTTTGTTTCATAAGTTATTTACTTTACTAAAGTAAAGGTAAGTAAGGTAAAGCTATGATTTATTGTTAAATGAGAAGAATGAGTGTCAGAGAAATGTATATGGCATGATTTAATGTTCTTAAAATAGAAACAATATCTGTCAATCTATATATCTATCTATATTGATTTATTTATCTTCTATCTGTATGTGATTGAATGAAATTGGAGAAATGAGTGGAAGCATATATACCACACTAACATTGAACATTTACAAGAAGGGTAAAAAAAAGGAGTAAGAAAAAAGGAAGCAAAATAGAATTTGGTAAAATGGTATGTGAAAGTGAAGACTGCAAAACTTTTATCCATAAAATTATTAATACATAAAAATTGAATTTGCACATAGATGAAGACTGGAAAGTCACTAGGATATACATACAACAAGAACATAAACAAAAGAACATATTATTTTGACCAGGGGTTCATTAAAAATAAAAATAAAAACAAGTCCAATAACTCCCTTTTCTGAAACCACTGAAACACAACTATTTTGACTCAAAACTGATAAAAAGATGTAATCATATGTTCATAAACAGTATTCACTTAGGAAATTTTACCTTATTTTCAGCATTGATACCTATAAAATTTTATGCTTCACCTATGGATGTATATATATGTACATATATGTCCATATAAATATTTTATTTGCTTATCATTATATTTGTTTACTAAATTTGGATGTACTTCTTTATTAAATAATTTAGACAACGAAAATAAAATTAATGTATACTCACTGTTAAAAGCTTAGAAAATTTAGAAAGAGAGCAGAAAATAAAAACCACTGATAATCTTACTCAGAGATATCCACTGTTAAACTTTTTGCATATGTCCTTTCGGATTTTTTTTTTGCATGTATGTGTATTCAAAAATGGCTAATATCTTACTTTATTATCTGCTTTCATTTAGTAACAAATCATGGCTATATTTCTATGGTAATACATATAGATACAATGTCATTTTAAATTAGGTGTTTAACATTTTATCATCAGGAATTATTGTAATTTATTTTTTAAATTTTCTATTAATGGTCATTTGATTTGATTCTATTTTTTAAACAACCATAAACAATGCCGAAATGAACATCTTCATATGTGCATTTTTTGCTCTTGTTCAATTGCTTCCTTAGGATATATTCCTATATGTGATATTTAATTATAAAATATTTCTTTTCCTAACTCCCTGGAAGTTTACACTTGAGTATCAAAAACACTAGTAGATGACAATTCCTTTGCTATTAGAACAGAAGACCATAGAATCAACCAAAAACAGATACAAAGTTTTTCTCCTGGGTAAGTGACCTACACTGGTCACTTAATTCTTCATTATATTTTGGGAAAATAAATTTGTATCTAAAAACCATCTTTATGATGAGGTATGACTTACAAAAATCTACTATTTATCTTACAAATTACTTCCAATTACTTTTACTTCTTCTTCTGTTGCTGGTATGAGGTCACTAATCGTAGATTTGATAAAATGCACTAACAATTATATGGAAGCCATACAATTAGTATTTTTTAAGTGTCTACAAAGAAGACTTTTGCAAGTGTTTTCTAGCTTTATTGTGAATGTGCAAGGGGTATATTCTATCAAGTAAGCATCATTCCTACCCTCAAGACACTTATATATATACCGGAAATAAGAAATCATTATCCATAGTTTGGAAAAATTTTTCTTTTAAGAAAATAATAAATGGAAAAGAAAAGAGAAGTCCAAGGAAAATAAAAGTCATCTGTTAAGATCTACTATGTACCAGGAATGTAGTTAACTACTTCCTCATTAATTAGAGCCTCCCAATAATATTGAAGAAAGTAGATATTATTTATTATAGCTGTTTTCCATATGAAGAAGTGAAATTCAGACTGATGAAATGATTTGCACAAGGTGACACTGCCAATAATTGATATAGTGAGTATTCAAACCTAGGTGACACACTTTTGACTCAACAAAATAAGTTTTCAACAACTTGAGTGTCTCAGTGATAGAAAATATTATCTCTGGAAGCAGTGAGCTTATCATCATGGGAAGTATGTTAGCAGATGTTAGTTGATGTTGGTTGATCATATATCAGAGACATGAAAAATACTCCACTGCTAATGGACGATTTCATTTGCTCATCTCTCTAGGCCTCTTCTAGAGGGTTAGATATTTTGTTGAATTGAAAACTGTACCATTTTTAAACCATTGATACATCATAAGCAAATATTAGACCACAGAATAATACTCAACTATTTTACACTTAAGGGAAACCAAGTATCACATATGAACATTATCTCTAATTTTAGAATACTAGAGAATCTCAGCGGTATTTGAAAGACCAAAATTTGTATTATGCATGTTATTTTTGCTTTTAAGCACTAGTTAGAATGTATGGTGCCAAATACATTTTAGCGTCTGTGGTGCTAAGAACACAATCGTTTGATTAAACAACATCTCTTGATAAAGATTAGTTAGCACATGCTAGCCTAACAATTACTGAAATTCACATTTTTACATGGGTATCCTATTATTAAGTGATTCCTTAGATTTAATCTATCTGAAAAAAAGTCAGTAAAATGTTATATAAAATAATAATAAAAATAAATCCTCTCTTGATTTAGATAAAATAGTGTGCTTGTGTGCTAATGTATTCTACTACCCACCTTCCCCAGTTGCTTCTATTAAAAATAGTACTGTAAAAAGAAATAAAAATCAAAAATATAATATGCCTATTGCAAAGCATTTCAGAAAAGCTTTTATGTGAAATTTAACAGTTCATGGAACAAAGAATATGACTGGAGGCAAGGAAAATTCCTCCTCTGAAAATAAGTGAAACCCAGGTCGTCATTAGAGTTTGTGCATTCACTTTTGGGACATAGGATATGTTCAGGGCTGTGACTCATTTACATACATGACCATGTGGCCCGTGTTTTGGGAGGGCTGTGGGGTGTTAGCTAAAGCCTTCCACGCTGGTAGTTATGCTTTGCTAAGAAGAAGGCTGGTTCTCTACTTACACCCCCTCAGATGGCTCTCTTTAGTGCATGTCTGTATGATTTAACCTAACAGAAAGAAGAAATGGACTAGCTTCTGTTATTCTATGTCAGCAGCATATTTTATTGAAAGGAGTATGGACTTCAAGAAAAGAAAAAGCAGGGTTTGAAGCAGCTGAGAAGTCAACAAGCTACTTATTTTTCTGAGCTCTTCTTCATCTATAAAATGGGCATAATAATACTTCACTGAGTGACTTGTTTTGAGAATTGAATATAAAAAATGTTGACAGTAGTAAACTGCACATCATCTGATACACAGTTAAGAATAGAGTACATTTTAGCATCCTTTTTTTTTAGTTCTGTAATAAGGAGATTGTAAATACATTTTTTAAAAAAAAGTTTCCCTAGAATTTGGCGGGTGATATTGCCACTTAGGAGGATAGCTATCAGATGCATTGGTGACAAAGTACCTCCTGATGCAGACCCAGAGCTATATAAGCAAACATGAGGGGCTTGAAAGCAACCCAGACATTAGGCAGGAGCAGTTTCCAGGCCTGTGAAGATGTTTGCTCTCCTCTACTTAGGAAGAGGCTCTTTTAGGAGAAAGGGACATATGAGCTCTCCCTGTTCCTGCAGACCCAGGGAAAGAGGAGCTTGGATCAGGAAGCCGGAGAGCATTTACTCTGCCTTAGTGAGTTCCTAAAGTCCTAGAAACTCTCTATGGGTGGGTCTCTGCTGCTGTGAGGGACTCTGAACTGTGACCTGCCCCTCAGATCCCAGGAGGAAGAGAAGCAAAAGCTTAGAAAACAAGGCTGTAGGATGAGTGTTAGCCACTGATTTCAGAGCTATGTATTTTCCAGCAAACTGTCTAAGAACTATGCTTTATCTATCCAATATAGACAATGTATCCTATAATAAAATTCCTTAGGAATTAATTTTAATAGCTTTCATTTATAATTAAAATCTAGACGGCATTTATATATTGACAAATGAATACAATTTAACCTTAAGTATAAGAAGAAAATGCCAGCCTTAAAAATACATTTTAACTACTTAACTATTTTTATACGAATGCACTTGAGATTAATCCAATATAGTCCATATATCTTGCAGTCTGTTCAATGTAACATAAGATTATTAAAACCGCTTTAGAAATAGGAGGGTGTTTATAAGATTATCTGTCACCCTTGTATTGTGAAGCCTGAGCACTTGATTACTCTGCATGTTTGCTCTTGTGTAATGACAAGCATGTCCTGTGGAGCCAATTACTGCCTCCACTTTACTTAAGTGATCCTCCATCCCATCAAGAAGATCTTCAACCTGATTCTTAGAAAAGTTTGAGTATTTGAAGTAGTTCCAGTGAAGGTGGTAAATTTCCTAACTTGAAAGCACTTTCTTATGATTACAATGACAATGGTTAAAAAAATAAAACTTCAGAAAAGATTCCACATGAAAGCAACTTAGAATATGAGTAATTATACCTTAACTACAATCCTCAGTGATCAAAAGATAAGCAAGGTTTCCCAAGCATCTTTCTGTGGAGCATGCACTCTAATGAGAAAGAGAAGCCACGCATACTCTGCTAAAAAGGCAAGAAAATTATATTTATGAATTACCAGCTATGTTTCAGGCTATAAAGTTGAGCATTCCCAACCTGCAAATCTGAAATCCGAAATGCTCCCAAATCTGAATTTTTTGAACACCTACATGACACCACAAGTAGAAAATTTTGACTGTATTTTGACAAGTCACAGTCAAAATACAGTCAAAATTTTGTTTTGTGCATGAAATTATTAAAAATATTGCATAAAATTACATTCATGCTTTGTATAGAAGGTGTATATAAATAACAAATGAATTTCATGTTTAGATTTGGGTCCCAACTCCAAGATATTTCATTATACATATGCAAACATTCCAAATCCAAAAATAATTGAAATCTGAAACACTTCCGGTCACAAGCATTTCAGATAAGGGATACCTAAACTGTAGTAGTACAGTCTATAATTTAATCTTGCTACAGTCTTATAGGGTGGTTATTAAAAATCTGAGTTTCTAGGTGAGGAAGTTGACATCAGGGAGGTCAGAAATTGCAAAGCTGGGACTTGAGACCAGGTTCATCTAACTTCAAAACCTGTTATCTGAAAGGATTCTAAAAATGCAAACCTGAGGGTGCATGATGATGTAGAATATATTATCACATCACATATCCAGCTTTGCCAAAGAACAGGGTATTCTACACAATATGAGGCATTGAATATAATTGAATCCTACACCAATACTGATTTGTTTGGCATTTGAGTCTGATTTCAAGTGGGAAAATAGAAGTGTTGTTTGTAAAACTTATGAATTAATAAGTTCTTAGAATCAAAAGGACTGACCTCGAACAAATTCAGGAAATTATATTTACTCTTATTTCTGTCTTAGTCCTGGACAGTTGATGTTGCTGGGTAAGTTTCAAACTACTATATAATTGCTGAGAAAATTGGGGTGGGAGGAAAAAGAGGAAACTGATTTCTATTAGGAAAACTAGTTGATGACCCATAGAGACTGCTCAAACGTCGAGTGGGTTCATATTTATAGGAATAAAGATGAGAGACCTCCAAATCTTTTCCTGATCCAATAAATATTTTGTTTATAAAATATCTGACATTAGAAATGTGTAGGGGTGGGGAGAGCAAACAAAAATGCTGAGACAAAATGGACAAAAGCATCCAAATGTAATGCTGACCTTCGATCCTTCATCTCCGTTGCTTAAGATTTTATTCTCCCCATTGTCTTATGAGGTCTTAAGCAACAAACATAAATGTTCAAAAAACTACACAGCTCTGTTAAAGCCAGGCATAGCACTGGACTCAGTATCCTTCCAAAGCAAAATTTTGCAGATAGACAACACATACTATGCAAAACGGTGTTTGCTCCTGCTCATTTTAAATTTACCTCCCATTGATTTCATTGCCTGTCCCTTCCCAATTGTCAAGCAAAAACAGTATGATCAGATTTCATCAAAATAACTTAGACCACTTAAATCAATGTGTATTAGACTTTTCTTCTATCTTTGCCAGGGTACTCTGGAATTTTATGCTGTCTTTTAGTAATGGCTCTTCTCTGGTACCAACTGACTGGTGCGTTTATTATGACCTGTATTCCAACTGACACACCACAACAATTCCTGGGAATACAGTGAATTTAACATTAAGATTGTAAGATCAGCTGACATTCTAAGATTCTTAAAGACAGGGCTTATGTGTATTTATCTTGGTATGACCACAGCAGCAAACACAATGTCTGCATCACAATAGGACAAAGTGAGAGATAACATTTAATATATATCTACATATGTTAGACTTTTATGTATACGCCATCGTGCATCTCTACAATCATCCTCTATTAGTATTCTCATTTCTGTCAATGGGGAAACTGAGTAAGTCGCCTAAGATCGAGCAGCTGGTAAATAACAGAGCCAAGATTTGAATTCATGTCTGTCTGACTTTTTTTTTACTGTGTGATTTGCCAACCACACTCAGTACCCAAAATATTACTTGTGGAATGCCATTTTCACAGTTGTTTATGGCACCTCTAATTAAACCTAGCCTTGAGAAGGAAAAAACTGCAACTCACCAAAACTGTAATTCACAACTAGCCTAATGGCCAAGTGGGATGGTACATGCCATGTCAATCACTTGGCACAGAAGTAGTGTGTGAGGAAGGGGTAAAAACTGAGGCACACACAGGGCCAGCCTCTGTTAATAATAATGATTCTTTGGGGACTGAGTCTCCACTTTCATTTTAACTACCATTGTAGAAAAATGATAAATAAAGGCAGTAGGTAGGATGGCAATATGATAGGTAGAAAGAGAATTAAGAAGAAATAATTTGTGAATTTGTTTACCACTAAAATGCCCTTAAGTGGCAGCTTTGTCCAAGTGGCACTTTTAACATTTATTTTTACTTTCAATAATCATGTTTATCATATTTGTATGGTTCAATGGCACTATATGTTTGAAGAATTTTAGAACATTAATGTCCAATGTTATCTAAGTCTAGCTGTGGACTTCATGCACGAAACACCGTTCCAGCACAGAAGCACTCCTAGCTTGAATATCCTCAGTACTGAGGAACTTACTATCACACTGGGCAGCCACTCTATCTTTGAATAAAGATAGAATGAGTAAAGTTGATAAGAAAAGAAATTCTTACCTTCACATCAATCAAAGATCTGTATTCTTACAATATCCCTGAAATTATTCTGTAAGCAGGCCTGAAAGAATTATGTGGCAACATATGTTGCTAGGCTGGTTCGTTGGGTTTTGGCAAAGTCCTCAGTGTTTGTCAGCATTTCTATGTGAGAGAACTGGCTACATAGTCTATCTTGGAGCTAATATCATACTTGGGTCACTAAACATATGTATGAAATTTTGAGAATTGTTTCTTAATTTTTCAGTTTTAAAATCTAATGCAAACCTGTATCTCAGAAAAAAAGTATTGCTTGAGCTTTTTAAAAATTATCACTTAATTAACATGGGGCCCAGCCGAGTTAGAATAACTTCTCACTTGTTCCAACATAAGAGAAACAAGCAAGGTATTCCTACCAGGGTGTCACTTAGACCTGCATATTCTTTTTAGTGATTGCAATGTTACTTCCTAGCCACCCAGGCCAATCCACCATAAAGCAATCATTCTCCAACTTTCCTGGTCTTAAGAGTCACTTGGATTGCTTGTTTAAAAGGCATATTTGTTGAGCTCTGCCTCCAGAAATACTGATTTAGTAGCATGGAGCCGAGGAATCTTCATTTTTCACCAGTGCTGGAAGCGATTCTGATGCAAGTGATTTGTAGACCACATTTTGAGAAAAATTCCCTCATGTTAGCAGTTGTAATGATGCAGGTAGTTCATTCAGTTTTGCTTCAGTACAAAACTGCAAGGATAATACTATTGGGTTTTCTAGATATAGGATCATGCCATCTGCAAACAGGGATAGTTTGACTTCCTCTCTTCCTATTTGGATGCTGTATTCGTCCGTTTTTCACACTGCTGTAAAGATACTACCTGAGACTGGGTTATTTATAAAGAAAAGAGGTTTAACTGACTCGCAGTTTCGCATGGCTGAGGAGGCCTCAGGAAACTTACAATCATGGCAGAAGGCAAACGGGAAGCAAGGCACATCTTACATGGCAGCAGGAGAGAGAGACAGTAAAGGGGGAATTGCCACACTTTAAGACCATCAGGTCTCATGAGAACTCACCCGCTATCACGAAAACAGCATTCGGGGAACCACCCCCATGATCCAATCACCTCCCACTAGGTCCCTCCCTTGACATATCAGGATTACAATTCAAGATGAGATTTGGGTGGGAACACAGCCAAACCATAGCAGATACCCTTTATTTCTTTCTCTTGCCTGATTGCACTGGCCAGAACTTCTGATACTACGTTGAATAGGAATAGGGAGGGCATGCTTGTCTTGTGCTGATTTTCAAGGAGAATGCTTCCAGCTTGTCCATTAAAAAGAATGAGATTATATCCTTTGCAGGGACATGGATGGAGCTGGAGACCGCTATCTTTAGCAAACTAACACAGGAACAGAAAACCAAATTCTGCATCTTCTCACTTATAAGTGGGAGCTAAATGACGAGAACACATGGACACACAGAGGGGAACAATGTACACTGAGGTCTTTTGGAGGATGGAGGGTGGGAGGAGGGAGAGAGTCAGGAAAAATAATGGGTACTAGGCTTAATACCTGGGTGATGAAATAATCTGGACAACAAACCTCCATGATACAAGTTTACCTATGCAGCAAACATACTTGTATCTCTGAACATAAAATAAAAGTTAAAAAAGAAGAAAATTGCAAAGATGGTAAGATTTGGGGTCCTTTCATAACTTTTCAAATATGTCAACTGAGAATATCAAAATGAATCACCAGGCTTTTTTGTTTGGGGTGTGTTCCTGTGTGTTTGTCACAAAATTCACATACTTTTCAACTGTGCCTGCCTTACACTAAAATAGTCATTATACCCAGCTGTATAGGCCCAGCTATATACATATATATGTATATGTGTGTGTGTGTGTGTGTGTGTGTATGTGTGTGTGTGTCTGGGGGCTCCACACACATTTGGTGTCAATACTGAAGTAATGCAAATACCTCTGTTATCGGCTACAAAACTCAAACAAGAAAAATGAATAGATTTGGATCTGATATGGCCTTCCACTTCTGCTCTGAACTTTAGTTGTAGGGAAGAAAATAATACTTAGCAAGAGTAATATATAAAATAGTGATTGCAAAACCAACTATTTGTGAAATAGTCTGCTAAGTATTATGGGATACATAAAGATGATTAACACACAGTTCTTGCCAAATTGGAGCCCACAACTTAGCAGAAGTTGTGAATCATTTTGGTCAGGTGAATGTTTCACTGAATCAGAAATATTAGTGTATTAAGTAATCAGATTCTTTAATGCTTTGAAGTGTTTCATACTGAGCTCTACATAAAGTGGAAACTTTGTGTGTGTGCATGTGTGTCTATATATATACATATTTGAAGACAGGGTCTCACTATCTTGCCAAGGCTGGTCTCAAACACCTATGCTCTAGCAATCCTCTGGCCTCAGCCTCCCGAGTACCTGGGACTACAGGCACATGCCTAGCACGTAGAAAAACTTCACTGGTGTCCAAGATGGCTAAATAGGAAGAGCTCCGGTCTGCAGCTCCCAGTGAGATCAATGCAGAAGATGGGTGATTTCTGCATTTCCAACTGAGGTACCTGGTTCATCTCATTGAGATTGGTTGGACAGTGGGTGCAGCCCACAGAGGGTGAGCTGAAGCAGGGCAGGGTGTTGCCTCACCCAGGAAGTACAAGGGGTGGGGGGATTTCCCTTTCCTAGCCAAGGGAAGCTGTGACAGACTGTACCTGGAGAAATGGTACACTCCTGATCAAATACTGCACTTTTCCCACAGTCTTAGCAACCGGCAGACCAGGAGATACCTTCCCTTGCCTGGCTCGGCGGGTCCCACACCCATGGAGCCTTGCTCACTGCTAGCGCAGCAATCTGAGATCAACATGCAATGCTGCAGCTTGACGGGGGGAGGGGAATCCATCATTGTTGAGGCTTGAGTAGCTCACAGTGTGAACAAAGCCGCCGGGAAGCTCCAACTGGGTGGAGCCCACCGCAGCTCTGCAAGGCCTACTGCCTCACTAGATTCCACCTCTGGGGGAAGGGCATAGCAGAACAAAAGGCAGCAGACAGTTTCTGCAGACTCAAATGTCCCTGTCTGACAGCTCTGAAGAGAGCAGTGGTTCTCTCAGCACAGCATTTGAGCTCCAAGAACAGACAGACTGCCTCCTCAAGCAGGTCCCTGACCCCTGTGTAGCCTGACCAGGAGACACCTCCCAGTAGGGGCAAAAGGACACCTCAAAGAGGTGGGTGCTCCTCTGGGACAAAGCTTCCAGAGGAAGGATCAGGCAGCAATATTTGCTGTTCTGCAGCCTCCACTAGTGATACCCAGGCCAACAGGGTCTAGAGTGGGCCTCCAGCAAACTCCAACAGACCTGCAGCTGCGGGGCTTGACTGTTAAAAGGAAAACTAATAAACAGAAAGGAATAGCATCTACACCAACAAAAAGGACATCCACACCAAAACCCCATCTGTATAGGTCACCACATCAAAGACCAAAGGCAGATAAAACCACAAAAATGGGGAGAAACCAGAGCAGGAAAGCTGAAAATTCCAAAAACCAGAATGCCTCTTCTCCTCCAAAGGATTTCAGCTCCTCGCCAGCAAGGGAACAAAATTGGACAGAGAATGAGTTTGATGAGTTGACAGAAGTAGGCTTCAGAAGATCGGTAATAACAAACTCCTCTGAGCTAAAGGAGCATGTTCCAACCCATCTCAAGGAAGCTAAAAACCTTGAAAAAAGGTTAGACAAATGGCTAACTAGAATAAACAGTGTACAGAAGACTTTAAATGACCTGATGGAGCTGAAAACCAAAGCACAAGAACTTCATGATGCATGCACAAGCATCAATAGCCAATTTGATCAAGTGGAAGAAAGGATACCAGTGATCGAAGATCAAATTAATGAAATAAAGCAAGAAGACAAGATTAGAGAAAAAAGAGTGAAAAGAAATGAACAAAGCCTCCAAGAAATATGGGACTATGTGAAAAGACCAAATATACACTT
This sequence comes from Nomascus leucogenys, assembly GCF_006542625.1. Lineage (NCBI taxonomy): Eukaryota > Metazoa > Chordata > Mammalia > Primates > Hylobatidae > Nomascus > Nomascus leucogenys. Next base: position 6,245,170 of record NC_044390.1, on the reverse strand, counting down.
GATTGGTGTATCAGAAAGTGACGGGGAGAATGGAACCAAGTTAGAAAACACTCTTCAGGATATTATCTAGGAGAACTTCCCTAATCTAGCAAGGCAGGCCAACATTCAAATTCAGGAAATACAGAGAACACCACAAAGATACTCCTCGAGAAGAGCAACCCCAAGACACATAATCATCAGATTCAACAAGGTTGAAATGAAGGAAAAAATGTTAAGAGCAGCCTGAGAGAAAGGTTGGGTTATCCACAAAGGGAAGCCCATTAGACTAACAGTGGATCTCTTGGCAGAAACATTACAAGCAAGAAGAGAGTGGGGGCCAATATTCAACATTCTTAAAGAAAAGAATTTTCAACCCAGAATCTCATATCCAGACAAATTATGCTTCATAAATGAAGGAGAAATAAAATCCTTTACAGACAAGCAAATGCTGAGAGATTTTGTCACCACCAGGCCTACCTTACAAGAGCTCCTGAAGGAAGCACTAAACATGGAAAGGAACAACCAGTATCAGCCACTGCAAAAACATGCCAAATTGTAAAGACCATCAACACTATGAAGAAACTGTGCAATTAACAGGCAAAATAACCAGCTAAGATCATAATGATAGGGTCAAATTCAAAGATAACAGTATTAACCTTAAATGTAAATGGGCTAAATGCCCCTACTAAAAGACACAGACTGGCAAATTGGATAAAGAGTCAAGACCCATCAGTGTGCTGTATTCAGGAGACCCATCTCACGTGCAAAGACACACATAGGCTCAAAATAAAGGGATGGAGGAAGATCTATCAAGCAAATGGAAAACAAAAAAAAATCAGGGATTGCAATCCTAGTCTCTGATAAAACAGACTTTAAACCAATAAAGATCAAAAGAGACAAAGAAGGCCACTACATAATGGTAAAGGGATCAATTCAACAAGAGCTAACTATCCTAAATATATATGCACCCAATACAGGAGTACCCAGATTCACAAAGCAAGTCCTTAGAGGCCTACAAAGAGACTTAGACTCCCACACAATAATAATGGGAAACTTTAACACCCCACTGCCAATATTAGACAGATCAATAAGAGAGAAAGTTAACAAGGATATCCAGGACTTGAACTCAGCTCTGGACCAAGAGGCGATAATAGACATCTGCAGAACTCCATACCCCAAATCTTCTCAGCACCACATTCCACTTATTCTAAAATTGACCGCATAGTTGAAAGTAAAACACTTCTCAGCAAATGTAAAAGAACAGAAATTATAACAAACTGTCTCTAAGACCACAGTGCAGACAAATTTGAACTCAGGATTAAGAAACTCACTCAAAACTGCATTAACTACCTGGAAACTGAACAACTTGCTCCTGAATGACTACTGGGTAAATAATGAAATTAAGGCAGAAATAAAGATGTTCTTTGAAACCAATGAGAACAAAGACACAATGTAGCAGAATCTCTAGAACACATTTAAAGCAGTGTGTAGAGGGAAACTTAATAGCACTAAATGCCCACAAGAGAAAGCAGGAAAGATCTAAAATTGAAATGCTAACATCACAATTAAAAGAACTAGAGAAGCAAGAGCAAACACATTCAAAAGCTAGCAGAAGACAAGAAATAATTAAGATCAGAGCAGAATTGAAGGAGAAAAAGACACAAAAAACCTTCAAAAAATCAATGAATCCAGGAGCTGGTTTTTTGAAAAGATCAACAAAATTGATAGACCGCTAGCAAGACTAATAAAGAAGAAAAGAGAGAAGAATCAAATAGATGCAATAAAAAATGACAAAGGGGATATTGCCACCAATCCCACAGAAATACATACAAACTACCATCAGAGAATACTATAAACACCTCTACGCAAATAAAGTAGAAAATCTAGAAGAAATGGATAAATTCCTGGACACATACACCCTCCCAAGACTAAACCGGGAAGAAGCTGAATCTCTGAATAGACCAATAACAGGTTCTGAAATTGAGGCAATAATAAATAGCCTAGCAACAAGAAAAGTCCAGGACCAGACAAATTCACAGCCAATTTCTACCAGAAGTACAAAGAGGAACTGGTACCATTCCTTCTGAAACTTTTCCAATCAATAGAAAAAGAGGGAATCCTCCCTGACTCATTTTCTGAGGCCAGCATCATCCTGATACCAAAGCCTGGCAGAGACACAACAAAAGAGAATTTTATGCCAATATCCCTGATGAACATCGATGTGAAAATCCTCAATAAAATACTAGCAAACTGAATCCAGCAGCAAATCACGAAGCTTATCCACCATGATCAGGTTGGCTTCATCCCTGGGATGCCAGGTTGGTTCAGCATATGCAAATCAATAAACATAATCCATCACATAAACAGAACCAACAAGGTCATGATTATCTGAGTAGATGCAGAAAAGGCCTTCAACAAAATTCAACAGCCCTTCATGCTAAAAACTCTCAATAAACTAGGTATTGATGGAATGTATCTCCAAATAATAAGAGCTATTTATGACAAACCCATGGCCAATATCATATTGAATGGGCAAAAACTGGAAGCATTCCCTTTGAAAACCGGCACAAGACAGCGATGCCCTCTCTCACCACTCCTATTCAAAATAGTGTTGGAAGTTCTGGCCAGGGCAATCAGGCAAGAGAATGAAATAAATCAATTAGGAAAAGAGGAAGTCAAATTGTCTCTGTTTGCAGATGATATGATTGTATATTTAGAAAACCCCATCATTTTAGCCCGAAATCTCCTTAAGCTGATAAGCAACTTCAGCAAAATCTCAGGATACAAAATCAATGTGTGAAAATCACAAGCATTCCTATACACCAATAATAGACAAACAGAAAGTCAAATCGTGAGTGAACTCCCATTCACAATTACTACAAAGAGAATAAAATACCTAGGAATCCAATTTACAAAGGATGTGAAGGACCTCTTTAACCAGAACTACAAACCACTGCTCAATGAAATAAAAGAGAACACAAACAAATGGAAGAACATTCCATGCTCATGGAAAAGAAGAATCAATATCGTGAAAATGGCCACACGGCCCAAGGTAATTTATAGATTCAATGCTATCCCCATCAAGTTGCCACAGACTTTCTTCACAGAATTGGAAAAAACTACTTTACAATTCATGTGGAACCAAAAAAGAGCCTGCAGAGCCAAGACAATCCTAAGCAAAAAGAACAAACCTGGAGGCATCACGCTATCTGACTTCAAATTATACTATAAGGCTACAGTAACCAAAACAGCATGGTTCTGGTACCAAAACAGATATATAGACCAATGGAACAGAACAGAGGCCTCAGATATAACAACACACATCTACAACCATCTGATCTTTGACAAACCTGACAAAAACAAGAAATGGGGAAAGGATTCCCTATTTAATAAATGGTGCTGAGAAAACCGAATAGCCATATGTAGAAAGCTGAAACTGGATCCCTTCCTCACACCATATACAAAAATTAACTCAAGATGGCTTAATGACTCTAATGTAAGACCTAACACCATAAAAACCCTAGAAGAAAACCTAGGCAATACCATTCAGGACATAGGCATGGGCAAAGACTTCATGACTAAAACACCAAAAGCAATGGCAACAAAAGCCAGAATAGACAAATGGGACCTAATTAAACAAAAGAGATTCCACACAGCAAAAGAAAAGGCAACCAACAGAATGGGGGAAAATTTTTGCAATCTACCTATCTGACAAAGGGCTAATATCCAAAATCTACAAAGAACTTAAACAAATTTACAAGAAAAAAATAACCCCATCAAAAAGTGGGCAAAGGTTACAAACAGACACTTCTCAAAAGAAGAAATCTATACAGCCAACAGACACATGAAAAAATGCTCATTGTCACTGGTCATCAGAGAAATGCAAATCAAAATCAAAATGAGATACCAACCACTGTGGAAGACAGTGTGGCAATTCCTCAAGGATCTAGAACTAGAAATACCATTTGACCCAGCCATCCCATTACTGGGTATATACCTAAAGGATCATAAATCATGTTACTATGAAGACACACGCACACGTATGTTTATTGCGGCACTATTCACAATAGCAAAGACTTGGAACCAACCCAAATGTCCATCAGTGATAGACTGGATTAAGAAAATGTGGCACATATACACCATGGAATACTATGCAGCCATTAAAAAGGATGAGTTCATGTCCTTTGCAGGGACATGAATGAAGCAGGAAACCATCATTCTTAGCAAACTGTCACAAGGACAGAAAACCAAACACCACATATTCTCACTCATAAGTGAACAATGAGAACACATGGACACAGGGCGGGGAAAATCACATGCAGGGGCCTCTTGTGGGGTGGGGAGCTGGGGGAGGGATAGCATTAGGAGAAATACCTAATGTAAATGACGAGTTGATGGGTGCAGCAAACCAACATGGCACATGTATCCTTATGTAACAAACCTGCATGTTGTGCACATGTACCCTAGCACTTAAAGTATAATAATAAAAAAAAGACAACCAACAGAGAGTTTGAAATATATTTAAATTAAAAGTATTATTAAAAATTCTAAAAAACAAAAAGAAAAACTTCACTGGCATAGTAAAATAGCACATGGGAAAAAATCCTCTCAACTTGCTAAGTCAATATTCTTATAACTGATGTTGCTTATATGTCATTGTTGTTAGATCTGAGAGTGGAAGGAAATAATTTGTGGTTATTGTTATAATGAAAAAAATGCAATTATCTAAAGATTCCTATCATTTTCTCACTACTCCTTAAGAACATTTATTCATTATAATGTAGAGGAAGGTTTCCTTACTTGTGGTCTCACCATTCATCTCTTTAAGTTCATTGTTGATTCCAACATCTATGGAACTCATTATTTTGTCTATCTGTAAGAAACAAAAAACAGTTAAATGGACTGTTACATTCACTTTTAACATTGCATTTTAAAATAACTTTCAAATGAAGGGAGCAAATATTTTTGATGTTATTACCACAGTGTTCCACAGTTAAGAGACGCATAGCGAAATCTTTAAAGGGAAGCAAACATCTTTCGGATTGTTTTATTAAAATGTAAAGTATGTTCCCCTTCCTTAAACTTTCAAAATTAGCTCGCCTTTTCTTTGTGTTTCTTGAAATAAACTTTTTACTTGGATAGATTGGTCATTTAGGAACTGTGTATTCTTCAAACTCAGAAGGACTGTAGATAAACTCGTGACAAAGTCTTTGCTCTCTGGCATGCTTCTTCTTCTGCCTAAGAACATACATCTCATCTAACTGGTTAAGGAGCAGGTTTCAGGATGTGGAGAGCATGGCCACAGGAGCAAAGTTTTTTGTTTTGACAGAATCTCGCTGTGTTGCCTAGGTTACAGTGCAGTGGCACCATCTCAGCTCACTGCAACCTCCGCCGCCCAGGTCCAAGCGAGTCTTGTGCCTCAGCCTCCCAAGTAGCTGGGATTACAGGAGTGTGCCACCACACCTGGATAATTTTTGTGTTTTTAGTAGAGATGGGATTTTGCCATGTTGGCCAGGATGTTTCTGAACTCTTGGCCTCAAGTTATCTACCTGCCCCGGCGTCCCAAAGTGCTGGGATTACAGGCATGAGCCACCATGCCCCGCCTGGAGCAAGTTCTAACCAAATGGTTTGACCAGCCACAAGCTGATTACTGGCATCCAATCACCAGCATCTAGGCATGAAAACAACTTAATTATAAGATCTAAGTTAAATGTCAATTAACCTTGCCTCTACAAAAGGATTTCAGATGTTATTCACTAAATTAATAAATATAAGAAATGGCTATACTTGAAAAAATAACCATCTACTAGTATGGAATTTAAAGGAAGATATGACTGTCTAAGCTATAGCAATTTATGGCTTAATGACTCTCTTGATGTTAGCAACCTGAATAAGATAGCAGGTTTCAGAAAGGACAATGGGCATTACTTAAATGTCCCAGTTTGTTCACCCTGAAACAGATGCAGAGATATTAAGTGATTTTCCCAAATAGCTCAATTCAGAATATCACTATCAGACCATATCCATTTCTAGTTCTCCAAATACTATAATGATCTATTGTGCTTCTAAACCTAATCCAACTGGTACAGTCTTTTCAGAGACAATATGTGATGTGTTACAATGAAATACCAAGAGAGACTGTATGAAATTAAAGACTTTGTCTTTAAGTAGAACTTAAATTGGTGATATTTGAACCTCAAACATTTTTTTTCTTTATTTCCCTGATAGCTGCAAAAGGGAAATATCAAATGATGTGTGTTTATTGTATGGTGGCTGGAGAAGAGCTAGGACACTTTATTTACTATGAAGATTCTAAGGAGCTTTTCTGAAAATATAAGATAATTTAAAGAAGGGAGACAAGCTAACAAAGAGTTTGGCAAGTAGCAAAACAGCACAGAGCAAAATACCAAGCTTTTTCTCGATTTGTCAGCTGCAGTGCTTGGTAGGATGAGATGTGAATATTCTCTTGTACCTCATAGCTAGTTATTACTTCTGCTTGATATCAATTTCTATGGAAACAATAGATTAACCCACATGTGTGGAACTGTGTTTGTTTTTATACTTGCTGTGAAATTACCATGCATTACCCACAGAACCATTTCATTCCAGTTGGAGCTGTATGCTTTTTTTTTTTCTTGCTTTTGAAAGAGCTAAAAAGCTGAAAATCCTTCCCCCAAACCTCCCTTGACTCCAAAGCCTTATAGGATGAACAGCAAGAAGAATAAAGCTTACTTCTTCCCATTCCGATGTGAAGGATGGTGTTCTTTCAGAATTCCCTTTAGAACTGTGTTCAGCAGTGGAAGATTCACTCCAGTTAACTCTTGATGTTTTCTCATTGGAAGGATAGGCAATGAGATCAGAATCAGATTTAGAGACACTTTTTGACAAATGCATGTCGATCAAGGCTTTAGGCAATGACCTTATTCTCCCCAGAGTACAGGCTCTCTCCACAAATCCCCCTGTGTTCATAACCCACTGGTCCCCATTCCGAGATCCACTCCTGGCTGATCTTGTGCCAACAATGGTATGGTTTTCGAGTTGGTTGCTTTTTTTGTGAAAAATTGTTCTACTGACCACTTTGGGTTTAATTTTCTTTACCAAAGGTTCTGAGTTATTTTCTATTGGAGACTGCTTGAAAGGCAAAGGACTGTTTGCCAAACTGACTTCATCTTGTCCTTTTTCACATTGTTCTGTTTTCCCATAGAGGTGAAATGGATTTTCAGGCGACTCACAGGCTGGAGAGGATCCATGGAGCAGGCCTGCAAATTGCCCAGGATCATATTCTTTTGGGGGATCATTGCCATCCTGTCGGGAGAGGTCATCTGCAAAAGGAAGGAAGGGATATCAGGGTTTATAAAGGTTCTGAAAGCCACGATATAATAGCAGTGCCCTTATGAACATGTGGGCTATCCAAACATTTCATTTACTGCTACATAGCAATACCTTCACTTTATGAAATACCTCTGACCCCACAGTGCCATGTATAGAATGAATGTATGAGTGTGTGTGCGTGTGTATGCATGTGTGAATCATTCTTTCTGATATACCTTAGAGTTCATTTCAAAAGTATGAATTGTGTATTAATTGAGTGACTTCATTCACTTCTCCCTTGAACCCAGGGTGTATCTTTTATAGCCAATGAACAAAATTGGGTTTTCTTAAAGTAGAACACACACATCTAAAGTCTCACAGTAAATGAATCATCGTGCAGTAGGACACTAGGCAGGTAAGTCAAGGTCATATATAATGACAACCCTCTACCCTCCTCCCAGCAAATAAATTCAAAAACCAAATTTTGAAAAAAGGTATTATTAAAAGTAATTTAAGTTTAATAATCCTGATCATATTACCTTAAATATAAATTAAAAATAATTCTATGCAGATTATATAATTTAGACAAAAAAAATTTGTTCAGACTTAACATAGGCAAACAACGCAATATCAGAAAAAGAGAGACTCCAATACAAGAAACTAATGTTGAGCTATGAACGCAAAGGTAGCTTTTTCTTTCTTCTCTGAAACAGCATTAGCTATTTTCTAATTTCTTCAGACCTTTGAAGATGCAATGCAGAAAAGAAACCAATGGTGAATGATAATTTTTATTCCTTTGGATTTTTTTCTAAGATAAAACACACATTTTCTCTGAGATTTAAAATACACCATGCTTTTTGCGACTTAATTTGTCTTTTAAAGACATACCGTGTAAAAACCTGGCCAAAGAATTTAGCAAAGAAAGTAAGTGTCCTTTTTTTCAGTGTTCATTTTAATTCATATCAATAGCTAAATATTGCCAAGATGAAAATTTAAATTACCTGATAAGCCCATAACTCACTGTTGCAAAGAACTAAAGTATAGTAAATGTGGTACATAATGACAACAAATCCAAAGTTGATTTGCTGATTCATACTTTCAGTAAGTTAATTATTACCACAAACCCCAAACACTAACATTTTTATAAATTAACAAGCAACATTTAATGGGTAAGTGCTATTTACTAGGCACTGAATGAGGAATTATATTTATATCATCTCATGTGACACCCATAACAATCCTATGAAGTGATTATTAATAACAATTATGATTTCGTGATGGAAAGAGATGGCCAAAATATCGAATTCTCATATTTTTAAGAAATTGGCAACCATAATAAATCTCATTAGACATTGGCTCAGAAGATGCTACAGACACATCTGCTCTTTATAGTGAAGATTGGCCCCAGGTCTCTATACTGCTCTCTGCCTGGGAGCTGGTAAAAGCAGGTATATTCCTAGCTATGTATCTCTAGACTTCACCCTGGTTCCTGCTTGATTTTTCCAAAGAGAAGATGTTTGCCTGCCCAGCTATCATACCAGCATCCTGAGATTGAAGAAAGAAGAGTGACAGGAAGAGAGATCCAAGAGACATGAATCTACAAAAGCGACAATCTGCATCCATCTACTACTATTATCCTGTCTTCTCACAAAAACAAAACAAAACAATAAAACCTCATCCCTTTCTAAAATAGCCACACTGTCTTGATAACTCTCTATCTTGTTTTCCTTTCACAACAGAGACCATTCTAGGGGTAGAATAGTGAGTGGACAGTGGGATAAGACAGCTTTGAATTGTCTCTAAAGACTAGAGTTTATCACTGAGCATGTGCATTTTTGAGAAGTCAAAACTAACATTTAGACAACTTAAGACACTGACATTTCTCCACCTAGTAAGCGATTAAGCTGAGATTCAAATTAAGGTCTATCGGATTCTGACATCCACTGGCCTTGCAAATATATTGCTATTAAAGATAAGCTTTTAAAAAATCTACGGTTGGTTTATCCATAGGACAAGCGAGTAGGCTCTTTGCAAAGAGAGACATGCTTCTCCTTTTCCTGACTATATCTGGAATTTGGGAAAAGTGGACTAAAAGCATCAGAGCTTTTTCTTTGTTTTGTTTTGTTTTCTTCTTGGAGATAAGCTAATACTAAGAAGAAAATAAGACCTGGCATCTTGTTCCAGTGCATTTTTTTCCTAGGCTACTTGGATCTCACATAGTGCTTTACGACATAAGCAGGTTGGTATGGGTGACAATAATGGTGATTAAGGTGGTAGGAAGGAGGAATTCTGAAATAAGGAAGTTTAAGAATTTCATTTTGAAAGTTGCTGAAGAAGGATAAAGGGTCTGAATTTGAAAGGAAAATCGAAAAGAGCTTGCCTATTGTGGGAAAAAGATTCTGTAAATCTCAGCCAAAAGAGTTTCTGACAATGTTCATTATCTAGAAAAATGAGAATTTTAGGGGCGTAATATTATTTAAAGTTTTCTGCAAATATTATTGTAGTTTGACTACAATGACTATAATTACCACCCCACAATGCTTTACACTGTCCAAGTCCTCTAGGCACAAGCAGTCACTTCTCAAAGTAAAAGATAATTTCACTGTTAGCTTATAAAGCTTAGTTTTTTGAATAGCAGTTCTTAGCATTGTGATGGTAACATTTCTGCCAAGAGTGGTGAAAAGACAAATACTACTTGCTTTTTCCAGTGGCCAAATCCTAAAGATTATTCAAGTCAAAGAAAATGAGAAGTTGATATGAAGCCTCCTGGAAAGCCTGTGTGGTGGATTGATTGCAGTGATGGCCCCAGTCTGCTCACAGCTCCCTGCAGACACATCCTTCCCCGTATCCAGTCCTCCCACGCTGACTCCCTCACAGTGTGGCCATGCGCCTTGTACTGCTCAATCACACTGCAGCAAATGTGATATAAGCAGAGACCTCTGAAAAGCATGTGTGCATTAGACTTGTTCCCTTGTTGCTCTTGGGACCCTGACACCATGTGAACAAGCCAGGCTGGCCTGCTGGATGATGAGGTGACACATTACCCAGCTGTTTCAAAATGTAGGTTTTATTATATTTTTCAGGTATGTTGAAACCAACAGATCAGGAGACAATTGCCATTGAAAGATAGACGCTATACTCATTGGTCGGAGAGGCATGCCACATTATAGGGGCCACACAGGGAAATACCAGGGTCCATCAGGAAGATGCTGACAAAGTGAGGGGAGATTATGGGCAAGAGCCTTTATTATGGTTTCCATGAAAAGAAACACACAAAGCAGGTATAAGCAGGTTTAGGAATGGCTAGTTTGAATAGTTTCAGCAGACTCTGGGGCATAAGAACTGTACCTAGTTGTCAGGTCATTAGAGTAGGTGAATGAATACTGGCCTAGAGAGTGACAGCCAGATAAAGGAGGTAATTGGGAGTATGGGCTCTACAATTGTTAGTTTGCATAAGAGAAGCATGCTCTCCGGTGAGCTGTTTACTATCTCTAGGAATTAGCTAGCCCTAGAAGGGGCAGTCCCTCCACAGCAAGAGCCCAAGAGACCAAAGCATAAAAATAGAAATACACAAATAAAATAGAAAATAAAAAGGCATGGTTAATACATCAGCCAGTCCTGTCACCCCAACCAAAGGCCAGCCAACTTCCACCTATCTGAGTGAGGGCATCTAAGACCTACCAAACTCAGGCCATTCTGACAATACCACCGATGCATCAGCAAGCACAGCCAAGAGGAGCTGAGGTTTTCCCAGGCCAGAAGAAGACACCCACCAGGATCATGAGCAATATTAATGGCCATTAAGTTTGGGAGGGTTTGATATATGAAAATAGATAACTCATTCAACCTATATCCCAAGTTTTAAAGAATTAATATATTCTTCAAAATAAATTCTGGCAATGTTTATATTTCCACATCTGGAAAATGATGATAGTAATAGAATATACCTAAAAGTGCTGTGAAGATTGAATGAAATCATAGAATAATAAATGTGTTAGTCCATTTGGGCCTATATAACAAAATTTCATAAACTGAGTAGCTTACAAACAACAGATATTTATTTCTCACAGGCCTAGAGGCTGAGTAGTCCAAGATCAAGACACCAGCAGATTTGGGGTCGGGAGAGGGTTCATTTTCTGGTTCATAGAGGGCATCATCTTGCCTGGGTCCTCACACGGTGGAGGGAGCAAAGGAGCTCTCTGGAGTCTCTCTTATAAGGTCTCTGTCCTCATGACCTAATCACCTACCAAAAGGCCCACCTCCTATTACCATCACTTTGGGGGCTGGGATTTCAACATATGAATTTTGGTAGAACACAAATATTTGGACCATGGCAAGAAGTAAAGCAGTTAGAACAATATATGCTGCATAGAACACTAAGAGTATGTTTCGATGATTATAACAATCATTTTTAATCTATAGGGTTTCATTTTTACAAAGAAATACAGTAATAACTGTATTAGACACTCAATAAAGATTATTTTGACATAATAATCATGTGGGATTTACTCCTTTGTTTCTGTTTGTATATTTTAAAAAGTATACCTTAGAAAGAATTTTTTGTGTTTTCTTACCCTTTCTTCAGACAAAACGGAGGCAAAATATATAAACTGTTGTCATAACTTGTCTCATTTAATTTTACACTTCTCTTTTGATAAGTGGATATTTCATGCCAAGGTACAGAACTAAATATGTGTGAATTCCAATCTGATAGTTATTCAAGGCATCATTAGCATTTCAAAGAAATGTCAGAGTAAATGTTCAATCGGAAGCAGTTCAATCTCTTTTTATCCATCTTTGCTCTGATTTTTATCACCTATATATCACCTGGTTAACAATAAAATCCAAAATTTCATGCTATGGAAAAATTATAGAAAACAAGTTACTTTTTTCTATTATAGAGTATAACTTTTGTCTATTGGGTCATTGCATCTGCTTTAGAAAATAAAAATTTTTCCTATTTTTAAGGATACCGGGGCTGATGTTGATATTAGTAGAAACTGTGAATTTATTTCACAAATACGTATAAAACATTTCCTGTATATCACGTGGCAAAGTTTCAGCAGCATCAAAGGCAATGTCCTGCCTTCATGGTGCCTACATTCCAGCAGAAAAGACAACTACAGGCAAATCAAGAAATATTATAATTTCTGATGACGGTATGTGCTGTGAAAAAAATAAAGCAAAGTAATGAGATAGAAATGAAAGGAAGATGCTATAAGGTAATTAGGAAATGTCTTTCTCAGGAGCTGACATTGAGCAGACACAGAAATGACTGTGAAAGTGTACATCATTCAAAGTTTTGGGGGAGGATTATTTCAAGGCATAGGAAAGAAGATATGAAAAGTCCCTAAGGCTAGGAAGAACAGTAAGAAGGCCAGTGTGGCTATAATAGAGTGGTAGAGGATTAGTAGAACGGCCGGCGATCAAATCAGAGATGCAGGTAGGAATAGGGTTGGCATGATATGACTTATACTTTTAGAAGATAATTGGTATTTCTGAACGTGACAACAGCATAGTGTTCTTTTTAAATTATTCACCTCAATTCCCATAAAAACAAGACACGGGGATAGTAAAAGAATAAAATGAGCACATGATAGCAAAATAAAGGAAAAACACTACAGGTGATATCTCCAGTAAAGCTAAGTATTAAGAAATCCCCATGGCCCTGAAAAACAGAGGGGTGTAGCCAAATCACATGACAGCAGCAGGATCCAGAACTGAATCAGCAGTGGTGCAGCAATAGTGGTGAAGAGAAAGGGAAATTCAATGGCACCTACAAGCCACGGAACCCAGAAATTGCCATCAGATACTGATTTCCCGATGGAGAGGGTCTTGTGCTAAGCAGGAGAATGTGCAGTAAAATTTGAGAACTAGCAGAACTTGTACACATCTTGTAACAAGATCACAGGAAGTAGCTTACTTCCTCGAGAATATCAGAAATCTCCAATAAATGCATACTTGTAGTAGGCTACAGATCCACTCTGAAGAAAAACTTTTGGGAGAAGAATACAAATTGAGCAGGGTGAAAACACCAAAGATGTGAGGGAGAAAAACGTTTCCTATAATGGGGCAGTAGGGGCCAGGTGCAGTGGCTCATACCTGTAACCCCAACAGTTTGGGAGGCCAAGGCGGGAGGATCACTTAAGCCCAGGAGTTTGAGACCAGCCTGGGCAACATAGCAAGACCTCATCTGTTCAAAAAATGTTTTAAAAAAATTTAAGCATGGTAATGAGTGCCTGCGGGTTCCAGCTACTCAGGAGACTGAGATGGGAGGATTGCTTGAGCCCAGGAGTTCAAGTCTGCAGTGAGCTTTGATCACGCCACTGCACTTATTCTGGGCAACAGAGTGAGACCTTCTCTAGAAAAAAAAAGGCAGTGGGGGTGGCATCAGGCAGATGTCCAGTGGAGGGAGACTTTGAATGTAATAGAATAGCAAAGCACAGTGTTTAGATGTGAGAGCACCACTTTGGAAGGCAGGCGCATGGAACTCAAGAACACTGAGGTAGTAGCAGGAAGCCTTCCTGAATCAAGCAGAGAAAAACCTGTATTTCTTAATACTTCATCGTAACTGCAAAGGAGAAGGCCCTTGAGATGTGAAGGGCTCATGGCTACTGTGGCTCATCCCTGCTCCCATACAGGAACCTCTTCCTAATCCATGACATCCCTGCACATTAAACATGGGAAATAAAAAAGGATTCAGATAGAGGGCAATTTTAGGAACAAAATAAATAATGACAGTAATGGATTATAATCCATTGAATAAAATAGAAAGACATGAGCCCATAAATAAATAATGATTTAAAAGTTTGATTAGGAATGGGAATCTTAAATAATTTCAAATTGCCTCCCCACAAAATACTTATTAATTATAAAGAGGAGAAAGAGACACTCTACAGTGAAGAAATCTGGGAGGCCCTATCTTAATCAAATGATCAAAGTGAACAATATCAGTAATGGAACAAATCAAAATCATATCCAGTGTGGTAAAGATGCAATGAGAAAAATGCAGAATCACTTTTGGATTTTCCTGCCAAAGATGTACAACCTAAATCTAATTATATAGGAATGTCAGAAATATCAGAGAAATCCAATTTGTGGGCCATTCTACAAAATAATTGGCCTGTAATCTTCAAAAGTGTCAAGGTCATGAAAGTCAAAGAAAGTCAAAGGAATCCTTCCAGGTTGAAGAAGACTAAGGAGACATTACAACTAAATGCAACATGTGATCCTGAACTAGATCCTTTGATCATAAACAATATTATTGGGGAAACCAGCAAATCTTGAAGGAGGTCTGAGGAATAGATGCTAGTGATGTATTAACTTTCTGATTTGGTTGCACTGTGGTTGTGTAAGAATGTACTTACCTGTAGAAAATATACACTAAATTAGTAGTTATCAAAGTGTAGTCCAGGGATGCTTGGGGTCTCCGAGATTATTTCAGAAGATTCATGAGGTCAAAACAATTTTCAGACTAACACTAAGACATTATTTGCCCATTTCACTTTCATTATCTCATGAGTGTACAGTAGAATTGTTCAGAGGCTACATGATATGTCTTTTCACAGTAGAAATATGCGATGCCTCTTTCTATCTCGGCTGTAGGAACTGGCACGCTATTACTTCTTGACAGAAGAAAGTCTTATGTCTAAACCTAAAGTAAATGGAGTGAGGATGTAAATGGCCACCTATGCTACTGCACTGCAATGTACCATGGCAGAAGAGAGAGTAAAGAGCTGAGAACAGTAATCTCATCTTAAAAATAATGTTTGCTCTAAGTTTTGGGTAGATGCCATTTATTAAGTTAAATGTCTTATCTTCTAAGGTTGCTGAGAATTTTAATTGCAACTAGATATTGAGTTTCTAAAAAATGTTTTTCTGCATCTGTTCAGTTATGTAATTTTTCTCCTTTACTCCGTTAGTGTGAATGACATTTGTACATTCTCTAATGTTAAACATTAGATATTAACGGGATACCAATAGGATAAACTCAGGGTGGTCATAATGAACTTTCTTCTTGGCATCCTGCTAGATTTGGTTTGTTAGTACTTTGGGATCTTTGCATCTATGTTCATGAAAGAAATAGGCCTTTGGTTTTACCTTTTTTATTCTGTCTAGTTTTTACATGATTACTCACCTCATAGAAATAGTTGGGGAAAACTTCCAGTTCCCTAGAAGAGTTTATATAAGATTGGAATGATATGTTTCTTGAAAGCCTTTATATTTACTTTACCTTTAAAATCATCCGGACTCAACATATTCTTTGTGGAAAGATTTCAAATTATTCATTAAATTTATTTAGTATAGAACTATCTGGAGTCTCTATACCTTTTTGAAGTTTTTTAAAGTTATAATTATCTAGAATTTGTCTAATTTTTCTCAGTATTAAAATTCACTGGTACAAAATTATTCATTCTTCTTTCTTAATCTTTAATGGTTTTTTGTATCTGTAGATTTACCCCCTTTTCTTTCCTAATAGGTTCATTTGTGCCTTTTTATCTTGATCAGTTTGATTGGAAAGTGCATCCATTTTTTCAGTGTCACCAATGATTCCATTTCTGGCTTTGTGAATTAACATTACATATTTGTTTTCTATTTCATTCATTTCTGTCCTTTACTATTTTCTTTCTATGCCTTTTATGGATTTATTCTATTATTTCTTATAAAATTTCTTAAGTTGGCATTTACCTCATTAGTCTTCAGCATTTCTTTTTTTCTAATATAAGCATTTAAAATTTCTAAGTTCCATTTTATGCTGCATTCATCACATTTGATACTTAGCATTTATATTTTTGTTTAACTTTAAAGGTTTTTAAGTTAGTATTATGGCATCTCCTTTAACTCATTTCTCATGACTTATTTAGAAACGTATTTAAATTCATAAATATATGGGGATATATATGGGAATCTTAATTTAACCTCATTGAATTATTTTTAGAAAATATAGTGTGTATGAATATGAGTCTTTGACATGTTGAAACTTGCTTATAGTCAAGTCAAGATCACTTTTTGTGACTGTTTTATGAGAATTACATGTATTCTCCAATTGTTGAATACAAAGCTCTTTGCATTATGTCAGATTAAATTTATTAATGGAACTCTTAAACTCTCCCATCGAGTTAGGTGTGTTGAAATCTACTTTTAGCAGACTTATGTTTTTTCCTATGAAATATATGTATATTATATCTGGCCAACGTGGTGAAACCCTGTCTGTACTAAAAATACAAAAATTAACTGGCTGTGGTGGTGCGTGCCTATAATCCCAGCTACTCGGGAGGCTGAAGCAGGAGAATCACTTGAACCAAGGAGTTGGAGGTTGCAGTGTGCCGAGTTCGTGTCACTGCACTCCAGCCTGGGTGACAGAGTGAGACTCCATCTCAAAAAAAAAAAAGAAAAAAGAAAAAGGTCTAAAGTTAAATAATACCTTCTCCACTTCCTTCCTAAACAATTTAAAAACTTTAGAGCATTTTACATTCAATTACGTCTTCTATAATAAATATTGTTGTCAGTGTTTTAATTATTTTTGTTAGCTTTACAAATCAGGTGTTATTATTTTATTCAGACCATTTTTAAATTTCAATTGGTTTACATGTTGGCCATTTTATTTACTCACAATTCCTTCCTCAGAATGGCCCGAGATCATTTTCCTTCTTAAAGTTATTCTTTAGAATTTCCTTTTATACAGGTCTCTGGTGGTCAGTGCTCTAGTTTTCAACTGTGAATATCTTTCTATTTTACTCTCATTTATTTAAAATTCATAATTTTAGGTTGATAGTTATTTTCTCTCACAGTTTGAAGATATTAGGAATAATATCTTCACTTTTTTGTGGCTTTCATCTTTCCTTAATAATTCTGCTATCATGATACCTGTCTTTTTTGTGGGTGATCCATCCTGTCTCTCCACCAGGTTTGAAAATCTCTATTTTTCAATTTCACAATAATGTGTCTCACTATGGATTTCTGTTTATTTATCCTGCTTGGAGTACAGTGTGTTTTCTGGACCTGTGAATCCATATTTTTATCAGTTTGGAAAAAAATCAGCCATTATCCATCAAAAAATGTCCTCCCTACATTTTTTTTTTTTTTTAATTATTTCATCCCGGCCGGGCGCAGTGGCTCACGCCTGTAATCCCAGCACTTTGGGAGGCTGAGACGGGTGGATCACGAGGTCAGGAGATCAAGATCATCCTGGCTAAAACAGTGAAACCCCGTCTCTACTAAAAATACAAAAAATTAGCCAGGCGTTGTGGCGGGCGCCTGTAGTCCCAGCTACTCCAGACGCTGAGGCAGGAGAATGGCATGAACCCAGGAGGCGGAGCTTGCAGTGAGCCGAGATGGCGCCACTGCACTCCAGCCGGGCAACAGAGCGAGACTCTGTCTCAAAAAAAAAAAAAAAAAATTATTTCATCCCGAGTCTCTGATTCAAAGTTAATCTTCTCATTCCATACTTCATATCTCCTCATACCTTCCAAATTTTCTGCCTCTTTGCCCCTCTGTGATACATTTTGGGGAATTTTTTTCAAATGTATCCTTCAGTTCATCAATTTTCTCTTCATCTGTGTGTGCATATTCATTTAGGATTTTAAAAGTAATCTCAAGTATTAAATTTTTCATATCTGAAAATGTATTTTTCAAATTTTCCTGCTATTTACTTACAGTCATTTTTTACTCATTTTAATGATAAGGCATATTATTTATTTAAATATTTTGTTTATATATAGTGGTTCTATTTCTTATTTCTTATTTCCGGTAATAATATCTATAGTCATTGAGTGCTAAATATGTCTGTGTTATTTTTGTTGATATCTACTTATAGTGGCTTGCTTTTCAAGGTATTTAGAAATAATTTATTATTAACTTTATTACTTGATTTTAATCTATGGAAGCTTGTCAATCTCATCAGGGAAGGTTTTCTGCAGAGAGAAAACCTTGTGCCTCCTTGAGCTGTGTTGACTCAGCCTTCCAACCTTCCAGCTGAGCCAGGGAACAGCGTCCCAAATAGCAACACTATTACTCCCATCTGCACTCAGAACAGCATCAGCCCTCCTCTCTTCTATCAGACGTTTTTAGAGAGTGACAGTCACTGGAGCAGGCAATGCCTCAAGAACATGTCTTATTCAGAATATATTTGTTCGGCTGCAGAAAGATCTCTCAGAGTACCTAGAATGACATAATACTTTGAAGCATCATATTTTTATTTAAAAATGTACATTTGTGACAATTTCACTTCAAAAAAAAAAACAGTTGATTAGGACTCAAAAGTTTTTAATGTGACTCTTTAAATGATTTGTACCCTGCTACATAGGTAGGGTTAATAATAAATTGCCTTGCCCTGCATGTTTGTGCCTTGTAATGTATGATGTAATATATAATCAATTTTTAAATATTTTTAAATAATTCCAAGTAGTTTATGATCTGCATTTAAAAAAAAAGCATGCAAAATAATCATAGAGTGTGTTTTGTACATAAATCCTAGATCAACTTGATTTGACTAAAGACAGCAAGGAGCTAAACTTTAATAATATATACTGTCAACTTGTCTCAACAAGCTTTTAAAGGAGTGCTGGGTTTTAGAAATATTAGGGAGAAATATTATCCACTTGTTTTTTTTTTTACTTATAATGTAAACTTATGTGATGAGCTAGTACGTTCATTTTTTTCCAAATATTGAGAAAATATTTTCCAGCTCACTTTCCAGGTCACTTTCACATTGAGATAGAAGTATGAGTCAAACAAGTAACAATGAGCCACAGAGGAAACTATATAGAATGGACATTCCCTTAATTCCCCAATGTAAAAAAATCAATTATAGTATCCAAACATACAAGAAATTAATTTAAGCAAACTCCTATTTTCTGGAAAGGAATTTATTTCAAAAATTACAAAGACCAAGATTCCATACTAGGTAAGGGGAACCACCAATAGGTATTGTGTGCCTTCTATGTTCAAGGTCATTCTATCTCATTTAATCCTCACAAGTCTCTGAAGTAGGTATTATGTCATTTGCACTGATGAGGAATTAGATAGCTAGTGAACAGAGGAGCCAGTATGAGATATAAATCTGGCTAACGCAAAGCCTGCTTTTTTCCAATAAATCACGACGCTTTGTGTCGGATTACCCTAGAACCTCCTATGGCATCAGTACAATGCACCATCCACTGGAGTGTCCATCCAAGTATCACTGGAGCTTGAAAACCACCCAGTGGGCCTCTTTCCAGGTATCAGTAGTGATCTTTGGGTATTTATTCTGATTGCACAATTAGCCCAAAGATTGCTGGTATGCTTAGATGCTGAATGGTGTTAGATACAGCATGTAATAAAATTCCCTCTTCTAAACAACTTAAGACCGGCAGCTGCCTTTCTGAAAAGCCACCCAGGTAAGCTCTGTTGTTTCCCGGTCTATTAGCCCTACACTCTGCCAAACTCAGCATTTACTGCGGAAGCCAGAGAATGCTGACATTCTGACAGCTCTTGGACAACAGACCATGCTGTTTGGCTCTGATTTCAAACATTTATAATCTTTTCTCTTGCTCCCTTTGCTCAATACAGGAGAGAGGCTATCAGCCAATTTCCCCATCGTTTATAGCAAATCCCAAGGTTCCCTCATTTCCAGCTGCTAAGCTGCCTGGGCAGACTGTATTACTAAATTATTGTATCTTTTTGGTAGAGTGCCTGATCTGTCTTGGCATGCGCTTTGCATTGAAAGAAGCTCCTGTGGCAAGCAAAGGAAGCCAGCGACATTCACCCTTCCCACACGTCTTTCCTCTGTTACCCTCAACCACTAACTTCTTTGTTTCCCATGTATAAGCCAAGTTCATAGGGGCAGTTTCTCAGCTATCTCTGCCTCCCTAGGGAGTTAAGGATTTCAAAGACAGTTCTGTGCTAGGAGTAATTCCCATAGCCTAGAGCCAGATGAATAAATGGTGTCTAGTGAATAACTACATCAGAACCAAGAGGTTTTGTTTCTCTCTTACCAAAATGTATTTCTTTGTAATACCGCAGTCACTGTAACCATGCATTTTCCTCAACAGAAGAGACTGTACTGGGGGAAGAGAGGAAACAGCCTCTTTAACTCAAGTCTGTTGTTTTCAAGAATGCTGGTCCTTTGGTTTAATAAGTTATTTTAATAACTTCCGATTTATATACTATCCCAATGGATTATGAATGTGAAAAAAGAACTATTCTGAAGAAATAAAACAAAAAAGATCCACGATCTTTAAATAAAAAAGAAAGTGATTTTGTAACATAAAAGGGACAGAAACTATTTTTAGTTACTCTAAAATGAATAACCACTCCGATTCAATGTTCAAAAGTTATACCTTGAATTTGAATTCAAAGTCACCCAAATGTCCTCAGTAAAAGCTCTGAGAATGTAATGCATTCAAATGTATCCTGTGAGTTTTCTATTCCTGTAAGCAATGAACATTCTAGATTTTTCTCATACGTATCTCAAGAGATACTTCATTTCAAAAGAGCAGGAGAGTTATCAAAAGTGTAATACTATTAACAAGATACACCATAGAAAATACACAGAAATGTTAAAGATAAATTATATCTAGGGAGTATGTTTTAAATCAACTTTGCTGTTGCTATGGTAAGAGATATCTAATGTAAAACAAAAATTCTCTATAAGGCTTTGGTGCTATAGCCATGGCAACAACGATGTTCAACTCTGCGAATGTTTCCATTTGATTCAGAGAGAAGAACAAAATATGCTTTAAATGTATGTAAAATGACTTAGAAAATCGATCATTTATGGCTATCTTTCACATGACCCTTCAACCAATTAAAGAAGACATTGTAAAGATAGCAGCCAGAGAGCCTAAACAAAAGGCCCATAGATTTGCTTGGGTTTTTCATGATCACAGAAGCTGGAAAGATCCACTTTAGCTGCAGTGTTGGTAAATGATGTATTCATTTAGCAACTATCTCACAGAAATTTTCAGGTTAGGGCCTCATGTAATTTTCCATGCATAGGAAAAAACTAAATGCAATCAAAGGACAATTTCTACCTCTTTGACACAGGAAGAGAAATATTAACCTAAAGTAAGAAAATATGGAAAGTGGCGTTCTAGCTCTGCAAAAGAAAAGTCTCTTAAATGCTAGTCTCTTAAATCTACTCCAAATAGGCTTTTGTTCCACCTACCTCCACAGAATAGCCCTTATCAATATCAGCAAAATCTCTACCTTCCCGAAATGAACATTAATAACTCTCATCTTACTTGACCTACCAGCTATACAATTGATACAAATTATCATCTCTTGGATGAAACACTGTCATTAACACCCTAGATACCACACTCTTCTGGTTTTCAACCTACCTCCTGGGCTGTTCCTTCTCATTCTCTGCTCATTCCTTCTGTTTCCAAATGTGTAAGCATTCAAGTGCTCCAGGGCTTGGCATACTTGAACCTCTTTCCTGTTTACATTTTCTGTTTACATTAATTCCTTTGCTGGCGTCAGGGTTTAACACATTACTGAAACAACCGCAACACCCAAGTTTCTATTTTCAACCTGACTTCTCCCCCAAACTCCAGACTTGTATACCCTACTGTCTTAGTTATCCTTATGCCTCCTTTTCTCTCACACCCCACACCCAATCCCACAGCGCATCCTGGTGGCTCTACCTTTAAAATATAACTGCAACCTGCCTATGCCTCACTTGTCCTTTTCTCCCTGGATTATTGTAGCAGCCTCCTAACCATCTCCTAGCTTTCATTTTTGCACCTCACAGGCAATCTCAACATAGAAGTCAGAGTTATCTTAGTAAAACTAAGGCAAATCATGTCACTCCTCTGCTCAAAACTCTTCAATGGCACCTTGATCCACTCTGAGTAAAAGCCAGGATCCTTACAATAACCTGCGAGGCCATATGTGATCTCAGACCTGTGGATACTCTGCCCCAATTCTCTTAAATAACATAAGCTCCTACTACGCTCCTTTTCCCTTAACTGACATCTAGCTATATTGCCTCTTACTGTTACTCCAATGCATTAGGCATTCTTCTGGGTCATGACCTTTGTACTTGTTTTTTCTGCCTGGGATTCTCTTCCCTTAGGAAGCAGCACCCCCTCCAACACCTTCTTCAAATATCTATTCCTAATGAAACCTTACTTCATAATGTTTTCAATAAGGCCTCCATGGATCACACCATTTTAAATGGCAACCACTAATTCTTACTCCCTTCCCTGATTTATAGTTTCTCCATGACACTCATAAATATAAAAAAATATATTTTACTATCTTAGGAGGAGAGACATTTTTATCCCTATCATTTCATTGCTATATCCAGAAATTAGAACAAGAAGACATTTATGCAGCCAAAAAACACATGAAGAAATGCTCATCATCACTGGCCATCAGAGAAATGCAAATCAAAACCACAGTGAGATACCATCTCACACCAGTTAGAATGGCCATCATTAAAAAAACAGGAAACAACAGGTGCTGGAGAGGATGTGGAGAAATAGGAACACTTTTACACTGTTGGTGGGACTGTAAACTAGTTCAACCATTGTGGAAGTCAGTGTGGCGATTCCTCAGGGATCTCGAACTAGAAATACCATTTGACCCAGCCATCCCATTACTGGGTATATACCCAAAGGACTATAAATCATGCTGCTATAAAGACACATGCACACATATGTTTATTGCGGCACTATTCACAATAGCAAAGACTTGGAACCAACCCAAATGTCCAACAACGATAGACTGGATTAAGAAAATGTGGCACATATACACCATGGAATACTGTGCAGCCATGAAAAATGATGAGCTCGTGTCCTTTGTAAGGACATGGATGAAACTGGAAAACATCATTCTCAGTAAACTATCACAAGGACAAAAAACCAAACACCGCATGTTCTCACTCATAGGTGGGAATTGAACAATGAGAACTCATGGACACAGGAAGGGGAACATCACATTCCGGGGACTGTTGTGGGGTCGGGGGAGGGGGGAGGGACAGCATTAGGAGATATACCTAATGCTAAATGACGAGTTAATGGGTGCAGGAAATCAACATGGCACATGGATACATATGTAACAAACCTGCACATTGTGCACATGTACCCTAAAACCTAAAGTATAATAAAAAAAAAATAGTAACAATAAAATAAAATATAAGGTAAAAAAAAAAAAAAGAAATTAGAACAAAGCCTGGAACATAGTGGATAATCAATAAACATTCTTTGACTGATGGGGTGAAATAAATATATAGATATTTGCATGTGAAGAAAAATTCAAGAGTGATATCAACATAGCTAAATGTTAACAGTGATTAACAATAAGTGACTTTAAAATAAAATAACCTTTTATTCTGTTTATAAAATATGTTCATTCTAGTTACTAGTAAAAGAGAGAAGAAAGACACTCATAATTCCAACACCTAACGATAGTTACTATTAACATTTTCATATTTTTTTCTTTTGTTTTTTTATGGACATTGTTTTCCCCCAATGAAAATAAGCACTCTGTTTACGTAATTAAAAAAAATTTAAATCTCACCTAAAAAACTGAGACATGTTTATTTTATTTGTCTAAAAAATTGAGACATGTTTATTTGTATCATATCAATCCTTGAAATATTCAAATAACTGATACATTTGATTTTGTTTCTCCCTTTTTATAAAGTACATTTGGTCTTTTATAGTGACTAGGGGAATGTGTGTGTGTGAGAGTTTTTGTCAGTCATTACTTTTATGTTACCAAAATCATCTTCAGACCTGTTTTCTCTGTTTTCATGAGTAAATTTTTGTTTCTCTCTTGATAAGTTAATAGCTAATATTACTGAGTGCTTATAGGTGTTAAGTACTTCAGATGCATTATCTGATTTCATTCCCACACAATGTTCCCTCGCATAATACCCCATAATACTCTGGGGTATTATGGTATTCCCATTTCGTAGGTGAGGAGTTGAATGCTTAGATGTTAAGTAACCAATCAGGGTTACAGGGTTACTAAGTAGTGGAGAAGCACATGAACAAAGTTCTCATGCTCCTTACTGTTAAATCATTTGCACTTCTAAAATGAGGGAATTAGCAGACTTGTTATCTCTGTTCCCCTGACTCCCCACTCATGCCCACGCCCTGTTTTCCAATTTATATTAAAATAATCTGGGTTGTAAAGTGCTGATACTATATTACTGTATATTTTATACCTTCTCTTTTCAATTTCTTTTAGATTTATAGTGTTACAACAATATTGAGAATAATTATTTGAAAACATTTTATGTCTTACAAGTTTTATTTTACATTCTAGAATCCTTTATGCCACTATTTCCTTTGCCCATTCTTGAGAATTTATTTATCCCTTGATCAACTGAAGTATATCTTTGAGCAATTACTTCAAAGAGATAGGTTGTTTTCTAAATTACTGATATGGTTTGGCTCTGTATCCCTACCCAAATCTCATCTCGAATTGTAATCCCCACTTGATTGGATCATGGGGGTGGTTTCCCCCATGCTGTTCTCATGACGGTGAGTGAGTTCTCATGAGATATGATGGTTTTATAAGTGCTTGACAGTTCCTCCTACACACACACTCACTCTCTCTTGCCTGCCGCCATGTAAGACATGCTTGCTTCCCCTTCTGTTATGATTATTAAGTTTCCTGAGGCCTCCCTAGTCATGTGAAACTGTGAGTCAACTAAACCTCCTTTCTTTATAAATTACCCAGTCTTGGGTAGTATCTTTATATCATTGTGAGAATGGACTAATACAATTACATATCTGAAAATGACTTACTATGATCTTGCACACCTTGGCTGGACATATAATTCTTGAATCTTAAGTTCAAATCCATTGTCCTAAAAATTCTATATACAATTCCCCATTGTCTTCTGTTAGTAACCTGTTTTATTACATCAATATCTATCTAGATTCTTATATGACTTTTTCCTTATCCTTGAAATTATAAAAATTTAAAATTTCCTTCTAAAATTATTTATTTCAGAAATTTTGCTAAATTCAGTAAATCTGTAATTTATTATTCTAGGCATTCTTTAGCTCATAAACAAACAATGAGAGTTTTCTTTTATTGATGCTTTACTTCACTGCTATGCTTTTCCTTCTAAAATTACTATCATATGCATATTGGATCTCATGGATCTTTCCTCTGTGTTTTATCTTTTCTCTTGTAATTTTTATTTCTACATTTCTTCTGTCCATTAAATGTCTTAACATTCTACTTTACTGACTTGGGTTTCTCATGATCCAGTGTATTTTTTGCCTTCTTTACAGTTTTGAATTTGATATGAATATTATTCAACCACATGAAGCCTTTATGATCTTGCAGTTTTAACCCTTCATGACTGCTTAGTCTGGTTTCATGCAGCGTTAGTCTACTGAATATCGTTGAGATCCATTTGATGTTAGCATTTTGGAAAACGCTCTTTTCTTAAGAAAAATTTTACGTCAAAGGATGCCATTGTTTTCATTCCTCAGAACAAGCCTTCTCTTTTGAGGTATCATTTAATGTGTCCAGCTCTTTCTCTATTTGCTCACTGTTGCAAAGGGTGGTCTTAGCTCGTCTCTTTTGGGGACCTGGGATGAGTTCTGTCAGGGATTTAGGAAATTCTCCTTTTCACCTTTAGGATTCAAAAGAGAGAAGAAAGGAAAAGCTTAGGTTAAGTGCCAGTTCTGCCATATAGCACAACTCTAGGGTCCTTCATTCACACAGTACAAATGTGCCTCCTGCAGTTGTGGCTGGTGGTGACCATGTTCACTGCAGTTTTACTTCGTTAGTCCAGTGTAGGGCTGTTCAGTAGAATTTTCTATGATGAGGGAAACATTCTATATCTGTGCTGGCCAATATGGTAACCACTAACCACACATGATTACTGTGCACTTGACATGTAGCTGGTGTAAATCAATAATTTAATTTTAAATTCATTTAATTTTATTAACCTAAATTTTACTTTAAATAGTCACATGTAGTAGTGGCTACTGTAAAGGACAGTACAGGTCTATAGCAGTGGTTCTCATAGTGTGGACCCCAGAACAGCAGCATTAGCAATTCCTGGACACTTATTAGAAATGAAAATTCTTAGGCCTTGCTCTAGAATATCTGGGGGGTGGGCCCCAGAAACCTATAATTTTACAAACTGTCCACTTGATTCTTACTAGAAATGCATATTCTCAGGCCTCACTTTAGAACATCTGGGGATGGGCCCAGCGATCTATATTTTTACAAACTCTACACTTGATTCTTAACATTAATGCACATTCTTAGGTCCTGCTCTAGAACATCTTGGGGTGGGCCCAGCAATCTCTGTTTTAGCAGATCCTCCACGTGATTATGATGCACATTAAGAGATGAGAACCACTGTTCTACTGATCACGAGTTAGGAGAGGATCAGAACTAACAGCAGTCACAAGAGGGACTTTTTTCTCTGTTCCAGTGTTTCTTTTCTATATTTGAGGTGAGCTGCTAGGAGTTAACTGGGGCAGTGTCCTCATTCTTTGCTTCTCACAGTTGTCCTCATTAAGAACCAACTGTGACAATGTTCCCCTCAGTGTAAGTGAGGAGTAAGCAAGTCATGATCCTTGCTTTCCAGTGGGACTGGCAGGATCCAATGGTACCTCCTCACTGCCCCCATGTATTTCTTTACTTCCTGCTTTAACCTTCTAAAGTCTTCTCCAGTGACTACCATGGAGAGTTCTTCACATATGGGGAATTATATATCTTCAGTCCAGTTCAGTCTTCAATCCAGTTCACTTTGCCTTCTATCTTGCAAGAACTCTTGAAATAATCAGCACGTAGATGTCACCCATTATTAACTTCCCATACTAATACAGATATTTTTCTTCCTTACTTTTATATCTGTCGGTCATTTCCGAAGTAATACAGAAAGGAGTGAACTAGAAAAATGCATTCAGTCTTCTGCTTTTCCAAGAAATCTTCTATCTTTCTCTTAATGCCTTACCTTATATGAAATATTAAAAGTTTTTCATATAATTCTATAGTGCTTTTATATGTATCATTTCATTTAATCACCAAAACATTCCAGTGATATAGGTTTTATTACTCTCATTTTCCAGACAAGGAAACTGAGGCTTACATGGTTTAAGTGAGCTATAAAAGAGGAATGGGTAGAATATCTGCTTTGTAAGGGTCTCTGATATGCAGAAAATGATGGCTAACATTTATTGGATCTTTATTATGGGCCAACCATTGTGTTAAGTGTTTTTTATCCATTATCTTATTTAAGGCTTATAAAAATTTCCATTTTACAGATAATGAGCAAAACTAGAAAGGTTAAATAACTTGTCTCATTACATAACTGGTTAGTAAAACTGCCCATTTCCATGCCCTGGTCTGTCTGACTCTAGAGGTTATGCTCTTACTGGCTATGCTGTATTGGTTTCTTGGACCGGAAAGTAATCAAATGGCATGGGCAGAGTAAACTGTATAACATTTCAGAGGGTGTCCTTACTCATCATTTATCACACAGTGGGTTATTTAATTTATTTTCCATACCACTACCAAGTCTACAGTCACGGGTTTAAGGGTTAATATAAACCCATTAATCTCTGGTAATTTTAATCTTTTGCTTATTTTTTCTTATTCTGAATGGAATCCCTAAAACCATATGAGTCCTAACTTTTATCTCCATTCATTCTAAATATTTACTGCACAACTACTGCATGCCAGACACTAAGCAAGGTGCTGTGTTCTTGATGTTTGCTAGGTAGCAGAGAAATAGTCCCTGTTAAAACGTTTGGTGAATTGCCTGCTTACTGTTAAACTCTCCTCCCAGTCTGCGTTTGTAATGAATATGATTATGGATTCACTGAAAACTTCACTTGAACTTTAAGTATCATAAGAGTATTTGGAACAAATAGGCACCTTGATTGGAACTCCAAGGAGTTCTGTGGCTTCCTTGCTGCATATTTAAAACAGAGAACTCCATCTCCAAATCAGTGACATTCAGACATGTGCATCAGTATAAAGGTCAAGGGTCAACTCACCATCCAGACTAGTTTGACAGGAACAATTCAGAGATGAAAGAGCTGCTTTCAATTGCTCAAGCAATGAATTTTCCATACAATGAACCTTTCCAAAGTCATGATCAAAGGAATCCTTGCTGAAGCCTGACTTACAACACAGGGAAATAATTTTATGCCTAATCTTTTTTTCTCTCCTGACTCTCTCTCTCTTGCTACAGATATGTCAGTACTAATTTAGTTCCTCTTATAAAATAGAATTAAAATAGCTGACATTTTTGGAGCCTGTTATTGTTTATAAAAGATATACATTTCCAATGTGTAATTAAATATAATAGGATAATCTGTGAGGCAGGTACTATTTCCCCCAGTTTGTCAATAAGAAAATAAAGATTATTTGGCTGTACATTCATTCATTCATTCAATCTTCCAACAAACATGTATCACACTGAGGCACTAGAGTGACAAAAATTAATCAAACAAGGTCCATTATCTTGAACAGCTTATAGTTATAAAACATACAACCAGACACATTATAACATGTGTTTTTAAAGAAGTTTTGTGAGCTTCAGAGGAAGACAAAATAAAATCTTTCTGGAAAAAAATGGAGCCTTGGAGGACAGGTAGGACTTAGATATGCAGAAATGAGTGAGGGGCATTCCAAGCACAGGAAGCATGCACAAGCAAAGATATGGAGCTCGGAAAGTACAGACGGCACAAGAAAACTGAGTTGTTTTGTATGTATGATTGCTGAAAGAAGAGATGAAGGGAGAATGGTGAAAAATAAGGTTGCAAAGGTAGGTTATAATGTTTGTGGGATATAAGTAATCTAACCAAAGTAATCAGCAGAAGTGGGACTGAAACCCAAATTCTACTCTGCAGCTGGAGCTCTTACCTTGCTAGTGCTATATTCCAAACTTCTTAACACAGTATATAGCTTAATCAACTTGAAAAAATAGATATAGAACTGTCAAGAGAACTCAACTCGTTTTTGAAAGCCATCTATATCACTCTTTCATTTAAGAACTGGGAGATGTATATTTTAAGGCAACTGATGCACAAACTCTATAGACAGCGATCTCAGTATCTGTCATATTAAAAGTAACTGTTTTTCTGAACACTACTAGAATTCAGAGCAGAAATATAAATCTTCTTGAAAAAGGGGACAGGAAGCCCTAAGTTGTTAAGCAGTTGCTTATACCTGGATAGATCTTGTTCACTTTATTGTAAATGGAAGTGGGAATCTTGGTTGAGTGAAAATCAGACCGGCTAAGTTCTCAGTTCCATCAATGTTTAAGGCATGCAATTGGTTTGGCTGTTGTGTCTATGTCACCTTGGCCTCGTCTATGAGGGCCACGACACAGAGTTCACCCCTTGTAATTTTTGTCCCCAGTGGGTATTCACTGCTTGACTCAGAACTTTGAAAAGTTGGAGACAAAGATAATGGGCATAAAATGACCCCCAACTCCAACACACACACATGCTGGTAGTGATATAAAGAAATGTAATAGGAAAGCACAATTCTCTTTTTTATTCTAAATTAAAAAACAATCACTTTCCTGTTTTATGCTATAGCTGACACAAGTAGTAGAAAAATTTGGAAGCACAAACTGCAACAATATGACAGTCAAGGGCATGGACTCACTGATGATAAAAAGAAAGGAGGGTTTACATTTCCAAATATTCTCCACTTTCATTATCTTTTTATTAGGGAATGCCATTTGAGACAATGAGTTCTGTCTTTGGAATAAAATCTAACATGGCAAAATGAAATTTATACTCCTTATTAATTCATTGTGCATAAAATCAGGTGTCATTGGTTGTATTATGTAACGGCTTGCTGAAAATCATTACAAATACACAGAGCACAATTCTAATATTACTTTAAAATCAGCTTCCCCTTGAAAACAAAATCCAGATATAATTTATCAAAATACATTCTTTAATTCTTATCTGGGAAATGGCTCCTAAATGAACAGATGATACCTTTGCAATTTGAATTTAAGAGCTGCTTATTTGTCACTAAGGCAGTTAGTTTTGACTATGCGGTTTTCGTTTTATATCAAGCAAACACATTTTTTTATTTTCCTGTTTTAAATATTATTTTCATGGTTACATTTATTTAGAGAAAATTATCTATGGTTTACACATAAAAGACAGGCATCAATTGAGCAAATTGTGGCATTTATAATTAAATGCTTCTCGTATGCAGTCTCCAACACTGCTAAAGGAAGCCATCACTCGAACATAATATTGAATATGTTTAGCATAAAATTGCATTAAACAGACCCTTAGAGTTCTTATTAATTTATTTGGGATGAAATAAGCAGATTTTTTTTTTTGGTCACACGTTTTCATGTAAATTCACCAATTCAAAAGACTTGCTGCTTCTTCTGCTTCTTCTGCTTCTTCTGCTTCTTCTGCTGCTGCTGCTTCTTCTTCTTCTTCTTCTTCTTCTTCTTCTTCTTCTTCTTCTTCTTCTTCTTCTTCTTTTTTTTTTTTTTTTTTTTTTTTTTTTTTTTTTTTTTTTTTTTTCTTCTTCTTCTTCTTCTTCTTCTTCTTCTTCTTCTTCTTCTTCTTCTTCTTCTTCTTCTTCTTATTATTATTATTATTATTATTATTGAGATGGAGTCTCACTCTGTTGCTCAGGCTGGAGTGCAGTAGCGCAATCTCAGCTCACTGCAAGCTCTATGTCCCGGGTTCACGCCATTCTCCTGCCTCAGCCTCCAGAGTAGCTGGGACCACAGGCCCTGCCACCACGCCTGGCTAGTTTTTTGTACTTTTTAGTAGAGACGGGGTTTCACCGTGTTAGCCAGGATGGTCTCGATCTCCTGACCTTGTGATCTGCCCGCCTCGGCTTCCCAAAGTGCTGGGATTACAGGCATGAGCCGCTGCACCTGGCCGACTTGCTCATTATTTTTAAAAGCATATTTTACATGAGTGGTACCAGGGGTACTTGATAACTGAGCCATTGTTCCATTTGAAATAAAAATATGGAGACACTTCAGGTGAGAATTTTTGGCATTAAACCAAAGGATGATGAATAGTACATTTTTCAGAAAAGATAGCAACAATATTAAAACATTTAACAAACAGAGTCCCTTGATTAACAGAGACTGGAGTGAAAGTGAGGTAAGACTGTATGAAACTCACAAAAGGCCCCAGTTAGGTTGATCAATGGGGTTCCAAGACATAACTTTGAAATTAGGCAATCCTTGACTCTTCCTTCTCCCCTACCTAGTCAGTATCTCAGCCCATCGGATTTTATCTCCGTTTCTAAAATTGAAATGCTTTGCTCTTTCTTACTCAGACTTTTCCCTTTCTCATTATGAGAGCTCAGCTCAAATATCACCACCTCAGAGAGGCCTATTCTGATCCCTAACTTAAAGTAATCATCCTCTTAGTCCTCACCCCACCTACCACTCACTGCCTCCTACCTCCTCCAGTCATTCCTGTCTAATGTATCATCTTCTTATTTTATTTACGTGAGATTACTTATATTTGTTTTCTTGCTTATGTTCTGTCCCCTCCCTCCCACTAGAATGTAAGATTTATGGAGGTAAGGACATTATCAACCATGTTAACTGTTGAATCCCTAGTGCCCAAACTCTGTGGCAAGTACTTGAAATAACACCTATCCACAGCATCCTAATTCAGGTCCTTATAATATCCTGTCTGGGTACCTGTAAGAGTTCCCTAGAAGGTTTCCTTAATATCAGCCTCATCTTCCTCAAACCCATTTTTTGCACTAGAGCTGGATTGTTCTCTGTAATTCAAATCTAATGATGTCACTCCATTACACAAAGCTCTTCATTGGTTCTTCATTTTCCAAATGAATATTGTCAAACTATACAGAGTGGTGTGCAGTATCACTTTAAGTAGTTCAAAAAAGAATATTTTAATTTAATAGTTTTTAAAATTTATTTCGATAGTGTTAAAACAAACCATCAATTAGCACATTAACGATTTCACAGATCTTATTACTGAAGATGAGAAAAATAAAAGTTATAATCCATTTACAGACATGGAAAAATTAATGAATGTGTCTTTAAAAGAGTTTTGAATGTGATCAGAGACCAATCTAAAGGATAAAGCCCAATGCCTTCTCTTCAGTTTCACAGAGTCCCTGCCTATCTCTCTGGCATAACATTCACTACTTCTTGCCTTGAACTTTATATCTTGGCAAATTCAAATTATTTGCAGCTCTGCCAATTCATCACATTCTTTATGGCCTCTCTCTTTTTAGTTCAGTTATCTCCTGTGCCTAGAATGCCTTTGGTTGGCTCCTTTCTCCCTGTTTACTGTCACATGGTTAGCTCTTCTCATCCTGTGACTCAGCTCATGAATCACCAACTTCATGAAGCCTTTTTTGTTTGTTTGTTTCTCTTTCCTCAGGTTTGGTTAGGTACTACTTCTTTGTTCTCCCTTAACATTCTGTAAAAACATTTTGTTTATACCTACTGCATTGAAAAATAATTATTTGTGCATATCTGTCCTTCAAGTGAAATAGTCCTAAGATTAGGGATAATGTTTTCTTTACATTAGTTTCCCTAGCTTCTATTATAGGACCTATTCTGAATAGGTGCTCAGTTAAAATAATTAGTTAAGAAGCCATAACATCAATAATTAAAAAGTTAAATTAAAAAGTTATTCACCCACAGTATGAGACACATCATATTCATTTATTCAGTCAGCAGTCAGTCAACAAACACTTTCTCTCTCTCTATATATATATATTGACTAAATATTAAAAAGTATGGGCACTTAAAACTAGTTTGTCGAAGAGATAAATGAAAAGGTCTTAGCAACATTGCATAGTAGGACCTGTTGGCAGGGAGGAAGGATGAACCAAGACTGGAGTGAAGGAAGGATTGGGTAATAGTTGGAGGTAACAGTTGATTTTATTGATTATAAATGTTACATCTCATCAGAGATGGGACCACAGTCCATACTTATCAAATCAAAGGTGCATGTGGGAATGAGAGTTGGTGGTGCTAACAGAATACATGTCAGTGAAACTTTAAGATATCAGATGTTCCGTTTTTTGTCTTTCAGTTGGGAGATGGAATCACTGATTATCAGTGTTCACCTGATGACACCGCAAAAGGGGCCAGGGCAAACTGCTAGTGGGAACTGTGCAAAGACCCCAGTATGAGACAATTTGTTCAATAAACAGTGTCTTCTATGGACCAAACACTGTGGATATAGAGATGATTCCAGTATGATATTATTATGGTTTATAATGACTATAAGTGATTGCAATAAAAGAAGGGAACTATTGTCCAGTTTCAGAGCTAACCCAGGGATTACATCTTTGTTAGACATAATAGATAAGGGCCATGTGACTAGAACACTCTTTTCAGACACTTTGTTAGTGCTTGAGAAATAACATTAAAATCCAGGCAAGAGACAATTCTGCGAAAATGATGAAGTAGGAAGCACCAGAAATCTATCTCCCTGCTTAGACAATAATTGTTCTAGCAGAATCTGTCTAGTATAACTATTTTGGAACTCTGGAGTATAATGAAGGCTTGAAGCAGCCAGGAGAAGGATAATTGGGATATCCATCATGTTAAACATTTATCCTGATTTGACCAATACACACTGTACACGGGTATCAAAATATTACATGTAGCCCCAAAATATGTACAGCTATTATATATCCATTAAAGATGTTAAAAATAAAATTTGAAGTAAAGAACTAAGTAATTTCCTTTGCTTCACTAATTAGCAGAAAATTTGAACATAACATACATTTGGAGAGTTTGGATTATAATCATTTTAAAGGATAAAACCTATAAATCCCTTTCTTCTCCAGATCATTTGAGAGACTTTATAAAAAACATCATTTGAAGATATGCTTTTATTTTTTTCTAATAAAGCTTCAATAATCTCTTGAAGTTGTTCATACACTTCTACAATGCATTTGCTATTTCACTGATTATTGTGCAGTGCTATTACTGACCCTACTAATATCTCTGGATCATGCTACATTTGGAGAATAATATTCTCCCATATATCCAACATGCAGTGGTGGGACAGGCATAGGATAATCTCTACAGATATTTGCAATCAAAAAGAGGGAAAATGGAAGTTGAATAAGTTACTGGTCCATAGACATTCTGAAATCCAGTTGGGTGCAGATTGCATTTCTTGAGTAGGGCTCTATCTTATTGAATTGGAGTTGTTCACTATTGTTCTTAGTTCTACTTTCTGGGTTCTTGTTTCCTCCCTCTGAATGATCCTTCTTTTCATATAAGAAACATTCTTATGCCTGCTTTCTGTTCATAAAAGCTTGGGGGCCCAAAGGTCTCTTTATATATTGTACTTTCTCTATCCCTTCTACTCCAAGCTAGGGATGCTTCCACCAGAATAATTATCTGAAAATATTGTGGGGTTTGTGCTTACTAATTGAGAATTTGCACAATTAGATAAATGTCATATCCACAAATCTTTCTGACATAAGTCTTTCTCTACCTTGAGTTCCCTGTAAGACTGCTGCATGACCCTCTACAAGCCTGTCCAAACCACGGCCCATGGGCTGCATGCTTTGAATGTAACCCAACACAAATTTGCGATGTTCTTAAAACATTATCAGATTCTTTTTTTTTTTTTTTTGCGACTTTTTTCTTTTTTTTGAGACGGAGTCTTGCTCTGTTGCCCAGGCTGGAGTGCAGTGGCGCAATCTCGGCTCACTGGAACCTCTGCCCCTCCAGGTTTAAGCAATTCTCTGCCTCAGCCTCCGGAGTAGCTGGGATTCTAGGCACATGCCACCAGGCTCGGCTAATTTTTTGTATTTTTAGTAGAGACAGGGTTTCACCATCTTGGCCAGGCTGGTCTTGAACTCCTGACCTTGTGATCCACCTGCCCCGGCCTCCCAAAGTGCTGAGATTACAGGAGTGAGCCACCACGCCCAGGCTTTTTTGCAATTTTTTTTAAAGCTCATCAGCTATTGTTAGTGTATTTTATGTGTGGCCCAAGACAATTCTTTTTCCAATGTGTCCCAGGGAAGCCAAAAGATTGGACATTGCTACTCTGCAATGCCCTTAGATTCTCAGAACCCTTATTTTTTAGGGCAGAGGAGAAACAAGGCATGCCCTTAAGGTCTTGGGTCTTCTGTCTGTCTGAAAGTTTCTATGAGTCACTATATTTGATCTTTTGAGGGCTTAATAAGGAGTTTTATAAGCATACCCAGGGATTACACCTTAGACTGTACTTCCCTGATAGTGCTCTGGATTTGAACTCTGACCCAGAGCTATTTATTAATTTTAGTTTCATTTGACATCTGGAGAGACTAAAAACAAAAGCCACTTTTTTTTATACAAATAATCTTGCCCCCTTTGTAATTAACAGTCCGTTCTTTTACTTATCTCTGTTTTCTCACATTTTGTCATCTAACAAGAAGAAGATAGGTGGCACTTTCAATAATCTGCCTGGAAATCTTAGGTTGTCATTAGATACATTTTGGATTTACATTAGATACATCTTAGATTGTCATTAGATACATTTTAGATTTACTATTTTCCATGTTATTGCAAGCAACAGAATTGCCAGACATTCTGCCACCATATTACAAAAGTCTCCTTTCCTCCAGCTTCCAATCACATTTTCCATACTTTCCTTTAAGCTCCCAGTGACGATCTACCCAGCGCTTCTGCTGACACCTGTCTTTTTAGTCTTTCCCCAACATTCTCCATGAAGCACTTTCACTAACACTTTTTCAATGCCCTTTTAGTTTCTACCTGCTACTTGGTTCAAAACCTACACCATGTTATAGGATACTGTAATATGATGTGATAATAGCATCATATCTCCAGGTATTAAAATTTCTTCTAGTCCTCTATTGTTATATAAAATAGTATCTTAAAAACGCAGTTTCAGTAAGACAGTGGATGGGACTGGGGTCAATGCAAAGGTTTTCTCACTCACATGTTCGGTGGTTAATGCTGGCTTTCAAATGAGACTTTACTTGGGTTATTAGCCAGAATAGTACACATGACTTCTCCACATGGCTGTTGTGCTTCCTTAAAGCATGGTGGCTGGGTTCTAAGAGTGAGATTTCCAAAGGAACCAGGCAAAATCTACATTGCCTCCTATGACCCTAGTCTTGAAGGTCACTTTTTAATACTTGTTTTTATTTTTACATTTTTGTGGGTACATAGTAGGTATATATATTAATGGAGTAAATGAAATATTGTGATGCAGCCATATAATGCATAATAATCCCAGAAGGATAAATGGCATATCCATCATATCAAGTATTTATCCTTTCTTTGTTTATAAACAATTTAATTCTACCTTTTTAGTTATTTTAAAATGTACGATAAATTAATGTTGACTATCGTCACCCTGTTGTGCTATCAAATACTAGATTCTATCCATTGCATCTATTTTTTGTACCCATTAACCACCCCCTGCCCCCCTATCCTTCCCAGCCTCTGATAACCTTCATTTTACTCTCTATCTTCATGAGTTCAATTGTTTTGATGTTTAGCTCACAGATAAGTGAGAACATGCAAAGTTTGTCTTTCTATGCCTGTCTTATTTCACTTAACATAACGTCCTCCAGTTCCATCTGTGTTGTTGCAAATGACAGGATCTCATTCTTCTTTATGGCTTAATAGTACTCTATTGTGCATATGCACCACATTTTGTTTATCCATTTGTTTGTTGACGGACACTTAGGTTGTTTCTAAATCTTGGCTATTGTGAATAGTGCTGCAGTGAACATGGGAGTGCACTTATCTCTTCAGTATACTTCTTTTGGGGTATATACCTGGCCACTTAGTGTCACTTGTGCCATAGTCACTGGCTATACCACATTCAAACATAAATATAAATCTCACCTCTTGACGGGAAAAATGTCATTATCATTTTGTAAGGAAAATGTATAGATGGAAAGATGTTACTCTGGTCATCCAAAATGCAATCTGTCACAGTCTGTGATAGCTAACCTGCTAAATTCATCTTCAGTCTCAATTTTCCATGAAAAGAAAATAAATGATTTGGAGTGACACTAGCTCCCAGTGTCAGAAATTTAAAAATTAAAATGAACTTGATGATGCTTCCCTGAGAATGCCAGAACTAGTAAACTAAGAAGTAAACTTTTCAAGAGAAAAAATTGTCCTGGATCTAAAAGAGTAGGAATACAAACAATACTCCCTATGCCAGAATAATTTAGCATGCTTACCCTGTTAGATTATACTGAGTCCTTACTTAGCAGACAAAGGATGAGGTTTATTACTTTTTGATGAATGAGAGTTGAGTTAGAGAAGCTCTGGGTGAATATTTCATCTCACTAGAAGGTTTGGGACATTAAATTTGGGGCATTAAATTATGTCCCCATTTCCTCCCGAAATTCAAATGCTGAAGCTCTAACTCCTAGTAGCTTAGTCCTGTGACTGTATTTGGATATAGGCCCTTTAAAGTGATAATTAAAGTAAAATGATGCTGTTATGATGGGCCCCAACTCAGTATTACTGATGTCCTTATAAAAATAGGAAATTTGGACATGCTGAGAGACACTTGAGATGTGTTTACACAGAGTGGAGGGCCACCATGTGAGGAGGAAGCAAGCGGGTGAGCATCTCTCTCACCTATAAGGAGAGAGACTTCAAAAGAAGCCAACACTGCTGCAAGCTTGATTTAGGACTTCCAGCCTCCAGAACTGTGAGAAAATACATTTCTATTGTTTAAGCCACCCAGTCTGTGGTATTTTGTTATGGCAGCCCTAGTAAAAGTATACACCATTTTTAAAGTGAGGATAATAAAACCTTCTTCTGACAATGGAATCAGACATTTAAAAAACATCACACTGTGCCTGCCATTTTATAGGCAGCAGATGAAGAAATCACCCTTTCTGTAATAAGACTGTGCTACATATCAGTCGGTAGACAAAGTTGAAGGCTCAACAAATATGGAGGCTCTTTAATAGTCTTGGAATATTTTACTTCTCTGGATAAGTTATATGATCTCTCTATAGTTCCTTAATATTTTATTAGATAAACACCGTGACCCCTTTTTGAAGTCACCTAACTTATGTCTACATTCCCCTTCCTTGCCGAATATCACCAGGTCCCTTCTCCCCTACCTGTCATGAGGGCTTACTTCCTAACCTGATGATCACAGAGCAGTTCTTGAAAGGAGTCTTGAGATATCTTCAAGTACAAAAGAACTTGTTATTTTGATGTATTAAAAAACTGAGACGTGACAGTCTCCAGGTGCCGTCTGATAAGCACACCCCCTCATCCATTCCTATCTGCCATGCAGTTCTTAGTAAATGACAAAGTCTTATTTTAAAATATGACCGTGTTTATTTCCCACATGAGTACCCAATGAAAGGAAGATCACCCCTGTTTACCCTTATCATGAATTAAAAGCAAAAACAAAATCACTAGGTTCCTTCACAGGCCACGTAAGAATCATGTTATCAAAGCTACTTTGATGCCACATCGAAAAATGGCAGCTGAGAATCCAAGGAAATGTTGATTTTACCAGCAGAAAAGGGTCCATGAAAATTAAAAAGAATATTGTTTATTGGAGAGAAATATAAAATAATAAAACAGGAGGATCTAAAGCTATGTGTACACATGAAATGTTGGAGATAGAACCAAAGACGCACTTGTGGGTTAGTAAAGAGTTCTTCCCTTTACTTCTGAGGCTCGCCCAGTTCTACAGAAGTCCTTGAGTCCTTGGTATTGTTCAGTAGTTTGGGAAGCAAAACTGAACCCTATGCAGTCAAGATCTGGTTCAAGATAGTATGTGCTTTTGAATTGGTATGAGTCACTAACTGGTGCTGAGTCTTAAGGGAACTCAGATAAAAAGGTAAGTTCTTGATCACTGTAAGGTTGAATACACATTTATGGGGTGGAACAGACCAGACCATTGTGAAGTATTGCCCCGTAGACTATTCCTGAATAGGTCTCATCCGGTAGCCTGAACAATAGATATTTGTCTTTCCTACTCAGGAGATAATTTGAACATGCTTTGTGATCATTCTCAGCAGATTCACTTGACTTGTGAGCAAACTGATGAACGTGATAATCCACAGACCTAATTCTACATTTTACGACATAAAAGATAAAACTATTCAAGTGAGGATATCAGAAATCAAGCTGTCCACCAAAGATTAATATTCCCTTCCACAGAATGGAGCTGCTGTGTTGCTGGGAAGCAGCTGCCCATCAGGAATTACATTTCCCTAGCCCCTTTCAGTTAAGTGGGACCATGTGACAGAGAGCTGGCCAAGAGAAGGCAGGCAGAAGTGATGCACACCACACCCAGGCCTGGCCCAGGGGAAACTTTCATGCAGTCTTCCACTGTCTTTCCCAACTGCTGGCTAGATATCAACACTGAGGCTGACTTCGGAAGCCACGTATTGAATCCTGCGAGGTCTCTGAATGAACCCCTGTGTCCAGGTCCCATCATTTGGACTTTACATAAGCAAGGAAAATATTTGCTATTATGATAAACCACTACAATTTTGGGGATGTGTCTGTTCCCACAGCTGATATATATCTTAACTAATATGGACAGAGACATAGGAAAAAAGAAGTTCTCCAAATATATTTTGTTTCCATATGCTTTTGTATATCCTCTTCTGTACTTCCTCCCCCTCTTTGATTCTTACACATCCTTCAAGACCAAGGTCAGGCATCACCTCCTCCAAGAAGCCTTTGAAACCTCCCCAAGCTGAGTTAAATACGGATACTGCATGAAGGACTGTAATCTTCTGTGTATGTGATCATGTCCCAATATCTAACAAGCTAACTGGTATGTATTTGTAAAATTAATATGTAAATTAATAAAATAAATGGAGAAAGGGAAATACTTCAAGCAAAAAATAAAAAGTACAAGCCATCCTGAAAATATGAAAGGAAAAGTCTCTACTGGCTGTGGACAATGTAATTGCATTAAATATTTAAAAATATCTAGGTATGACTAGCCTTTCTTCTGCTTCATATGATCTTGTATTAACCTAAATTATTACACCCAAAATATGGCATGTGGCACTTTGTACAAATCTGACTCTTTCACCGGATTGCAAATTCCCTGAAGACAAAGACCATGATTTTCTTTGTGTTTCCATTTTCAGGTCCCAGAATGGTGCCTGAAATGGTGTAGGCCCTCAACACATGCCCATTCACTGACTCGTTGACTCACTGACTGGCTCCAGGCTGGCCTTGAATTCCTGGGCTCAGACTATCCTCCTGCCTTTGTCCTTTTGTTCTCTGAGTCTTCCTCAGCATTTTCTGCCAACCCTTCTTTTCAGGCTGACATAGGTTAGGAGGTAATCTGAAAGCTTTCACTAACAAGAAAAATTAATTGAACTACATTAGCTCTATTATAAGGAAAAGGGCTATTGAGATATAATCTACATACTGTAAAATTCATCTGTTTAAAGTATACAATTCAATGATTTTTAGTGTACTTAGAGAATTGTACAGCCACTCCCATAATCTAATTGTAGAAGATTTCCATCATCCAAAAAAGAAACCTTGCAGCAGTCACTCCTCATTCACACTCTTCCCACCCCCAGCCCTAGGCAACCACTAATCCAGTTTCTCTCTCTATAGATTTGCCTATTCTAGACACTTCATATAAATGGAAGCATGCAATCTGTGGGGTGGGGTGGGGGGAGGTTGTAGAAGCTTTATCTTTTGACAAACGCTGATTAGCCTTGTAAAGTGCAGTTGAATATTATAAAACATGTTCTCAAAATGAACAAATATAGGAATAAGATGGGGGTTTCTGTAACTGTCTAAATTGCTGAGAAATAATAATTAGGGGCTGGGCATGGTGGCTCATGCCTGTAATCCCAGCACTTTGGGAGGCCGAGGTGGGTGGATCACTTGAACCCAGGAGTTCAAGACCAGCCTAGGCAACATGGTGAAACCCCATCTCTAAAAAAATTAGCTGGGCATGTGGTGCATGCCTGTAGTCCCAGCTACCTGGGAAGATGAGGTTGGAGGATCACCTGAGCCTGGGAGGTTGAGGGTTCAGTGAGTTGTGATCGCACTACTGCACTCCAGCCTAGGTGACATGAGTGAGACCCTGTCTCAAAAAAAAAAATAAAATAGAAGAAATAATAATTACAGGAACCAGCAGCTCAAAATGTATTATAAACAATTCTCGTAATTGATATTTTATCCAAATATCAAAAATTCAGTACATTTTTCAGATGAAGGGTCTCCAGAGAAACAGAACCAATAAAGTCTGTGTGTGTGTGTGTGTGTGTGTGTGTGTGTGTGTGTGTGTGTGTATGTGTGTGTGTAGGTGCATGTGTGAGTCTGTGAGAGAGAGAGAGAGAGAAAGAGAGATTGTTATAAAATTTTATAACCAACACTAACATCAAGGAATGCTAGTGAGTAGACATGCAGCTATATGGTTTGGCAGGGCCTGCCAGTGCTCACCATAAATGTCTTCTCCTTGTCTTGCTGGATACATAATCTGACTCTCTTCCTCAACTGTCCTTTATAGGTAGTTGACCATATTAGTTAGTTCTGGACAATGGAATATAAGCACAATTTATGTAAGCACAAGTTATGTGTTTTATTTCTGGGCTGCCATGGTACATTTTATATTAACTTGATGGGGCCACAAAGTGCTCTGGTCTTTGGACAAACATTATTCTAGGTGGATCTGTGAGGGTGTTTCTGGATGGGACTAACATTTGAACTGGTAGATTGCCCTCTCTAATATGGGTAGGGCAATCAGTTGAAGACTAACTAGAACAAAAAGGCTGAGCGAAAAGGAATTCCCATTGCCTGACTGCCTTTGGGCTAAGATGTTGTTTTCTTTTCTGCTTTCGGACTTGAATGGAAACATCAGCTCTCCTGGGTCTCCAGCTTGCTGGCTGCAGATCTTAGGATATGTCAGCCTCCGTAATAGCATGAGCCAATTCCTTATAAACAATCTCTCTCTCTCTCTCTCACTCTCACACACACCACACACACACACACACACACACACACATGCACGTACACACACACATACATGTGCACGTACACACACACACACACACACTCTCTCTCTCTCTTTCTCTCTCTCTCTATTGGTTCTGTTTCTCTGGAGACCCTTGACTAACACATGAGCCCAAACCATAACCCCTTCCACAAAGAATCCTTGCTCTTTTCTCTCATCTACTGAATAGATGGAGAAGATGCTATGAACCTAGGGAAAGGTGGGGCCACAAAATGGTAGGCATCTGGGTCCCTGAATAAAGCATAAGAAGAGAGCTGCCTAGTCTACCTTCATTGTACTGTAACATAAATGAGAAATAAACACTTACTGTGCTGATCCACTCAGAGTACGCGGTTTATGTATTATGGCAGCTAGTGGTATTTACTGTAGCACTTATGACATGCTAGATTTTTATGAAATTGAAGGGTAATTCACTCAAGTCAAAATGTAACTAAAAATTAACTGTTTCAGTGGAATGAATACCTCTTTGCTTGTGAATTTTCAAAATTAAAAGAGAAAAGCCTGAGTCATGAACTGATAGTAGAGGGGTGCTTTACCATGACCAGTGTTCTGGCTTACATAAAACCATGGAGTCTAGCCCAAGTAGCTGAATTCAGTGGCAATGTTCAGACCTGACTCATCCAGTCTGGCTCTTCTTAAGAGACAAAGAACAAATACTGTCTGTTGGCGGGTACTTCCAAAACAATTAGCAAGCAGCAGCATACTTTTATTATTTTTTTTATGGCTATACAAATGCCCATAACTAGTATACCAAACTTCATGACTGTGAACAAATAAAAGAACTTGTGGGAAGTAGGAAACATTTTACCAGGAAGCAATTTCATTAATAGAGAAGTAGAATTGTATACTAGGAGGAACATGGGCTTTGAAAGTAGGCTGTCATAGGTTTAATTCATTCATCACTTTTAATTAATTCATCAATTAAACAAGTGTTTACTGAGAACCTACTAAATTGCACCATAAAGATGCTGATACTCAACTTTATTTGAACTACAAAAATAATGGGTTTGTATGATTCAGTCTAATACATACCAGCCACTGTTGTATGTGCTGGGCCTTCAGTAAGAATAAAACGAAGTTCCTGTTCTCATGGAGATTACCTTTTAGTGGTGAGAGATCAAAAGAAAACAAGTCAAATGTATAGTATGTGCAGTAATAATAAATGCAATTAAGAAAAATATGAAGGTAAGGAGGATGGGTGTGTTGTGAGGGGAGGAAGTTGCTATTTTGTGGTAGTCAGGAAAGCATCTTTGATAAAGCAATGTTTGAGTAGAGAACTGTAGGAAGTGCAGCAATAAGCCATTTGGCTGCCTGGGAGAAGAGCATTCTAGGCAGAGGAAATAGCAGGTACAAAGTCCCTGATGCATGAGTATACTTGGTATGTTCAAGCATAGCAATGCCAGTGTGGCTGGGGCAAAGTGGGCAAAAGAGAGAGTAGTAAGGGATGAGATCAGCAAGGCATAGGGCCAGCTCATGTAAACCTTGCCTTACTTTTATAAGGCTTCCAGTTTTCATTGATTTACGAGACGAAAAACCTTGGAGGGTTTGGGGGAGAGATGTGACATGTGTTTTCAAAAGACTACTCTGGCTACTCTAGTGCGAATAGACTGTAGGGAAGAGAAGGTCGAAGCAGGCCAATTAAAAGGCTATTATTCCCCTAATCCAGGCAGGAACAGACTATGGCTTGGTGTAAAACATTAGGTATGCAGCTAGTGAGAAGTGGTTGGATTTTGTTCTATGAACATAGAACTAACAAGATTTACTGATGTATCAGATGTGGCATATCAAAAAAAAAGAGGTGCTAAAAATGTTCTGAGCAAGTGAAAAGGATGGAGTTTTCATTAACTGACATGGGGAAACCTGAACAAGGAACAGGTTTTATGGCTGTGAGAATTTAGAGTTTCATTTTAGACATTTAAAAGGTGAAATGCCTACTAGACATTCAAATGGAGATGTCAAGTAGTCAAGTAGGCAGCTGAATACAACAGCTGCAGAGAGACTCAGGTTAGGGATATAAACTTTGGAGTCATCAGCATGAATAAGACAATAAACTATTGAGGTTAACTGAGAGAGAAAGAGAAGAAATAGTAGAGACAAGAACTAAGCCTGGAGCATTCTGATGTTTAGGGGTCAAAGAAAAGAGAATAAAAGGGAGCAGATGGGGATGTCAGAAGAGATGTTTAGAATGCAAGTCTTCATTCTTATGAGACCTCTCCAGGTTTCAGTTTCCATAAGTGAAAAATACAGAAAATAATTCCTAGGTCAGAGGATTCCCAAAGGCTGAAAAGAAATAACATGGGAAAGCATACATAAGACCTAGAATGTCCTTGATAAATGGTATTCCTGACTCTTGGTGAAATTCTGGGTAGATGCCAGATTTCTCATGTTTCCTTCTATTTTTTGGCTTCTCAATCAGGTCCTCGAATATGAACCCTATAGTCCAACAGTGTTGGCTATGGAAGTAAGAGCCTCATTATTCTTC
The DNA here is from genome assembly GCF_006542625.1 of Nomascus leucogenys. Classification (NCBI taxonomy): domain Eukaryota; kingdom Metazoa; phylum Chordata; class Mammalia; order Primates; family Hylobatidae; genus Nomascus; species Nomascus leucogenys. The sequence continues at coordinate 6,200,470 of NC_044390.1, read as the reverse complement.
AGTTATTAGTTATACATTTTTCAATCGCAAAGCTCACTGTTATCAGATATTCATCTTTACTGTTTGCGCTCTTCCTGTGTTTTGTGAGGAGTCAGGTTTAAAGGAGAGTGATCACTAATGTGAAGCTGGGAAAATACAGGGAGGATGAGTTCTTTATCACCTGGCAGGAGTGTATCCTTACTTCAACATTTAACTGCTCACCAAATAATTTAATTTCAGAGGATTTGTTTCAGTGCTATGGAAGAACTATCCGTATATAAATAGCTGGGTTAAGTAGATCTTTCACTGCAGCTGTTAAAACCTATTGTTGTAGCTAGACACCTTGTAGTGATTCAAGATCATGTTTTTGAAGAAAGTCAATGCTTTCTTTTATGCACATGTGGTTTCTTTTAGTTCTGAAAATAAAATAAGCTTTACTTAGGAAGACTAAAGAAAATGTTTGCTGAATAAACCAGGGGTAGCTAAAATAATACCCTGCCACAATCTCTTGTTTTATTTCATTTCTCTGCTTTCAACATTTACCACTGAATACTTACTGAAAGAATAAAGGAAAAACTAAATGAATGGATGAATTAATATTTGAATGGCTTTTTTTTTGTTTTTCTTTAACAAGACTCCTCCTAAATAATTCTAAGTAAGTTCTGGGTTACCTTGAGGATTATCTTTTACAACAAGAATCATGAAGTAGGAATACTTTTTCATAAAGAAGAGACAAATCCCAGAGTAACACCGAAACTTACCTAGTAAAGTAGTAAACAATCTGTAGGGAATCTCAGGGGATCATCTGATCCTAGTATCAGGCTCAAGCAGATTCTTTTTCAAGTTCTTATCCCTCCTCCTCTTCCCCACCCCAACCCAGCTGGATTTAAATTGCGTATATTAGAGCCTCTTTGTAAGGAAGAATTGGGCAGCAGTGCAGAGAGAAGGAAGAGTTGGGTGCTTTACCCTACTGCTAGCACTTGGGTGCTCAAAGTAGAGAAACAAGAAAAACAGGCTACTGGTAAGATGGACAATAAAATGAGCTGCATTGGGTGAACTGTGACCTAGATTATAACAGTGCTTTACAAATAATATTCCAAATCATAAGTCCCTAAAATTATCCAAATCTAAATTTTAACAATCCAGAAAGCCATTCATTTTAGTAAGATTTTATTTTCCTGTATCTTTCCCTCCATTTCTACTCCTGCCACCTTAGTCCAAACCAGTGTTTTTTTCTTGCCAGGACTATGACAAAAGCTTTTCAACCAGTCTCTTCACTGCTTCTGTTGCTCTTCTGTAATCCATTCTCCATGTAGCACTTGGAATAATCCGACTAAAATGTAAATCAAATCAAATCATTTCTCTACTTACAATCTTTCAGTGGCTCCCTATAGTACTTGGAACAAAGTCCAAGCTCCTCCCTGTGGTCTTTAAGGTATTTTGTGATCCGGCCCCTCCCTGCCCCTCTAACATCATATTGAGTCATTCTCTCCTTCACTATTCTCCAGCTACATTGACATCCTTTTATATGTATGGTGCTTGTGTATGTTTGTACATATCTATATAGTGTGTATACATATAACTATTTTTTATTAGGATATAATTGGCATACAATAAACTAAACACACTTAAAGTGTATAACTTAATGTTTTCAGATTTAGATATATGCACGAAAATATAACCACAATCAACAAAATGGGCATATCTATCATCCAAAAATTTCCTTTTATCCTTTTGTAATTTCTCACTCACGTCCCTCATTATCTTGTCATCCACCAGGCAACAAACAATATGCTTTCTGTCACTATAGGTAGGTTTAGCTTTTCTAGAATTTTATCTAAATGAAATTATACAGTATACACTATTTTGTCTAGCTGCCTTTACTCAGCATAGTTATTTTGATATTTATCCATGTTGTTTATATTAATAGTTCATTCCTTTTTATTGCCAAATAGTGTTCCATTGTATGGATATAGCATAATTTATTTATCCATTCACCTACTGATGAACATTTGGTTTGCTGCCAGGTTTTGTCTATTAGAAATAAAGCTGCTATGGACATTTGTATAAAACTCTTTCTACTGCCATTTGTTTTCATTTCTCTTCAAAAAATATCTAGGTATAAATGACTGAATCAAGAGAAGGTGAAGCAAAATGACTGAATAGAACTTTCCAGCAATTGTTGCCCCTGCAGAATACCAAATTGAACAACTATCCACATAAGAAAACACCTTCATAAGAACCAAAAACCAGGTGATCATAGTACCTGGTTTTAACATCATACCAATGAAAGAAGCACTGAAAGGGTACGAAAGATGTTGATGCCACCCCTCCCTTATCCCCTGGCAGTGACTGTGTGTCACAGAGAGAGAATCTGTGTGCTTGGGGGAGGAAGAGAGTAGTAATTGTGGGACTTTGCATTGAAATTCAGTGCTGTGCTGTCATAACAGGGACTAACACAGGGTAGAACTCAGCTGGCACCCAAAGAGTGAACATTTAGACCAGCTTTAGCCAGAGGGGAATCACCTAGCAGTATTGTCAGAATTTGAGTTCTGACAAGCCCAATAACATAAGCTAAAGCGCTCTGGAGTTCTAAATAAACTTGAAAGATGGTCTAGGCCACAAGAATTGCAATTCGTGGGCAAGTTCTGATGCTGTTCTAGTCAGTGAATTTGGGGTGCATGCAACCTAGTGAGATACCAGCCATGGGGGCAAGGGAATATTTGTGCCACCCCTCACCCAACTCCAGGCAGCACAGCTCACAGCTCCAGGATTCACACCTTTCTTCTGCTTGAGAAGAAGAGAGGGGAGAGTAAAGAGGACTTCGTCTTTCAACTTGGATACCAGCTAAGCCACAGTAGGACAGGGCACCAGGGAGAGTCTGACAGCCCTCATTCCAGGTCCTGGTTCCTGGACAAAATTTCTAAATATATCCTGAGCCAGAAGATAACCTGCTTCCTTGAAGGGAAGGACCCAGTCCTGGCAGAATTCATCACCTGCCGGCTAAATAGCCCTTGGGCCTTGAATGAACATGAGCAATACCCAGGCAGTACTTGTCATAGGCCTTGGGTAAGACCCGGGGCCATACTGGCTTTATGTGTGACTGAGTGCATTCCCAGCAGTTGTGGCCATGAGGAGAGAATCCTGTTTGAGGAAAGGAGAGGCAAGAGTAAAGGGGACTTTGCCTTGTAGTTTGGGTATCAGCTTAGCCGCAGTGGAGTAGAGCATCAAGCAGTTTCCAAGGGTCCCCAGTTCCAGGCCTTGGTTCTTAGATGGCATTTCTGGATCCATCCTGGGCCAGAGTGAAGACTACTGTTCTGAAGGGAGAGATCCAGGCCTGGCAGCATTCACCACAAGCTGACTGAAGAGTCCTTGGGCCTAGAGTGAACATCAGCAGTAGCCAGGCAATCCTCACTGTGAGCCTAGAACAGTGGTGGCCACAGGGAGAGACTGCTTCTGCATAGAGGAAAGAGTGGGAAGAATGTTGTCTTGTGGTTTGGGTGCCAGCTCAGCCACAGTAGAATAGAGTACCAAGTAGATTCTTATGTTTCCTAACTCTAGACCTAGACTCCCACATGGCATTTCTTGTCCCACTCTGGGCCGGGGGGAGCTCACCACCCTGAAGGGAAGGGCATAAACCTGGCTACATTTGCTGCCTGCTGACTGAAGAGCCTTTGAGTCTTGAGTGAGCATCAGAGGTAGGCAGGCAGTGGGCACCTCAGGACATTGACAAGACCCAGTGTTACGCTGGCTTCAGGTCTGACACAGTACAGTCCCAGTGATGGTAGCCATAGGGGTGCTTGTGTCACCCCTCTGACAGCTCCAGGGAGCCCAGCATGCAGAGAGAGACTCCATTTGTTTGGAGGAAAGTGAGAGAAGAGAACAAATCTCTGCCTAGTAATCCAAGGAATTCCCCTGGATCTTACCTAAGACCAGGAAGGTGGTACTTCTACAAGTCTGTAAGACTCCCAGTGTTACTGAGCATGGAGTGCCCCCTAATGCAGATATTGCAACAGTGACTAAAGATTTAGATCATAACACTTGAATACTTGGAAAGCCTTCCCAAGAAGGATGGGTACAAATAAGCTCAGACTGCACCTAACTCTTCAATGCACAAAAATAAATGAACACCCACAAGCATTAAGACCATTCAGGAAAACATGACCTCACAAGGCAAACTAAATAAGGCACCAGTGACCAATCCTGAGTAAGAGATATGTGACCTTTCAGAGATTTCAAAATACCTGTTTTTAGGAAGCTTAACAAAATTTAAGATAACACAGAGAAGGAATTCAGAATCTTATCAGATAAATTGTTAACAAAGATATTGAAATAATTTTTAAAAATCAAGCAGAAATTCTGGAGCTGAAAAATTCAATTGATGTACTGAAGAATGCATCAGCATCTTGCAATAGCAGAGTTGATCAAACAGAAGAATTACTGAACTTGAAGACAGGCTATTTGAAAACACAGGGTCATAGAAGACAAAAGAAAAAAGAATAAGAAAGAATGAAGAATGCCCATAAGATCTAGAAAATAGCTTCAAAATAGCAAATCTAAAAGTTATCAATCTTTAAGAGGAGGTAAAGAGAGAGATCAGGGTTGAAAGTTTATTCAAAGGGGTAGTAAAAGAGAATTTTCCAAACCTAAATAAAGAAATCAATATACAAGAACAAGAAGGTTCTACAACACCAAGCAAATTTAACCCAAAGAAGACTACCTCAAGTCTTTTAATAATCAAACTCCCAAAGGTCAAGTATAAAGAAAGAAACTTAACAGCAGCAAGAGAAAAGAAACAAATAACATACAAAGGAACTTCAATATGTCTGGCAGCAGAATTCTCAGTGGAAGCCTTCCAGGCCAGGAGAGAGCGGCATGATATATTTAAAAGGATGACTGAAAATGCTTTTATCCTAGAATAATATAGGTGAAAATATCCTTCAAACATGAAGGAGAAATAAAGATCTTCCCAGGCAAACAAAAGGTGAAAGATTTAACCAACATCATATCTGTCCTACAAGAAATGCTAAAGAGAGTTCCTCAATCTGAAAGAAAATAATGTTAATGGGCAAAAAGAAAACATCTGAAGGTACAAAACTCACTGGTCATAATAAGTAAACAGACAAACACATAATATTAGAACACTGTAACTGTGGTGTTTAAAGCACCCATATCTTGAGCAGGAAGACTAAAAGATGAACCAATCAAAAATAATAATGGGATGATAAAGTTAAAGTGTATAGAGTTATCAGTTTTCTCTTTGCTTGTTTGTTAATTTGTTTGTTTTTGCAGTCAGGGTTGTCATCAGTTTAATGCAATGGGTTATAAGATGTTATTTGCAAGCCTCCTGATAACCTCAAATCATAAAAAAAACCCTACAACAGGTATAAAAACAGCAAGAAATTAAAATATACCTCCTGAGAAAACCACCTTCACTAAATAGACAAAGGGAGGAAGAAAGGAAGAGAAGACCACAAAACAACCAGAAAACAAATAACAAAATGGTGGTAGTAAGTCCTTACTTATCAATACCATTGAATGTAAATGGACTGAACTTTCCAATCAAAAGACACAGAGTGGCTGAATGGATGAAAAAACAAGACCCATTGATCTGCTGCCTACAAGAAAAACATTTCACCTATAAAAACTCACAGAGACTGAAAATAAAAAGATATAAAAGATATTCCATGCAAATGAAAACCAAAAAAAAAAGGGCAGGAGTAGCTGTACTCATATGAGACAAAATAAATTTCAAGATAAAAACTACAAAAAGTGATAAGAAGGTTACTATATAACAATAAAGGTGTCAATTCAGTAAGAGAATATAACAATTGTAAATATATATGCTCCCAACACTGGAGGACCAGATATGTAAAGCAAATATTCTCAGAGCTAAAGAGAGAGACAGATCCCAATACAATAACAGCTGGAGACATCAATGCCTCACTTTCAACATTGGACAGATCATCCAGACAGAGAAATCAACAAAGAAATATCACAGGTAATCTACACTGTAAAACAAATGGACCTAATAGATATGTATAAAACATTTCATCCAATGGCTGCAGAATACACATTCTTCTCCTCAGAACATGGAACATGGATCATTCTCAAGCATAGATGATATTTTAGGTCACAAAAGAAGTCTTAAATAATTAAAAAATATTGAAATCATATCAAGACTCTTCTCTGACCACAATAGAATGAAACTAGAAATCAATAACATGAAGAATGTTAGAAACTATACAAACACATGGAAATTAAACAATATGCTTCTGAATGACCAGTGAATTAATAAAGACATTAAAATAAAATTTTCAAAAATAACTGAAACAAATGAAAATGGAAACACAATATATCAAAATCTATGGGTTATAGTAAAAGCAGTACTAGAGAAAAGTTTCTAGCAATAAGTTCCCACAACAAAAAAGTAGAAAAACTTTATATAAACTACTTAATTATGCATCTTAAAGAACTAGAAAAGCTAGAAGAAAACAAACACAAAATTACTAGAAGAAAGCAATAATAAAGATTAGAGCAGAAATATAACAGAAACAGAAAAGAATAATACAAACGGTCAATGAAATGAAAAGTTGGTTTTTTGAAAAGATAAACAAAAAATGAAAACTTTTAGCCAGACTAAGAAAAAACAGTAAAAAGGCCTAAATACAATCAGAGGTGAAAAAGGAGATATTACAACTGATACTCCAGAAATTCAAATGATTGTTAGAGAATTCTATGAGCAACTCTATGCCAATAAATTGAAAAATCTAGAAGAAATGGATAAATGATTATACATAGACAACCTACCAAGATTGAAGGATGAAGAAATCCAAAACCTGAATAGACTAGTAACAAGTAATTAGATCAAAGCCATACTAAAAAGTCTCCCAGCAAAAAAAAAAAAAAAAAAAAAAAGCATGGACCTGATGGCTTCACTGCTAAATTATACCAAATATTTGCAGAAGAACTAATACCAATCCTACTCAAACAATTCTGAAAAATAAGGGGACTACCTCTAAACTCATTCTATGAAGCCAGTATTATGCTGATATCATAACCAAAGACACATCACAAAAAGAAAACTACAGGCCATTATCCCTGATGAACATTGATGCCATTGATACAAAAATCCTCAACAAAATAAGAGCAATCCAAATTCAACAACACATTAAAAAGGTCATTCATCACGACCAGGTTGGATTTATCCCTGGGATGCAAGGATGTTTTAACATACACAAATCAATTAATGTGATATATCATATCAACAGAATAAAGGAAAAAAATATATATATAATCACTTCAATAGATGCTGAAAAAGCATTTGATAAAATTCAATATTCCTTCATAATAAAAACTCTAAAAAAACTGGGGATAGAAGAAACATACTTTAACATAATAAAAGCTATGTATGACAGACTCACAGCTAGTATAATACATAATGGGGTAAAATGGAAAACTCTTCAGTTTTGAAGATCTGGAACAAGACAAGGATGTCCTCTTTCACCACTGTTATTCAATATAATACTGGAAGTCCTAGTAGAGTAATCAGACAAGAGAAAGAAATAAAAGGCATTCAAATGGGAAAGGAAGAAGTCAATTTATCCTTGTTTACAGATGATAAAATCTTATATGTGGAAAAACCTAAACTAAATTCAGTAAAGTGGCAGGATACAAAACCAACATACAATAATCAGTAGCATTTCTATATGCCAACAGCAAACAATATGAAAAAGAAATCAAATCCCATTTCCAATAGTTATGAATAAAATAAAAATACTTAGGAATAAACTTAAAGAAGTGAAAGATATCTAAAATAAAAACTGTAAAACACTGATGCAAGAACTTGATTGAAGAGGACACACAAAAAAATGGAAATATATTCCAAATTCATGGATTGGAAGAGTCAATATTGTTATAATAAAATGTTCATACTAACCAAAGTGATGTGCAGATTCAATGCAATCCCTATCAAATATCAATGACATTCTTTGCAGAAATAGAAAAAGAAATTCCTAAAATTATATGGAACCACAAAAGATCCAGAGTAGCCAAAGCCATACAGAGCAAAACAAACAAAACTGGAGGAATCACATTACCAGACTTCAAATTATACTACAGAAGTATTGTAACAAAAACAGCATGGTTCTAGCATAAAAACAGGCACATAGACCAATGGAATAGAACAGAGAACCCAGAAATAAATTCACTCATGTACAGTGAACTTATTTTTGACAAAAGTGTCAAGAAAACACATTGGGGAAAGGACAATCTCTTCAATAAATGGTTCTGGGAAAATTGGATATCCTTATGCAGAAGAACAAAACTAAAATCTATCTCTCACCTTATAAAAAGTCACACTACCTGACTTCAAACTATACTACAAGGCTACAGTAACCAAAACATCATACTGGTTCCAAAACAGATATATAGACCAATGGAACAGAACAGAAGCCTCAGAAATAACACCACACATCTACAACCATCTTATCTTTGACAAACCTGACAAAAACAAGAAATGGGGAAAGGATTCCCTATTTAACACATGGTGCGGGAAAACTGGCTAGCCATATGTCGAAAGCTGAAACTGGATCCCTTCCTTATACCTTATACAAAAATTAATTCACGATGGATTAAAGACTTAAATGATAGACCTAAAACCATAAAAACCCTAGAAGAAAACCTAGGCAATATGATTCAGGACACAGGCATGGGCAAGGACTTTATGACTAAAATACCAAAAGCAATGGTAACAAAGCCAAAGTAGACAAATGGGATCTAATTAAACTAAAGAGCTTCTGCACGGCAAAAGAAACTACCATCAGATTGGCTGGGCATGGTGGCTCATGCCTGTAATTCCAGCACTTTGGGGGGCCAAGATGGGCAGATCACGAGGTCAAGAGACCGAGACCATCCTGGCTAACTCGGTGAGCCCCGTCTCTACTAAAAATAAAAATAAAAATAAAAATAAATTAGCCAGGTGTGGTGGCGGGTGCCTGTAGTCCCAGCTACTCAGGAGGCTGAGGCAGGAGTGAGCCCAGGAGGAGGAGCTTTCAGTGAGCCAAGATTGCGCCACTGCACTCCAGCCTGGGCGACAGAGCAAGACTCCATCTCAAAAACACAAACAAACAAACAAACAAAATAACTACCATCAGAGTGAGCAGGCAACCTACAGAATGGGAGAAAATTTTCACAATCTATCCATCTGACAAAGGGCTGATATCCAGACTCTACAAAGAACTCAAACAAATTTACAAGAAAAAAACAAACAACCCCATCAAAAAGTGGGCGAAGGATCTGAACAGACACTTCTCAAAAGAACACATCTATCCAGCCAACAGACACATGAAAAAATGCTCATCATCACTGGTCATCAGAGAAATGCCAATCAAAACCACAATGAGATACCATCTCACACCAGTTAGAATGGCAATCATTAAAAAGTCAGGAAACAACAGATGCTAGAGAGGATGTGGAGAAACAGGAATGCTTTTACACTGTTGGTGGGACTGTAAATTAGTTCAACCATTGTGGAAGACAGCGTGGCGATTCCTCAAGGATCTAGAACTAGAAATACCATTTGACCCAGCAATCCCATTACTGGGTATATACCCAAAGGATTATAAATCATGCTACTATAAAGACACATGCACACATATGTTTACTGTGGCAGTATTCACAATAGTAAAGACTTAGAACCAACCCAAATGTCCATCAATGATAGACTGGATTAAGAAAATGTACACACACATACACCATGGAATACTACACAGCCATAAAAAAGGGTGAGTTCATGTTCTTTGCAGGCACATGGATGAAGCTGGAAACTATCATTCTGAGCAAACTATCACAAGGACAGAAAACCAAACACCGAATGTTCTCACTCAAAGGTGGGAATTGAACAATGAGAACATCTGGACACAGGGTGGGGAACATCACACACTGGGGCCTGTCAGGGGGTGGGGGCTGGGGGAGGGATAGCATTAGGAGAAATACCTAATGTAAATGACAAGTTGATGGGTGCAGCAAACCAGCATGGCACATGTATACATATGCAGCAAATCTGCTCGTTTTGCACATGTACCCTAGAACTTAAAGTATAATAAAAAATAAAATAAAATAAATCAAAATGGATTAAAGACCTAAATCTAAGACTTCAAGCTATGAAACTACTAAAAAAAATGGTGAAACTCTCCAGGACATTGGACTGGGTAAAAGTTTCTTGAGTAATACCCCATGTGCACAGGCAAGCAAAGTGAAAATGGACAAATGGGATCACATCAAGTTAAAAAGCTTCTGCAAAGCAATGGAAACAATCACCAAAGTGAAGAGTCATCCTACAGAATGGGATACGATATTTGCAAACTATTCATCTGGCAAGGAATTAATAACCAAAATATATAAGGAGCTCAAACGACTCTATAGGATAAAAACCTAATACTCTGATTTAAAAATGGGCAAAATATCTGATTAGACATTTATCAAAAGAAGACATACAAACAGCAGGCGAGTATGTGAAAAGATACTCAACAACTGATCATCAGAGAAATGCAGATCGAAACTACAATGAGATAGCATCTCACCCCAGTTTAAATGATGTTTATCCAAAAATACAAGTAATAATGAATGCTAACGAGGATGTGGAGAAAAGGGAACCCTCGTAAACTGTTTGTTGGAATGCAAATTTGTACAGGACTATGGAGAAAAATATGTAGGTTACTAAAAACTAAAAATAGAACCACCATATGTTCCAGCAATCCCAGTGCTAGTTATATACCCAAATGAAATGAAATAGGTATATAGGAGAGATATCTGCACTCCTACATTCATTGCAGCACTGTTTACAATGGCCAAAATTTGGAAGCAACCTATTGTCCATCAACAGATGAATGGATAAAGAAAATGTGGCGTATATATATAACGTAGTACTATTCAGCCATAAAAAAGAATGTGATCCTGTCATTTGCAACAACATGGATGGAACTGGAGGACATCATGTTAAGTGAAATAAGCCAGGCACAGAAAGATTAACTTCGCATGTTTTCACTTATTTGTGGGAGCTAAAATTTAGAACAATTGAATCCATGGAGACAGAGAATAGAATGATGGTTACCAGAGGCTGGGAAGAGTAGTGGGGGCAGGAGGAGAAATGGGGATGGTTAGTGGACACAAAAATATAGTTATAAACAATGAGTAAGATTTAGTAATTGATAACATAACAAGGTGACTGCAGTCAACAATAAATTACTGCACCTTTTTTTTTTGAGACAAAGTTTCACTCCTGTTGCCAAGGCTGGAGTGCAATGGTGCGATCTTGGCTCATTGCAATCTCCGCCTTCCAGGTTCAAGCAATTCTCCTGCCTCAGCCTCCCAAGTAGCTGGGATTACAGGCATGTGCCACCATGCCGGGCTAATTTTGTATTTTTAGTAGAGACGGGGTTTCTCCTTGTTGGTCAGGCTGGTCTCGATCTCCCGATTTCAGGTGATCTGCCTACCTTGGCCTCCCATAGAATTATTGCACATGTTAAAATAACTAAAAGAATATAATTGGAAGGTTCGTAACACAAAGAAATAATAAGTGCTTGAGGGGATAGATAGCCCATTTACCCTGATAATTACACATTGTATGTCTGGATCAAAGTATCTCGTCTACCCCATAAATACATACATTTACTATGTACCCATAAAAAAATTGGCTGAGTCACGTGGTAGGTAGATGTTTAACATTTAAAAATACTGCCAAACCATTTTCCAAAGTGATTATACCATTTTATATTCCTATCAGCAATGTATGAGAGTTCCAGTTACTCCACATGTTCACTAACACTTGGTATGATCAGCTGTTAATTTTAAATTTTGTAACAGGTATATATTAGCCTAATGGCTAATGATAGGAAGTATTTTTTTCACATGCTGATTTGTCATCTGAATATCTGCATATCTTCGATGGATAGGTGTCTATTAAATCTTTTGCTCATTTAAAAAAATTTGTCATTCGTTTCCTTATTACTGGATTTGACAGTTCTTCATATTTTCCATATTAACTCCTTTATAAGATATGATAATTGGAAACATATTCTCCCAGTCAGTGGTTTGTCATCACTGTCCTTGCAATGTTTTTCAGAAAGCTGAAGTTCTTAATTTTGATTAAGTTCAATACATCAAATTTTTCTTTTATGGATTATACTTTCAGTGTCATTCTTTTAAAGTTTTATTTTAAGTCCAGGGGTACATGTTCAGGTTTGTTACATAGGTATACTTGTGTCATGGGGGTTTGTTGTACAGATTACTTCATCACCCAGGTATTAAGCCTAGTACCCATTAGTTATTTTTCCTGATCCTCTTCCTCCTCCTACCCTCCACCCTCCAAAAGGCCCCAGTGTGTACTGTTCCCCTCTATGAGTTGTGTATTCTCATAATTTAGCTCCCACTTATAAGTGAGTACATGTGGTATTCAGTTTTCTGTTCCTGTGTTAGTTTGCTAAGGTGTCATTTTTAAGAAATCTTTGCCTAACCCAAAGTCACAAAGTGTTTCTCTTATGTGTTCTGCTAGCAATTTTAGAGTTTTAGGCTTTACATTTATCTTTGCAAAATATTTAATTTTTAATATGGTATAAGGTATAGATGAGTGCTCTTTTATCCTTTTTTTTGAAAACCATATCCAATTTTTCCAGAAAATTTGTGGAAAAGACTTTCCTTTATTCATTGAGTCAAACCTTTGTTAAAAATCAATTAACCATATAAATGTGGATCTGTTTCTGGACTCTGTATTTTGTTTCATTGATCTATTTATTTTTACACTGTTACCACATGGTCTTAAATATCATGACTTTATACTACATCTTGAAGTCAGTTGGTGTGTCTTACAGCTTTAATTTTCTTCAAAGTTGTTTTTAAATTATTCTGCATTTCCATATGAATGTGAGGATCAGTTTGCTAATTTCTACAAAAGCCTGCTGGGATTTTGATTGGATTGGCATCTTTTCTGGCCTTTTAAAATTAAAAGCTTATCATCACTTTAAGACTTTTGTATTTTGTTCATTGGTTCATTTATCTGCTTTTCTCTTTACAGTGATCTTTCGATGGCTGGCTCCTTTGTATCATTCGATTTCAGCTCAAAAGTAACATCCTCAGAGATATCTTTCCTTGATTACCCAATTTAAATTTATATCCCTCATCTCTTTATAACAAAGCATTGTTTTGTTGACTTACAGCATTAATTATCATCTGAAATTAATCTTGCCTATTTGTTTATTTTGTTGCTTATTATCTGTCTAGCCAACTGGAATGTAAGTGAGAAAACAGTAGAGACCTTGCTTGTCTTATTCAGTTTGTATCCCTGAAGCCAAAAAGTGCCTTTGATCAGCAGATACTATATATTTGTCGAATGATTGACTATTTGACAAATGTGCATTTAAGTAAAGATTCAACTAGTATGAAAATAGATAATATTAACTAGAATATGTTAACTTATTTATGAAATGATAGTTCTCTGGGAAGACTGTGGGGATTGACTGTGACTTAAAGCTGTAGTTCTTTTGAAGATTATGAATTGCATTGGGCTAGATTATGGCATTTCAGAAACATAGATTTTCGGTTTTTAAACCAAACATCTCAATTTAGCTCATTAGCTTTGTTAGCAGAATTTAAATAAGTCTCACATTAGAGTTATTCCTGATGACTTTAGGAATGTGAATACCTAGAACAAATAAAATCTTTCCTCAAACATTACATAGATAAAAAGCAGAAAGTTTCAGGTCCATGAGAAATTATAGGTATTTCCTAAATAATATTTAATTAAAAATACATACTAGTCATAATTTTGACACACAGAGGCAGCAATTAAAACATACTTTATTTTTGTCCTTGATTGCTTAAAGTAGCAAACAATGAAATCAATTTCTTGAGCCCTATCCGTGTTGCAAATGTATAAATAAGTTTTTATCCTTAATGAGATCATACAACAGATATAAAACCTGAGGCTGTTTCAAAATGTTTTGTAGTAGCACAAACATAGAATTTTATTCACTGAGCTATTTCCCTCACTGAGAACCTTCACTGAACCCACCAAACTTGTGTTGAGCACCAGCTACATGTTAGGAACTGCGCTAGGCGATGGAAATAAGAAATGAATAAAACAGAGCCTCAATCCTTCAAGAAGTCACAGGTTTTACAATTTCAATTGCTTGAAGGAAAAGTCACAACTGAAGAGACTGGAAATTGTGGAAATGGTCAGCTTTTTTTCCCTGATTTTGTTCTATTGTGGTCCTTATGTGGCCTTCATTCAATACCTAGGCTTCATGGTGGGCTTAGATTTCCCCTTCCAAGTGACTCACAGGCAACTCTAGATCTAGTGTTCTATTATTAGCCTTCTCAAACCTGATTATTCTAAGAAGCACTTCCCACTGGCAACATGGTAATCATGTTTAAATATAACTCTTCATGATCAATCTAAATCTCCAGATTTTTAACCAAGTTTCCCTGTGGCTTAGAGAGACCTTTTTTCTTTTTTTTTTGCTTTGTTTGTAATTAATCCACGTTTTTATAATCCTGTGTGACATTAACATGTAAGGGGTGTGTGTGTCTGTACATGTGGCCTTTTGCACTAAGGCATTAGACAGAAACACTTTGAATGAAGACCACTGGCTCTTTTAGTCAAACTTCCTCTTTCTGTATACTCTGCCTGTATCTGTCATCTGTCTATACCTGTCAGATGCCTGTACATGTCAGGAATAAAGCTAACGGGATGTATAACAACTAATAATTCATGGTTTGAATAACTATAGTAGCTTTCATTTATTGAATGTTTCCTATGTACCAATGATATGGTCTGGCTGTGTCCCCACCCAAATCTCACCTTGAATTGTAATAATCTCCACGTGTCAAGGGCGGGACCATGTGTAGATAATTGAATCATGGGGGCGGTTTCCCCCATACTGTTCTCATAGTAGTGAACAAGTCTCATGAGATCTGATGGTTTTATAAATGGGACTTCCCCAACACATGTCCTCTTGTCTGCCACCATGTAAGATGTATCTTGCTTCCCCTTTGCCTTCTGCCATGATTGTGAGGCCTCCCTAGCCATGTGGAACTGTGAGTCCATTAAACCTCTTTCATTTATAAATTACCCAGTCTTGGTTATGTCTTTATTAGCAGTGTGAGAACCGACTAATACAACTAGGAACCAGGAAATATGCATGTCCTTATTTTATTTTTGTATCAATCCTATGAGGTAGGGACTCTTATTTTCTTCATTTTATCAGTAAAGCTCAGGTAGGGTAATTTGGCCTAGATTACATCAGTAAGTGAAGAGAATAGGATTTCAGCTTAATCCTGTCAATCCGGCCATAGCCTATATACTTAGTCTATACAAATATTAAGGTATACTATTAAGTTATAAAATATTAATATTAAAAACTAAGAATGGTTTCTATATCCTTTACAACCCAATTTTCCAATCTTTCAGTAACCAGGGCAATGAGACTGAAATTGTTCATATTCTGTTTTTATAGACATTTCTGTTTTTTAAAACAAGTTGTTGGCACAAAATTTCTGTCTCTTTGAATCTGGAAACACAAGGCTATAGCTGACCTTTCAGTTATTACGTTATTTATTTTTGCAATTTTGGCCGAGGCCATTTATCCTATTTCATGTTTGTTGCTTTTTTTTTTTTTTTTTTTTTTTTGAGATAGGGTCTCACTCTGTCACCCAGACTGGAGTGTCATGGCACAATCATAGCTCCCTGCAGCTTTGAACTCCTGGGCTCAAGTAATCCTCCCACTTCAGCCCCTCAAGTAGCTGGGATTACAGGTGTGCCCTACCATGCCTGGCTAAGTTTTCTATTTTTTGTAGAGACGAGGTCTCACTATGTTGCCCAGGCTGGTCTTGAACTCCTGGCCTGAAGCAATTCTTCTGCCTTAGCCTCCAAAGCACTGGAATTATAGGCGTTAGCCACTGCACCCAGCCTTGTAGCTTCTGAAGAGCAGGAAGGAGAGCTTGTGAGTTAATATGAAACATTAAGATGTCAATATCATGAAATAAAGGCACACTTTTCATAGCAAACCTTTCCATAAATTACTTTTACGCTTTTTCTTTCTTTATTCCTTTTGAACTGTAATAAAAATGAAAACTATAATAAATATAATCACTTTTAAATGTTTCTTAGTCCTAAGCTTCTATCCTGTTACTTTCCAGTAATGTGTTTGTGGTTGCTGTTGTAACTATAAAATCTTAACTTTCAATGATCTAATTTTCACAGTAAACAGTTACCCTATTTTCCAAAGATCACACTCTGACAATAGAAGTTAGAACATAGCTGTATGCATACCCGTATTTGGGAAATAGATTAATCAACTAATACAGGTTTTCCAAGTAAGTAATTTTTAAAAAATCTTTTTTCCATTTTGTTAAGCCCTTTGTATTTTCTTTTTGATATTAGGTATTGACATGACCCTGCCTGCACAGTTCCAGTGATAAACACTTGCTTTAATGATTTCTTGCCTTTCCTGGAAAGGAACAATGAATGATCTGAACCTATTGCTTTTCCTATGCTTGGTGGGCAAATCACATTGAGTTTGCCTTCATGGTCAATACAGATGGCTGTAATCAAATCAATTTTGGGACAAGCTACATTGAATGCTAAAAGCCTGATTTGAATAGTACGGCCTAAAGATGACAGAACCTATGCCACTGCCAGCCGATTACTATGCTTTAGAAAAATAAAAATGTTTTAATTAATTACGGGGATGATAAAAATCTGTATTAAAAGGAGTAAAATTAGAAATCTAATCAAGGGTATTAAAATCCCCAAAGAATTAGGCCTGAAGGAAGGATATCTAAAAGATGTACCAATGATTTCATACAGACCTACAGATACATCTAATGAATGGTTGCTAAATAGGACAAATATAGCTCATTATCATCTTAGAAGGATGTAAATTATAGATAATTACAGGTAAACTATCATCCCAATGCTACATGTGATGTAGATGACATGTTATGCTGGGCCTTTTGTTTCCTGTCACAACACTTATTGAATATCTACTAAGTTTAGAACATCATGGAAGTTCAGATTTGCAAATAAGAAAAAAAAAACTCAGAAAACACAGACCAAAGCCCATTATAATAAACTCCATGGAGCATCTACATTTTTGCTTGCAGTACAATTTTGTTTACATATTTACAAATCACTTTCCTATCAACAGGGAACTAGAGACTAATAAAAAGGCTCATGCCCAACTGTTCTGGAGAATTTAAGCAAGTAAAATGTTGTGTTCAAAATGCAGTCAAGGTAAGAGGTGGATAAAATGCATATAATTTCACTTTTGCTTATTCTTTCTATGGTTCAGCCTTGATCTGGTTTGGTGCACAAATGTGAAGGTTTAAAGGCATACTTTGGCTGTGCAGTTAGTATTTTGATGCACATGTAAAGGCTAGAAAAAAATTTAAAAGTGCTATTTGGCGACTAGATGTATTCGGTTTCAGAACTAATAGGCTATATAGAGATATATAAGAGGATATTTATTATGGGAATTGGCTCACATGATTATGGAGGCTGAGAAGTCCCATGAGGTGCCATCAGCAAGCTGGAGAACCAGGAAAGCTGGTGTGTACTTCAGCCTGAGTCCGAATCCCTGAGAACCGGGGAGCCAATGGAGTAAGTCCCAGAGTCCAAAGGCCCAAGAACCAGGAGCTCTGATGTCCAAGGGCAGAAGATGGATGTCCCAGCTCAAGAAGAGAGCAAATTAGCCCTTCCTTCACCTTTTCATTCTATCTGGGCTCTCAACAGATTAAGTGATGCCCATCCACATTGGTGAGGGCAAATCATCTTTACTCAGTGTACTGATTCAAACGCTAATCTCTTCCAAAAAGACCCACATAGACATACACAGAAATGTTTACCAGCTCTCTGGGATCTCTTGGCCCCGCCAAGTTGACATATAAAATTAACCATTACACCAGAGGAAAAAAGAAAAAAACTTTGACAAACTAAGTTATCTTTTTAATACATGAGTGGAATTACCACTCACACAGTAAAGAAACAAAGAGCTGTTGAAGAGATATTATGTATTATAATGCATTTAGTGGACCATTTTAGAATACAGAAATGGAGTAAAGGGAAAAATCTGTGATCAAAAGAATTTTACCACTCATTCATTCATTCAAAATACATTTATGTATTAAATGTACATAATAGATTTACTCATTCACTGGTTCATTCAAAAACATTCAGTATAAGCTATGAACCAGGCACTGAGTGAGCCAATAGACTTGGTTTCCCAAAGTCAGAAAAACATGAACGCTTAGGAAAAAACAGACAAAAATGAAAAACATAACCATAAAGTCATCAGAAAATAGCAAAATTCATAAACATAATTACAGCTATTAAATAATACTTGTATAAAAAAGTGCACAGTGTTATATAAAAAAAGGCATAAAGCAACGGTAAGGCATTGGAGAGATTGGGGCCAAATGAGATTAGTCTTTGAAAAGGTCAACCAGGAGACTGCATTTAAAAGCAGGGAGAGGATATAATTTGTTCAAGTGAAGTGGGAATGGTGCATCAGGAAGGCCAAGCAATTCTAGGTGGGAGAAGTGTGTACAGTAGAAGGTTTTCTTAGCAGAAACACAGAAAACAGGTGTGGGAAATATCACCAATTCTTAACTTGGCCTGTCTCTCTATTAAGAAGAGGGTCACAAAGTGTTCACAGATGGAGATACTCTCTTTCCAATGGGATAACAGTACTGATTTAGTTCATATGAAAAGAATTTTACATGAAAATCAGATTTTTTGGAATAAATGATGTGCAATTATGTACATGACAAAAGAATTGATTTACAGGGGAATTTTGCCGCAGTGTTATCTAAACGCTAAATTTCTTCCATATATTTAAAACATGATGCTATTTACTAAAACGTGCTTTATGCACTCTCCTCCCAGGAACACATGCATTACACAAAAGAATGTATCCATTTGCCTTAAAACAAAACAACAGTAGCATTACCATTTCATTTTATTTAGCTACTAATGTCAAGAGAGCTCAATGAAAGGAAATGCTTTTTCAGAGTTGAAAAAACTCTGATTCCCCTTGAAAATAGTCATCCAAGGTCAATAGAGATCATGTTATTCAGATTTTTAGACAAGAAATGAATGGGGGATTCAGATGACATTGTGCTTCAGTGATATGTTAGGCACATGAATTATTATAGTGGCTTGAAAGAAAAAAATTCATCTAAGACTCTTCCTAATTCCCCTTTATTTACTAACTTTCTCAGTATCATCTATCAAATATTTCAAACAAAAAGGACCACATTGTTAAGTAACATAAAGAATAAAATTTGGCAGCATAGATTTGGCTTTTCCTCTCTTATGCAAGTATAAAGTTATGAATACAAACAAATTTAGTTTTCACTTGCTTGTCATCATCTAATCAATAAAACACATTCTACATAATCCAAAGTACGCTGAAAATAGAAATGACATTAAAAGCTGACTATAAAACTAAATTTCAAAAGAGCTTAAAATCTAGTGCCACGAGAGGTCCAGAAGATTAGTTATTATATTCTTTAGGCTAATTGAGTTCAAATGTTGGCTTTTATGAAATGTGCACAAGGGCCACCTCATGATAAAGTAATCTTAGCATATGCACACACCGGTCAGAATAGTCACATCTGAACAAAAGGCACATAATACTTATATGTGGCAATAAAGCAACCTCTACGACAGCCATGTGATTAGAAATGTACACAGCAGTACTTCTGACCTAAAAAATTACATTTGTTACATGGGGAAGGTGTGTATAGTATTGGAAGTCATGGACTTGCCTTACAAATCTAAATTTATAAACCCATCATAGATGAAATGCAAGTTTTGTCAGTCAATTGGCCATCTGTTCCAGATACTTACTTTTCTGTTTCAAAGAGAAAAACAGTCTATTCTAAATATTTTCTTAGTCAACCTCCCATTTGAGGCTCTAGTGACCAATCAATCCATCAATCATTTATGTATATCTATCTACTTAAAACAAATATTTATTGAGGTTGTATTACGCCCCAACACTGTTCTGAACTCTGGGGTTTCAGTGGTGAATCAGAAAAGGTGCCTGTACTCATCCTAGAGAGGTAGACAAATTAAAAAAAAATCAAACAATAAATATTTCAGTATTGATAAATTGTATAAAGAAAAATAAGGCAAAGTAGAAGAACACAGAGACTATTTTATCTTATTTTATTTTTACTTATTTCAATAGTTTTGGGGGAACAGGTGGCGTTTGGTTACATGGATAAGTTATTTAGTGGTGATTTCTGAGATTTTGGTGCACCCATTACCCAAGGAGGGTACACTTTACTCAATGTGTAGTCTTTTATCCCTTACCCACCTCACTCTTCCCCACAAGTCCCCAGAATTCATTATATCATTCTTATGCATTTGCATCTTCATAGCTTAGCTCCCACTTATAAGTGAGAACATATGATGTTTGAGTTTCCATTCCTGAGTTACTTCATTTAGAATAATGGTCTCCGAGTCCATCCAGGTTGCTGAGAATGCCATTATTTCATTCCTTTTTATGGCTGAGCAGTATTCCATGGTATTCTTTATCCACTCATTGGCTGATGGGTATTTAGGTTGGTTCCATATTTTTGTGATTGTGAATTGTGCTGCTATAAACACGCACGTGCAAGTGTCCTTTTCATATAATGACTTATTTTTCTCTAGATAGATACCCAGTAGTGGGATTGCTGGATCAAATGGTCATTCTACTTTTAGTTCTTTAAGGAATCTCCATACTGTTTTCCGCAGTGGTTGTACTAGTTTACATTCCCACCAGCAGTGTAGAAGTGTTCCCTTTTCACCACATCCATGCCAATATCTATTATTTTTTGATTTCTTAAAATTATGACCATTCTTGCAGGAGACTGTTTTAAATAGAGGGGCCTGGGAGGGCCTTCTTAACTAGGTAGTTTCCATTTGAGCAGAAGGTTCTCTTTCACTCTCTCTAATCTATTATATTTTCTTATAATTTAAAATTGTGCACTCTTTGTGCAGTGTTGATTCTTGGCTTTCCTCTCCCCCTTCTACTGTTTTCTTTTAATAGCTTTTGCCTCTCAGAGAGCGTGAGTTAGGAGGTGAAACTCATTTATTTGTGACAATGTTGTTCCTGCTGACAGCTTTACAAAGAGTCTTGATTGAAAAGAAGGCTGAAAATAAGGGATAAAATGAGATATTCTTGGATTCTAATGATGCACATTTTCTCTGCCACCCTGAGCTCATATATCAATAAACAATTGAGAATTGCCTAGCGTTCTGAGTATCTCAGTTTATCATAGGCTCTGGGAATATGTCTGACGGTGATCTCTTATAATACATTAAATAATATATTTTAGTAGTCCATTGTAATTTGTTCATCTCTGAATTTGGTAAGAAGTCATCCTGATCTTTAGCAATGAATGTGTACTTTGAGATTCCCTTGAATTAATAAAAAAGGTTAATGTATCCATATTAGTCTGTTTTGCATTGCTATGAAGGAATACCTGAGACTAGGTAATTTATAAGGAAAAGAAGTTTATTGGCTCATGGTTTTGCAGACTATACAGGAATCATGGCACCAGCATTTGCTTCCAGTGAGGTCTCAGGAAGCTTAAAATCATAGCAGAAGGCCAAGGGCGGTGGGGGGCAGGTGTATCACATGGTGTGAGAGGGAGCAAGAGAGAGATGGGGGAGGTCCTAAATTCTTTTTAACAATCAGTTCTCACATGAAGTCATTACTGTGGGGAGGGTACCAAGCCATTCATGAGGGATCTACCCCCATGACCCCAACACCTCCCACCAGGCCCCATCTCCAACACTGGGGAACACATTTCAACATGAGATTCGGAGGGGTCAAACATCCAAACTGTATCAGTACCTATTTTACAAATTGTATATTTCTGCTGATATCAATTTAAATAAAATTATATTATTTCGTAATTATTTGACTTATGTAAGGAATTATCACTAAATTGATGACAAAAGCTTTGGATAGTAGAACAGTCTCAGAATATTGTTTCCCTAGCATAGTGATGCTGTCTAGCAACAGGATAGAAGATTGTGGGAATATTTTAGTTCTGAAAAAAGTGGTTCTTTGCAGTTACAAGGACAGAGAAAAACTCAGTATTTCTAGAAAGGAATATAAAGATTCTTACTCTCAGAATCCCTGGAAATACAAATACAACAAGAAATCTTGTTTCATCAAAATTCTTGTGAAGTTACTGCAGCTAAAATCAGGAGTCAAATAGGGGATTCTCTCTACACATGGCAATGGTCAAGAAAGCTTGAATAACTACAGAAAGGAGCCTGGAATCAAAGAAGCCCAGGGTAGGAAGGCATCTTTAAAATCACCTGGTTCTGTACTTCGTTAAAGGCTTGAATCATCCAGCAACTTCTCTGCCATGCAATATTCAGACTCCAGTAATGGAGAACCCATTTCTTTCTAAAGCAGTGAACTCCTTTAATGGAAACCTACATAAATAGTAAAATGTCCTCCCTTGTTGAACTGAAATCTATTTTTTCTTTAACTTCCATTTCCATAACAGAAATTTAACTACACTTTGGGGGATGCTTTTTACTTTCATAAAGCATTTTGACTACGCACAAGAATTTGAACTCCAGGAGTTTTCTGGACCTGTAATTTAGATTTTGGGAGGATATGGTGGGGACAAGGCAGGAAGAAAAGAAGGTCTTAGTGTTGTGCTTCAATCCAGAAATTCCTGAAGTTCATCACCAACAGTTATTGGAGGAGTTGTTAAAGTAATTTTTAAATGTTCATTGTTATTTTTTCTTGTGCACTGCTCCCTCAGCAACCTCACAAGATGCAAGTGGGGTTGGGGATGACTGAGAAGGAAGCATTCAGCCATTCCTGGGTCTCTAGACCCGAAGCCATCAAATACTAGCAAATCTCTGTTGTAACCCCTAGCAAAGACTTTACCAGTCAGGTTTTTCCATCACTGAACAAGCTGAACCTTTAGAAAGTGTTTTCTTGTGTGTCTCCCTACCCCTACCCCCACTCCCATAACTTTCACCACTGAATCCTTTACTAGATAAGCAACACATAAGGGTATTTGGAGCCCTTCATGTAATTGAAAAGGATGATAGTTTCTGATGATGGTTTTACATGACAGATGGTTTCTAGATTATCCAGGTTTTTATCCACTGGATGCTGTCTAGCATATCAAAGACATTTTAAAACTCTTAAATAAATATGTGCTAACCAGGTCCAAAGAGGCTGCCACTTCTGGCAATCTGGTCACTGTCCTTTTCCCAATGCAGTATAATTTTAGGAGCACTTTGTTAAAGCTGCATCTCTTTGCAAACCAGGTCGGTTAAATTTCCTATTTCATTTTCACATATCTAGTGTTCATTTTCACATATCTAGTGATCTGTTGTTATACAGTTGATTTTTTTTAACCTCAAGGAAGGATTTTATATTTATCCTTAGTAAATTTCATTCTAATGGTTTTTATCCAGTGTTATAGCCTCTGGAGATCATGCTGCATCTTGATTTTGTCATCAATCAGTTAAGCCATTACTCCCCTCCCAGGTTTGTAGCATCCACAACTTTGGAAAGTACAATGTAATGGTCCTTGTGGTCCCTGGCTCTGCCTTCTTCTAACTTTTGCAGTTAAGGTCAATTAAAATGCATGAATTCAAAATAGTTTTTCCTTCTGGGATCAAGTCTGCTTATTAGATTGAAGGTGGGGACAGAATGAATTCAGAATCATTATATTTTAGCACAGGAAAAACTGTGTAATTGTGATTGTTGGATTCTTCAGGATTGCATGATATAATATTTCAAATGGCCTCTAATTTCTTTAAGTCTCTTTTCAGGGAGGAAAATCCAGGTTTATATGCAAAAACGTAGCCATTATGCATATCTGACAAAAACTAGACAAGTAGGAACAAAAGCAGTGTAGACCAAGGAAAATGGCTTGACACTGGAATAGAGAAAGGGTGAATAATCTGGAGTCAAACAAAGGTCCCAAAAGAGTGGGTGAAACTCTCCCTGAATATTGAATTCAAACTGTATATAAAGGTTTGCAGGAAAAGAAACAGAAAAAGGCAGTGAACAGGCAGTCCTGGAGAGCCTGGACAAATAAAAAGATTATAATAAGAGAAAGACACTTTCTTGTCATTTTATGGGAAAATGAGAAGGAAGAGGCAAAGAAGTTTGTGTGTGTGCATGAGAGATAGGGGAGGGAACTGGGTAGTGAGAATTGTGGTGGAAAAACACCTGCTTTGTGCTTTTTGATTCTTTCTGGAGCTTAGCTCAATTGAATGTATTTTTTTTTTCTTTCAAGAATTGACATGCTGATATAAGAGCTCAAAAACCAGTAATTTCTAATGAGGTTTGCTACATCAAATGTGATCTAGGCCAACCTTTTTATTTAGCTGTAGTGGAAAAAACAATTCTCCAAAAGCTAATTCTTGCTGGAGGTCACACAGCCAATTTGTTTCAGAGTTGAGACTAGAGAATCCATGTCTCCCAATCACTGGTTCAGTAGTGTTTTCTATGGAGGACTCCCTCGACTCACAGCATCAAATAAACAACACAGCATCAAATAAACCTTGTTCTCTATCAACCTGATCTATCTTCTGCTGACAGCTGATTAAACAAATGATTATAGCAACAAATGAATGATTGTGACTTGTTTAACTATATCTGGACCTGGAGGTAGCTATTTGTTTTTATATTAGATTCTAAAAAATGGATTTAAATATAATTCTATAGAAAGTATAGAGAACAAGAATCAGAGCAATCACTACATAGCTCTGTGAATTTGCTGCAGAGAATTAAGACATAACATATCAGATACATTTGAAGCACCCTATGTATTACTTTGTAATCTATTTCTCATACTTCATCTTTAAATGTGTTGATTATCATCTTCCATGAATTAGATTGGTAAAGAAGTTGACAAGGGGCTTTATATTTTTAAAATAAAGAAAATACTGCCACGTAATATTTGATTACACGAATAGGGGCTGGTACACAAATGTTTGTCCTTCAATTTCCATTTATGAATGGATTTGCTTCTAGGCTGTCTTTTCCATGTCATTATCATTTGTCTATTTCTGTATTAATTCCACATCATCTTAATTACTAATAGTTTCGTAAGATTTGATAGCTGACAAAGCAAGTTCTCCCATATTTTCAAACTAATTTTGGCTCCTTGTTTTTCCTCATTAATTTTAGAATATGCTTGTTAAGATCCATGAAAAACTTTGTGGAAATATGATAACGGTTTTATACTGTAAATTGAGAGATGAATAACATCTCTGTGATACTGAGTCACGCCATTTTGGATATGGTCTATGCTATCATTTATTTCCATTTTTATATCCTTCAAAACTGTTATGCATTTTTTTCCACAAATGTGTTTCACATATTTTTTTAGATTTGTGCCTAGGTAATTTATAGATTTATTATTATTATGTAGGAAGAATATTATATTTGTATAATATATGTAGTATATATGTGTACTATATATAACATATATGTTACATGTGTACTATATATAACATATATATAACATATACACTGTATGTATTAGATGTATATACTACCGGTATTTACAAATACTCTGAGATTTCATGTATCAATCCTACAGCTAGGAACTTTGCTAAACTCCCTAATAGTTTGTAGTTACTTTTAGGTTTTCTGTGGTTGCAACCTTGTAAATCCCATGTAATTTCAGTTTATGTTTTCCTTTTCAACCATTATACCTTGTATTTCTTTTTCTTATCTCATTGCCTCAGCCAGGGCACCATTTTATTTTAAATAAGAGGAGTTATGTTTTAGATAGATAATTTTTGTCAATTTAAAAATTTATCTTCCATTTATTGTTTGCTAATTTGGTTTATTTTTCAATTTTACGAGTGTGGAATTTTACCAAATATATATCTTAAGCTCCTACTGAGTTAATGTTATGTTTTTTTCCCTTTAATCTGTTGTCATTAATAGTTTTCCACATATTGAAACATTCTTGTATTTTCATTAATTTTTATGGCCCTGTAAAATCTGATATTATCAGCTGAAAGTCATGCTTGCCACAGGATTTTCAAGGTTAAAAATCACTAAGTGTGAGTCTTGTCTTTAAGAATCAAGTGGTGCCTCTTAATGGATGTGTATGGTATATATGTATACACATTAATTTACATAAACACACATACATCTAGTCACACATAAATACATAAATACACATGCATATAAAAGAAAATATAAACAGTGGTGCTTATACTTTGTCCATTTTATTTCAGGACAATCACTGAAGTTTTCACTGTTGAATCCTAATAACCTTTTGTGATAGCCATATATTATAATGGGTGTAGCAATGAGAACAAAATAAAGTGAAGCTCTACAGAATTTTAAATAAGCCTAAGCAGTACTACAAACAGCATTCATTTTGGCCAAACACTATGAAGTCCTCTTAAGAACATTACTTAAAGATTTTAAAGCTCATTTTCTCTTTAGTAATCACGAGTTTGGAGTGAAGTGACAATGTAGGGAATAAAAAGAACTTACTATAAATGGTATTTGAAAATTCCTTATGTGGATCCGCAGTGTTGCTAGGAAACATGGTTTCTTAGCATTTGGAAAGCTAGAAAACCAAGTTTCTTACCTCTTCTGGCCACAGAAATCTGTATCATGGATCTGATTTAAGAGCGTTTGGAGATTAGTTGGATTCAAAATATTTGGAAAACCACAAATTATGTTTTACGATCAACCATCCCTTAAGAAATAATAACATGTTTTCAACTCATGCTCAAAAATAGGAGAATATACCCTGTATTATCTTTCATTACTGGGATATCACATAACTGAAATAGCAGAATAGTGGTTAAAACTATAGTGATGATTAATTTTACATGTCAGCTTAACTGGGCCACAGGGTGTCCTGATATTTGATCAAACATTATGATGGGTGTTTATGTGAGGGTGTTTCTGAATGAGATTAACGTTTGAATTGGTAGATTACTTAAAGCAGCCTGTCCTCCCTAATGTTTGTGACTCATCTCATCAGCTGAAGGCCTGAATAGAACAAAAGGCTGACCCTCTTTCTATTAGGGAGGATTCTTCCTACTTGACTACCTTTGGATTGAGACATTAGCTCTTTTCCTGCTTTCAGACTCAAACTGAAACGTTGGCTGTTTCTGGGTCCTAAGCTTGCTTACCTCAGGACAGGAACTACATCATTGGTTCTCACGGTTTTCAGGCCTTCACATTCAGGCTGGGACCAAACCATCAGCTATCCTGGGTCTCCCGCTTGCCGAGTCACCCTACAGATCTTGGGAGTTGCCTGCCTCCATAATCATGTGAGCCAATTCCTTAGAATCTATCTATCTATCTATCTATCTATCTATCTATCTATCTATCTATCTATCTATCTACATCCTATTGCTTCTATTTCTTTGCAGAATCCTAATGCAAATATAAACTCTATAACCAGATTGGTTAGGTTTGAATTACAGCTTTGTCACTTACTGCCTATGTGACTCTCAGCAAGTTATTTAAAATCTCTGTGCCTTGTTTTCCTCATCTTTAAAACAGGGAAAACAATAGCACCTGCCTAATGGAACTTTGTGAGAATTAAATGAGCTATTACATATAAGACATTTAGTAGGAAGCCTGACCATAATAAATGTTGGATAAATGTTACCTATTACTACTGTGTGGTTGCTGTTGTCATTCTTGTATTAGAAAATGTATTTTCAGGTGGAACTATCACAAATTTCACCATTTCTTACACTCTTAAGACTTCTTAAGCAAATAGAATTTACTCTTGCCAATATTAATCTAGAGATGGATAGCCCAGTGAGAAATTTACATTCTCCTGCTAAATGGGTTTCCTATAACATTGCCAGAAACCTAGCAAGTTGAAAAAAAATATACAGAAAAAGAAAGAAACAAATGTAGACTCTGTGGGTGAGTGGGTGCATCCATGGAATTAAAGAGAAAGGGGGACGGTTTAAATGGAACACTGGATGTATGTCTTAAGTGCATTTGTATCAAAAGAAGGGCATATATATGAAGGTATAAAATGTAATTTCTTCTGCTTCATAAAACCTTCTGGGTATGAAGAGAGATTGATGAAACAAGTATCAATATAGAAGTAAACACCATCAGAATTCAGAACTGGAAGTGAAGAACAATTCTGTATGCAAATTGAAACCACCAGAGGGAACCTAGGTAGGTGGAATATAATTACTCAAACTGGAAAGTGCCCAGGAAGCTGGATTAATAATCTACATTTTTAAGAAGTGCCAGGCATTTTTGAAGTCAAAAATGTTCAGAAACTTTTGATTATGTTTTATAATCACAAAATATTTTGAAAGCACATTCAGTGTACTAGTTGGAACCATACCAAAAATAAGAGCTCAGTGAGAAGGAAAGAGGAATGTGGTACTTTTTATTGTTATATATATTTCATCTTTTTATAGTATTGAGGAGGCTTATATTTAAATAGAATGACAGAAATGAATGATTCCCTCTTGACGGGTGCAAAATCTTAGAGCATTATTTTTCTCTCAAAGCAAACTATATGATTCAATTCCCCATTACAAGAAAAAATGAAAAAAGTATGATGAGTTTTATTAGAGAGTGTACTCGAAGCATTTGGAGAAATTTTAGAAAGAGATTGTCACAATAGCATTGAAATAAATCTTAGGAACGATTTCTAGTTTGTAGGCAGACGGCTATCTAGGTTAAACGAGTCATTTCTTCAGCCATTAGATCTGCCCTTCTGTAATAGCTGCACATTGCACAAAGGGCTATCTGTTAGGGCCAGCAACTAGGAGTCTCGATTTTAAAAGAAATGATGTCGGAAGTGCTGGCTAATTAACAAAAGGCATTGGCAACATTTACGGCTTACAAGCAGTGGACAACATTGTTCTTTTCGTTTTATCATATGAAAGTGTTCACATAACTATTATCTGCTATCCTTGAATGGTGAGGTGGGAACAAGAAGACCTATACAGTATCTGCATAAGAAGTGGTGAAATAAATGTTTACTTGTTTTAAACAGTCTCTTTTCAGAAGATCAGTGTGTTCTTTACAGTTACAGTGAGAACTGTAAGTCTGCTTGTCTGACTTTTCGTGAAATGCTCTTCCAAAATGATGATATAGACCAAGTATATATTCCTAAAACCTGTGCCAAGCAGCCTTCTATCTTGTATTAGCATTGAGTTAACTAACAACATTATAAAATAGACAGAAGAATAAAGATTAAACTAATGAATCAATGGATAGGTAAATATTTTTACCACAGACAAGTCAAGGGTAAGGGTATTTATGACCCTCTAAATAAGACCATCTTTCTCATCCATGACACGGAACAGGCATAGAATATTGGCTTTGGGTTAAGAGGGAAATTTATAGCATTAAATGACCACATTAGAAAGCTAGAAAGATCTCAAATCGACACCCTAACATTACAATTAAAAGAGCTAGAGAAGCAAGAGCAAATTAATCCAAAAACTAGCAGAAGACAAGAAATAAGTAAGATCAGAGCAGAATTGAAGGAGATGGAAACATGAAAAACCCTCCAAAAAATCAATGAATCCAGGAGATGGTTTTTTGAAAAAATTAACAAAATAGATAGACTGCTAACTAGACTAATAAGGAAGAAAAAAGAGAAGAATCAAATAGACACAATAAAAAATGATAAAGGGGATATCACCACTGACCTCACAGAAATACAAACTACTATCAGAGAATATTATAAACAACTATATGCAAATAAACTAGAAAATCTAGAAGAAATGAATAGATTCTTGGACACATACATCCTCTCAGAAACCAGGAAGCA
The DNA here is from genome assembly GCF_006542625.1 of Nomascus leucogenys. Taxonomy (NCBI): domain Eukaryota; kingdom Metazoa; phylum Chordata; class Mammalia; order Primates; family Hylobatidae; genus Nomascus; species Nomascus leucogenys. Next base: position 6,170,650 of record NC_044390.1, on the reverse strand, counting down.
GATATCGTATCCCTGAATAGACCAATAACAGTTTGAAATTGAGGCAGTAATAGCCTATCAACTAAAAAAAATAGGTCCAGGATCAGACAGATTCACAGCTGAATTCTACCAGAAGTACAAAGAGGAGCTGGTACCAAACCTTCTGAAACTATTCCAAACAACGGAAAAGGAGGGAATCTTCCCTAACTCATTTTACGAAGCCAGCATCATCCTGATACCAAAACTGGGCAGAGACACGACAAAAAAAGAAAACTTCAAGCCAACATCCCTGATGAAGATCGATGCAAAAATCCTCAATAAAATACTGGCAAACTGAATCCAGCAGCACATAAAAAAGCTTATCCACCACGATCAAATCAGCTTCCTCCCTGGGTTGCAAGGTTGGTTCAACATATGCAAATCAATAAACTTAATCCATCACATAAACAGAACCAAAGACAAAAACTACATGATTATCTCAGTAGGTGCAGAAAAGGCCTTTGATAAAATTCAACATCCCTTCATGTTCAAAACTCTCAATAAACTAGGTATTGATGGAACACATCTCAAAATAATAAGAGGTATTTATGACAAACTCACAGCCAATATCATATTGAATGGGCAAAAGCTGGAAGCATTCCCTTTGAAAACTGGTACAAGACAAGGATGCCCTTTCTCACCACTCCTATTCAACATAGTATTGGAAGTTCTGGCTAGGGCAATCAGGCAAGAGAAAGAAACAAAGCTCATTCAAATAGGAAGAGAGGAAGTCAAATTGTCTCTGTTTGCGGATTACATGACTATATATTTATAAAATCCTATCATCTCACCCAAAAACTCCTTAAGTCGATAAGCAACTTCAGCAAAGTCTCAGGATACAAAATCAATGTGCAAAAATCACAAGCATTCCTATACACCAACAATAGACAAGCAAAGAGCCAAATAATGAATGAACTCCCATTCACAATTGCTACAAAGAAAACAAAATACCTAGGAATACAGCTAACAAGGGATGTGAAGGACCTCTTCAAGGAGAACTACACACCACTGCTCAAGGAAATAAGAGAGGACACAAACAAAAGGAAGAACATTCCATCCTCATGGATAGGAAGAATCAATATTGTGAAAATGGCCATACTGCCCAAACTAATTTATAGATTCAGTGCCATTCCCATCAAACTAACATTGACATTCTTCACAGAATTAGAAAAAACTACTTTAAATTTCATACGGAATCGAAGAAGAACCCATATATCCAAGAAAATCCTAAGCAAAAAGAACAAAGCTGGAGTCATCACGCTACCTGACTTCAAACTATACTACAAGGCTACAGTAACCAAAACAGCATGGTACTGGTACCAAAATAGACACATAGACCAATGGAACAGAACAGAGACCTCAGAAATAACACCACACGTCTACAACCATCTGACCTTTGACAAGTCTGACAAAAAAAAAGCAATAGGAAAAGGATTTCCTATTCAATAAATGGTGGTGGGAAAACTGGCTAGCCATATGCAGAAAACTGAAACCGGACCCCTTCCTTATACCTTCTATAAAAATTAACTCAAGATGGATTAAAGACTTAAACGTAAATCCCAAAACCATAAAAACCCTAGAAGAAAACCTAAGCAATACCATTCAGGACATAGGCATGGGCAAAGATTTCATGACGAAAACGCGAAAAGCAATTGTGACAAAAGCAAAGACTGACAAATGGGATCTAATTAAAGAGCTTCTGCACAGCAAAAGAAACTACCATCAGGTGGGTGTGGTGGCTCACACCTGTAATCCCAGCACTTTGGGAGACTGAGGCAGGGGGGTCATGAGGTCAGGAGATCCAGGAGATCAAGACCATCCTGGCCAACATGGTGAAACCCCCTCTCTACTAAAAACACAAAAATTAGCTGGCTATGGTGGTGCATGCCTGTAGTCCCAGCTACTCAGGAGGCTGAAACAGGAGAAGTGCTTGAACCTGGGAGGCAGAGGTTGCAGTGAGCCGAGATTGTGCCACTGCACTCCAGCCTAGTGACAGAGTGAGACTTCATCTCAAAAAAAAAAAAAAAACAAAACCTATCAGAGCAAACAGGCAACTTACAAAATGGAAAAAAAATTTTACAATCTACCTATCTAACAAAAGTCTAATGTCCAAAAGTTACAAGGAACTTAAACAAATCTACAAGAAAAAAACAACCCCATCAAAAAGTGGGAAAACGATATGAACAGACAGTGCTCAAAAGAAGACATTTACGTAGCCAACAACATATGAAGAAAAGCTTAACATCACTGATCATTAGAGAAATGCAAATCAAAACCACAATGAGATACCATCTCATGCCAATCAGAATGGTAATTATTATTTTTTCTATAACAGTTTTATTAATATTTGAATATAATTCACATAACATAAAATTCATCCTTTTAAAGTATGCCATTCGGTGATTTTTTGTATATTCAGAAAGTCGTGCAAGCACGACCACTATCTAATTTTTTTGTATCATACTTTAAGTTCTAGGGTACATGTGCACAAGGTGCAGGTTTGTTACATATGTATACATGTGCCATGTTGGTGTGCTGCACCCATTAACTTATCATTTAGCATTAGGTATATGTCCTAATGCTATCCCTCCCCACTCCCACCACCCCACGACAGGCCCCGGTGTGTGATGTTCCCCACTCTGTGTCCAAGTGTTCTCATTGTTCAATTCCCACCTATGAGTGAGAACATGCGGTGTTTGGTTTTCTGTCCTTTCAATACTTTGCTCAGAATGATAGTTTCCAGCTTCAACCATGTCCCTACAAAGGACATAAACTCATCCTTTTTTATGGCTGCATAGTATTCCACGGTGTATATGTGCCACATTTTCTTTATCCAGTGTATCATTGATGGACATTTGGGTTGGTTCCAAGTCTTTACTATTATGAATAGTGCCACAATAAACATACATGTGCATGTGTCTTTATAGCAGCATGATTTATAATCACTTCGGTATATACCCAGTAATAGGATTGCTGGATCAAATGGTATTTCTAGTTCTAGATCCTTGAGGGATTGCCACACTGTCTTCCACAATGGGTGAACTAGTTGACAGTCCCACCAACAGTGTGAAAGTGTTCCTATCTCTCCACATCCTCTCCAGCAACTGTTGTTTCCTGACAGTTTAATGATCATCATTTTAACTGGTGTGAGATGGTATCTCATTGTGGTTTTGATTTCCATTTCTCTGATACCCAGTGATGATGAGCATTTTTTCATGTGTCTGTTGGCTGCATAAATGTCTTCTTTTGAGAAGTGTCTGTTCATATCCTTCGCCCACTTGTTGATGGGGTTGTTTGATTTTTTCTTGTAAATTTTTTTTGAGTTCTTTGTAGATTCTGGATATTAGCCCTTTGTCAGATAGGTAGGTTGTAAAAATTTTCTCCCATTCTGTAGGTTTCCTGTTCACTCTGATGGTAGTTTCTTTTGCTGTGCAGAAGCTCTTTAGTTTAATTAGATCCCATTTGTCAATTTTGGCTTTTGTTGCCATTGCTTCTGGTGTTTTAGTCATGAAGTCCTTGCCCATGCCTATGGCCTGAATGGTATTGCCTAGGTTTTCTTTAAGGGTTTTTATGGTTTTAGGTCTAACATTTAAGTCTTTAATCCATCTTGAATTCATTTTTGTATAAGGTATAAGGAAGGGATCCAGTTTCAGCTTTCTACATGTGGCTAGCCAGTTTTCCCAGCACCATTTATTAAATAGGGAGTCCTTTCCCCATTGCTTGTTTTTGTCAGGTTTGTGAAAGATCAGATGGTTGTAGATGTGTGGTGTTATTGCTGAGGACTCTGTTCTGTTCCCTTGGTCTATGTGTCTGTTTTGGTACCAGTACCATGCTGTTTTGGTTACTGTAGCCTTGTAGTATAATTTGAAGTCAGGTAGCATGATGCCTCCAGGTTTGTTCTTTTTGCTTAGGATTGTCTTGGCAATGTAGGCTCCTTTTTGGTTCCATAT